>NC_085137.1:295512551-295874412 GCF_035046485.1 Aedes albopictus
GCCCCTACTGATAGTATCAGTTGATACTATCCAAAGATAGGACTGATAATGATAATTGATAGAGATAATTTTGGTGCCTGATGAAGAGTTTCGACATATCCTGGAAACTTTCGGAGAGGGAGAAGGATTTCCTCCACTGCTCTCGTCGATTACTGGTGTAATGGCGAAAACGCATTCACCAGAGATGTAGATGAATTCAGCAGGCGCTGTGCAGGGTTTTGGTGAAACGACAAGGAATGCAGTTTGACGAATGTGACGAGCATGATGATAACCGCATCAGCACCCTCAGCAGCGAGGAACCCAATGAAAAGCACGAGTGAGTTCGGGAAGGGAAATAAATCGCCGCCAAATGCAGACTTCGCTGAGTCAGTGAAGGGTTCTGCCAACCCAGAAATGACGACGTCGCAATAATGAGGCACCAATCTCTCATCAGATTTGCAAGAAGCAGCAATTCTTAGTAACAGGCAATATAGGAGAGAAGATAAGGCGGTTCCAACTAAACGCGACGTCACGTCGTCCTGGAGCTCATGCTCCGAGACACAAATAAGTATCGCTCTACCAATTTGAAATGTTCGTTTTGTTTGAAATGAAACACCAACCGATACTTGCGGAAATCAGCCAATTGAGGACGTTGACCATCCTGGAACTGCCAGCAAAACAGCGAAGTCAACATGTCGTACTGCAATCAGAAGTTCAACACATTATTGCGAATCATCTAATAAATACCGATGCATCCGACGATCAACAATCACCGTCTACGTTCAAGTGGGCGCAGTATGTAGGATCTTCGATATCAGTTCGACGATCAATCGGTGTCATCTCACGTACCGAGAAGTAGTCGTTGTGACACCCGAGCCGTAATACCAGAACGGATGATAAGCGAAATGGCCTCCGAAGGGATACTGAGGTGAATCTACCGGCTTAACAGTGGGTATTCGTCATACGTTGACATTATTCCATATTAGTTTTAAGAAGTGAACGGTTAACAATATATTTATATGGGTTTTCATACCAGCTAGTTAGAGGTCAAACTAGAAACATGCCAACAGTTGCACATCAATCAGTAGTCAGTGCAACTAGCAATTTATTTTGAAAGTCTTGAGCTTGTACACTTTACGCTTAAATCGGAATAGGAAAGCCACACTGTAGAATATTAGTAGCGACTTCATAGCAATTGTTGGCATAATTGCAGCTGTGCAGCTGTCCGGAGGACAGTAGTGCCCAAGTTGAGCTTAGACTACTTCCCTGGCACTCGGACGTTGGTCAGCTGCCCCTGGTTGGTTAACTAATCTTCACTAAGGTTATCCGCAGCCCGGCTGATGCCACACGGAGTTGGTGTCTGTATTACATACTACTCAGCATTTATTATGTTAAACATGAACATGTTTAATCCTTGAAAAGCAAATAACTGATTTGAAACATCGAATGCACTTTAACCTTAGTAAGGTCTTGGGGTCTTTTTTGACCTTTTCCGAATTTCAATTCGCTATAGCTTTTGTTTCGAAAGGCCCAGAAATCTGAAATTTTCAGACAATTATTTTTTTGTGGAAAACTATCATTTCCATTCATCCAAAACATTGGACGACCCCTAGGGGAGCTCCCATAAAAAAAGTTACAAATAAGACCCTGGGGTCATTTTTGACCCCAAACTTTGAACGGCTCTCAAAAATCAGTGACTGGGCCGATTTTGATTTTCTTTGGCCCAAATGAAAGCCACTCATGTCTAGTTTTCAAAACCCCCGGAGAGTTCCGGATTTGGTCACTGTGGCCACCGGGAACCTGCTTCAACTGAAAAATGCCGCTTTAGAGACCCTAACTTTGGCAAGCTATAACTTTGCAACCAAACAAGTAATCAGGACCGTTCAAGAATCGTTGGAAAGGTATTCACGTGGACTTTGATAAAAGACATTAATATTGACTAATTCTTAAGAACCGGTTCCGGAAATCCGGAACATCCGGAAAATAATGTTTTTCACGATAATGTGCTAGAAAGCACATTCATATTATTTACAGGATAGAAGTTTTTGCATCAAACTTCTTTAGGCCATAATACAATCTGTCGAGAACTATTTCTGTATGTTTCTGGTTATGTCCCGTCCTTCTGGAACCGGTTCCAGGGATCCCACAAGATGGCCAACGAGTTGACTGTAACGAAATTGAACGGTTTTCCGCGCTAAACACATCTGCGTTGGTTAACTCATGATGAAATCTCAATAATTTTACATGCTCCATATTGATGTGATATGTAAAAATATTATTGGACATTGTGGTCTTATGTGGCCACCGGAGTGACCACCGGAGAAACCCGTATTGAGGGACTTCCATGTTTTTGCAACAAAGATAGGCATTCGACGGCTCTAACTTCATGATTTTTCATGGCCATGTGGCTTCTGGCATTAAATAGAAGAATTGACCATTCTGGTCTGTTTTGGCCACCGGAGTGACCACCGGAGAAATCCGTATTGAGGGAGTTTCATGTTTTTGCAACAAAGATAGGCATTCGACGGTTCTAACTTCATGATTTTTCATGGCCATGTGGGTTCTGGCATTGAAAAGAAGAATTTACCATTCTGGTCTGTTTTGGCCACCGGAGTGACCACCGGAGAAACCCGTATTGAGGGAGTTTCATGTTTTTGCAACAAAGGTAGGCATTCGACGGCTCTAACTTCATGATTTTTCATGGCCATGTGGCTTCTGGCATTGAAAAGAAGAATTGACCACAATAGTCTGTTTTGGCCACCGGAGTGACCACCGGAGAAACCCGTATTGAGGGACTTCCATGTTTTTTGCAACAAAGATAGGCATTCGACGGCTCTAACTTCATGTTTTTTCATGGCCATGTGGCTTCTGGCATTAAATAGAAGAATTGACCATTCTGGTCTTATGTGGCCACCGGAGTGACCACCGGAGAAACCCGTATTGAGGGACTTCCATGTTTTTGCAACAAAGATAGGCATTCGACGGCTCTAACTTCATGATTTTTCATGGCCATGTGGCTTCTGGCATTGAAAAGAAGAATTGACCACAATAGTCTGTTTTGGCCACCGGAGTGACCACCGGAGAAACCCGTATTGAGGGACTTCCATGTTTTTGCAACAAAGATAGGCATTCGACGGCTCTAACTTCATGTTTTTTCATGGCCATGTGGCTTCTGGCAATAAATAGAAGAATTGACCATTCTGGTCTGTTTTTGGCTACCGGAGTGACCACCGGAGAAATCCGTATTGAGGGAGTTTCATGTTTTTGCAACAAAGATAGGCATTCGACGACTTTAACTTCATGGTTTTTCATGGACATGTTGCTTCTGGAATTAAAAAGAACAATTGAATATTCTGGTTCGCTTTGGCCACCGGAGTGACCACTGGTGAAATCCGTATTGAGGAAGTTTCATGTTTTTGCAACAAATATAAGCATTCGACGGCTCTAACTTCATGATTTTTCATGGCCATGTGGCTTCTGGCATTAAAAAGAAGAATTGACCATTCTGGTCCGTTTTGGCCACTGGAGTGACCACCGGAAAAAATCGCATTGAGGGACTTCCATGTTTTTGCAACAAAGATGGGCATTCGACGGTTATAACTTCATGATTGTGTACTATTTTGACTATTCTGGTCTGCTTTGGCCATCGGAGTGACCACCTGGAGAAACACATACTAGGGAACTCCTATGTTTATTTTTAAACGCTCATATTATCTAGATTTATCACCAGAAGCAGTCTTTCGACGGCTCAATTTTCATGCTTCGACACGCGACATATTATCTTTACGCTCAGTAGTTATTCTTATTGTTCAACAAGGTTATTCTGTAGTAGAGGCAATTCATGTTAAAATATACTGCGATTCTTGTAGTCAGCTTTTTCAGAATGAAAAGTTGTCTTAGTTGGTAGGAGAAGGGCTTTCTTGAGGAAGACAAACAATGTTTCACTTGAATTAGGGAATTATCAAGTTCCCCAAGCAACACACATGTTATAATAGAGTTACGACAGCGCAAGTTTTGGTTGTATAGGAGTTTATTTTACGTAATTCTAACATTGTGTTGAAATAACGTAAAATAAACTTGTATACAACCAAAACTTGCGCTGTCGTAACTTTTATATAACATGTGTGTTGCTTGGGTCTGCAATCGAGGAATTCAGTCACAAATATTATCCCTTTAGTGAGTTTTATGAACACTTCGCAATTCTTTATTTTTTTTAATAAAATTAATTCGTCTAGTAGTTTCAACTAGCATACTCTTAAAGTTCCTCGGAGGATTCCTTTCGAGTCCGACTGACATCAAGGTACAGTCAGGTCTTTTTTTACGCGGTTTTCATTTACGCGGCCGCGTAAAAAAAAACTCCATACAAAAAAAAATTTCATCGTCTTATTTTTGCATGATTCGTCGAGAAATGGTGAGACTTTTTTTACGCGGTTTTTCGAATTTTGAACTGAGTTTTTTTTTACGCGGTACGTATCCCCCGCGTAAAAAAAAACCTGACTGTATACAATTAATAAAATGAGCATGCTGCCCAGGGGCAGAATTTCAAACCAAGTATCTCATCAATGAAGAATATAGTCTCTCCAAGATTGCAGAATTCTGAGCTATGAGATTTTTAAAATTTGCGTGTTTGTGGCACCAGAGGCAGAATTCTGTCACAAGTGTCCCATTTTGTGCAAGTCTATGTCATACTGATCAACTTTGCCGAAGGCACCATCTTCCTAAGTTATTAGGATTCTGAGCTATACAATTTCTAAAATTTGCAAGTTCACTAGCGCCACCTAATGGCAGAATTGCGAAACAAGGTTTCCGTTTTATGTAAGTCTATGTCATACTGGTCAATTTTGCTGAAGACACCAACTTTCTTATTTACCGGGGGAGCGACACTAGTTTTGCTGAGCCGAAAAACTTCAAAAAAAGTCGAAAAAAAACCGGTAAACGCCGCCAAGTGGCAGAATTTTGAAACAAGTGTTTATTTTTATGTAAGTTTATGTCATACTGATCAACTTTGCCGAAGACACCATCTTTCTAAGTTATCAGGATTCTTAGCTAAGAGTTTTCTAAAATTTGCATGTTCACTAGCGCCGCCTAGTGGCAGAATTGCGAAACAAGTGTTTATTTTTATGTAAGTTTATGTCATACTGATCAACTTTGCCGAAGACACCAACTTTCTAAGTTATCAGGATTCTGAGCTATGAGATTTCTAAAATTTGCATGGTCACTAGCTCCGCCTAGTGGCAGAATTGCGAAACAAGTGTTTGTTGTTATGAAAGTTTATGTCATTCTGATTAACTTTTCCAAAGACACCAACTTAATAAGTTATCGAGGAGAGCGACCCTAGTTTTGCCAAGCCGAAAAACTACAAAATAGTCGGAAAAAGACGAAAAAACCGGTAAACGCCACCTAGTGTCAGAATTTTGAAACATGTGTTTTTTGTTGTGTAAGTTTATGTCATACTGCTCAACTTTGCCGAAGACATCAACTTTCTAAGTTATCAGGATTCTGACCTATGAAATTTCTAAAATTTGCATATTCACTAGCGCCGCCCAGTGGAGGAATTTTGAACTTCGCAACTCATCGTCAGTAAGTTATTGGCGTACCCAACAACTTTTCCGAAGACACTATCCTTCCAAATTATCAGGGTCTTGAGCTGTCGCATATCGTAACGTTTGCTTGACAACCTAATATGGTTCCTGTAGTGCAATTTAGCATCAAACTGTTGATAGTCCCTCTAGTGGCCAACCCAGCCAACCACATATCGTAAATCATTGTGTGGAAAAAATCGTATACAGTCATACCTCGATATAACGTAACTGCAATTTTATTTTCGTTACGTTATATCGAAGTTACGTTATAGCGAAGCAAAAATTTTTTTTTCACGAATTTCGTTTTAAATACATATTTTAGAAAGAAAATTACCAAAAAGATTATGTTAATCACCCAACAGTGATTTCCAGCCTTTCTTATATATTTTTTTCATCATTGAATTTTATATATTTTTAGAAGCTTGTAAGATCATACATAAGTCGAATATTTAGCATGTCTCTTTATATTTAACTATTTAAGCCAATGTCACATAAATTAAGATTCTTCTCCTTTTTTGCATCTAGAACTGGTCAAACGTCAAGCGTTATCTATTGGTGTGATTATAAGTAAAAAATCAATGTGACGCAGGCAAAATTATAATCCGATAGAGCCTCCAGGAATTCCTCTCGGGATTCCTCTAGAAATAATTCGGGAATTCACCCAGGAGTTCCTGGTTGAGTGCCTCATGAAATACCTCATGTGATTCATCCTGAAGTTCTCTAAGGATATTTATCCAAGGATCCTTCAATGTTCTATGATTCCTCCATAAAGTTTTATATCTGCTATGCTATCTTTAGGAACGCCTGCCTTAATTGCTCCAGATGTTCTTGATATTATTTTTCCACCAATTTTCCCTGTGGTTTCTCAAGGGATTTCTGTAGGACTCCCCAAAGAGATTTGTCCAGTCACTCCTGCAAGGATCCTCCAATAAGTTCCAATATTCCAACTATTCCTGTTCGAAGAGTCTCAAGTAACACATGTGTCGCACAAGACTCACGGCGGCGCAGGAGTCACTGTGACTTACTTCGAACAAATGAATTCTTACTTGCTAGAAGTACAATGTATAGTCAAAATAACTGGGACAGGTAAAATTTTCACTTTTCAAAAAATGTTCAACTCGCTGTAACTTCTCGAAAGGGGCATCAAATATTCTCAAAATTATTATTGTAAGTTTATCAACCAGTTGTGTATCAGTGGTTCAAATTTGGAAAAGATCGGCCATTCTACACGAAATTATAAAGATTCTAGAAAAAGGTAATTATCTGATAGCCAACTTTGTGCTGTTATATCTCCGGATTCAATGAACCGAATGCAATGAAATTTTGAGCATTTATGACAAATATAATGAACTTTGAAAAACAGTTGACTTAATTTGAAATTATTAATAGGAAAAAAAGTTATAGCGATTTAATTTATTCTGTGCATCCCATTACTTTTTCAAAAGGCCGGCTATTTGGTTGCTTTCCTTCGAAACATAAATATTTTCAAGTCGATTAGAGGAAATTTAAATGAAATATAATTACTATCTCGAATTTTGAAACGATGATGAAGTTTTGGATAAAATGGTGTTATATTAGAAAAATAATCTAATCGTTATAATTTCCTTTCGTGTAAAGAATTTTAAGTTAAGTCAAATGTTTTTAAAAGCTCATTATATAAGTAATAAATGATCAAAATTTCATTGCATTCGGTTCATTGAATCCGGAGATATAACAGCTCAAAGTTGGTTATCGAATAATTATATCTTTTTCTAGAACCGTTATAACTTCGTGTAGCGGGCTATTCTTTTATAAATTTTAACCACTGATACACAATCAGTTGATGAACTTACGGTAAAAAATTGAGAATATTTGATGCTCTTTTCGAAAAGTTACAGCGAGTTGAACATTTTTTGACAAGTGAAAATTTTACCTGTCTCAGTTATTTTGAGTATCCCCTGTAAATCGCAGTGACTTCTGCGTCGCTGTGACTCTTCTATGGCAAGTGTGTTACTTGGGATATTTTCCAAGATTCACCCAGGTATTCTTGCTGCAACTCATCCAGCACAATTTGACGGAGTTTCCAAAAGGTTTCCTCTTCAGATCCCGCCAGAAAAACTTCTATGATTTCTCCAGAAGTTTCTCCAGAGATTCCTTGGAAATTTCCTTCTGAGATACAGAAGCAATTCTTTAAAAATATTGTAAGGATTTCTCCAAGAATAACAGATAGAATTCCACTAGAAATTTCTTCAAGGATTCCTCCAGATATTCCTTATTTGATTTTTCCAGGTATTCTTCTTGGAATGCATCGAGGATTTTTTAAATAACTTCAGGAATTCAACCTGAGTTTTTTTTTTCATGGATTCTCACTGTGACCCTTCTTGAAAATCCAACTAGGATTCCACCAGTGCACGATTTCTCCAGAAGTTTCTGCTAAGATTTATACAGAAGTTCCTTATGTAATTAAAGACTGCCCCTGAATTATACCAGGAATAACTGTGTTTATTGCGGTAGAAATTCCTCCGAGGATAAAGCACGATTTTGTTCCAGGCATTCCTCCAGGGGAGTTCCACCATTTATTCAGGAATGTCTTTAGAAATTCCTTCAAGAGTTCTTCTGAGGATTTCTTCTCGAATTTCTCCAGTGATTTCTCAAGAAGTTGCACCAGGGATTTATCAGAGAATTTCTCTAGTGATTTTCTGCAAAATTTACTCTAAGACAAAGCGGACCGTTACTGGCGTTCTTACACTCAGTATCACACGATATCGAGTTCACTACCAATGCTGTCTACTGTCATCTCGTTTGGAGTTTGAAAGCTGTGTTCCAGTAGGGATGTAATGTCGATAATGAGTAGAAGATGTAATGTTTGTTCCGTGAAAACCTATATAACATTTCTCATCAACAGTGACATCGAAAATTCTTATAAAACTTTGAAATTGGTCGTATAACCCATAACTGGATAGCTGGCTTGGTTCCAGGAGGGGTGTAATATCATATAGAAAATTTAGTAAATCACTCTAATTATTTAAATAGTGAAAAGTTGGAACCAAAAAAAAAGTTACGTTATATCGAGGTAAAAGTTACGTTATATCGAGTTACGTTATATCGAGGTTACGTTATATCGAGGTTACGTTATATCGAGGTATGACTGTATTTTCATATATTGAATCAGAATTGTATAATAATATGTATATTTGTTGACAATGATTGCGCAAAATCGTATTTCATGCCAAATTAAGTTTCAATTGCGATTTTGTTTCATATAGTCGTCTCAGATCATAAAAGGTGCGAGGTACAATCGGTAGGATCGCACAAATTCGGATAGAATCGTGAAAAAAACATACATTCTTAGTGTCAAGCTGCAAGTTCGCTAGCATCGTATATATGATTTCTTTGAATCGTGGAAATCGTCGCTTCACATCGTATATGAATCTGCTAAATCGAGCTTGTTACGTAAAGGTATGATGAAAATCGGTGAAATCGTATACAACTATAACAATGTTGTAAATTGATCGTTTGCGTCACACTTGCGTCGTATACAAAGTGAATGAAATCGTTGAAATCGCATATTAATTTTTACAGTCGCATATGATTGTTACTGCACTTTTAATAGTCGAATCTTAATCTCGGAAATCGTAAATGGTTTTGTTTACATATTTGTATGATGGAGAGAAAGAAAAAAAATGGTATTCATAACAAATTTGTTTTTTTCCAACCATGGTAGCAATAATTTCAACCAAATATATAAGTTTTCATACTATTTATATACAGCAGATGACTTACAATAAGTGATGTATAGATTCCAACAACGATGTGAATTCCGGCACCACTTTTGGTGCCACTCAATTCACAACAACAACGCTCCCACCACAAGTCTCGCACCGTATCATGCTAATTTTTATTCGTATCATGCCATTCACTTTGAACTCTCTATTTTCAACTTGGCAATATAGCCAATAGAGATAACGCGCAGTTCTCAATCAAAGGACCTAAGTTCGATTCCCACTGATCACCAATTGTTTTTTTTTTATTTGAAAATCTTGAGTCGTATATCGGTACTCTCAATCGTAGAAATTTTTCGAGAAATCGTAAATTATGTTGGATGGAATCGCAGTAAACGTATATATGTTTCGAAATGGCCTCCACTTTAGTATGTATATGCCTGTTTCGTGCATTGAATACGATTTCTTTTGTTCTATATATGTGTGAATATTTCAGTTGCAACTTCGATATAGCAACCAAATTGCTGGCTGGGAAGTTGCCAACTAATCCTATGAACCATAGTTCTAAATGGTAGATCTGTTCAAGCCCTAAAACTTTGCCGAAGAAAGTATTGCGCTAACTCTTGACACACCCGAGATAATAGGCCATACCCCCAAAAGGCCGAAAACCCATAAACTCTTAGTCTCCTATTAAGCGGATTCCTATTGCGCCCCCCGACCAGTGATCCTATAAGAGTCTCGACTGTATATACAAAGTTATAAAATAGGTTGAAAGAGACTGGCCAGGGCCAGGGATAAAACCCAGTGCCCAGGAAAAATCAGGAACATTAAACATCAAACCACAAAGTCCGTCAAATGAATCAGAGCCTTAATTCAATAAAACTTTCAACAACAGTATAGTATAATTTCCACAACTGTCGTATACACAATATTTGCGCCGATAAATAAATAACGTATGATGAACATCCAGCTACGCCTCTGACAACATCACGATTGGTAACCTCTAAAAAATTTCTTGCGCCCCGTTGTTGATCCTCATCATCATTATCCTCGTTTCGTTCCAACTACTTTGCGTGGTCTCCCAAAAACCAAACTGTCGTTAATTTATTCTTCATCATCACTTTGTCGTCGTCGTCGTCGCCGTCGCCGTGGACCAAGCCAGTGCCAAAACGGACCAGAATGGTCAATTCTTCTTTTTAATGCCAGAAGCCACATGGCCATGAAAAATCATGAAGTTAGAGCCGTCGAATGCCTATATTTGTTGCAAAAAAATGAAACTCCCTCAATACGGATTTCACCGGTGGTCATTCCGGTGGCCAAAGCGAACCAGAATATTCAATTGTTCTTTTTAATACCAGAAGCAACATGCCCATGAAAAATCATGAAGTTAGAGCCTTCGAATGCCTATCTTTGTTGCAAAAACATGAAACTCCCTCAATACGGATTTCTCCGGTGGTCACTCCGGTGGCCAAAACAGACCAGAATGGTCAATTCTTCTTTTTAATACCAGAAGCCACATGGCCATGAAAAATCATGAAGTTAGAGCCGTCGAAAGCCTATCTTTGTTGCAAAAACATGGAAGTCCCTCAATACGGGTTTCTCCGGTGGTCACTCCGGTGGCCACATAAGACCAGAATGGTCAATTCTTCTATTTAATGCCAGAAGCCACATGGCCATGAAAAAACATGAAGTTAGAGCCGTCGAATGCCTATCTTTGTTGCAAAAAACATGGAAGTCCCTCAATACGGGTTTCTCCGGTGGTCACTCCGGTGGCCAAAACAGACTATTGTGGTCAATTCTTCTTTTCAATGCCAGAACCCACATGGCCATGAAAAATCATGAAGTTAGAACCGTCGAATGCCTATCTTTGTTGCAAAAACATGAAACTCCCTCAATACGGATTTCTCCGGTGGTCACTCCGGTGGCCAAAACAGACCAGAATGGTCAATTCTTCTATTTAATGCCAGAAGCCACATGGCCATGAAAAATCATGAAGTTAGAGCCGTCGAATGCCTATCTTTGTCGCAAAAACATGGAAGTCCCTCAATACGGGTTTTTCCGGTGGTCACTCCGGTGGCCACATAAGACCACAATGTCCAATAATATTTTTACATATCACATCAATATGGAGCATGTAAAATTATTGAGATTTCATCGTGAGTTAACCAACGCAGATGTGTTTAGCGCGGAAAACCGTTCAATTTCGTTACAGTCAACTCGTTGGCCATCTTGTGGGATCCCTGGAACCGGTTCCAGAAGGACGGGACATAACCAGAAACATACAGAAATAGTTCTCGACAGATTGTATTATGGCCTAAAGAAGTTTGATGCAAAAACTTCTATCCTGTAAATAATATGAATGTGCTTTCTAGCACATTATCGTGAAAAACATTATTTTCCGGATGTTCCGGATTTCCGGAACCGGTTCTTAAGAATTAGTCAATATTAATATCTTTAATCAAAGTCCACGTGAATACCTTTCCAACGATTCTTGAACGGTCCTGATTACTTGTTTGGTTGCAAAGTTATAGCTTGCCAAAGTTAGGGTCTCTAAAGCGGCATTTTTCAGTTGAAGCAGGTTCCCGGTGTCCACAGTGACCAAATCCGGAACTCTCCGGGGGTTTTGAAAACTAGACATGAGTGGCTTTCATTTGGGCCAAAGAAAATCAAAATCGGCCCAGCCACTGATTTTTGAGAGCCGTTCAAAGTTTGGGGCCAAAAATGACCCCAGGGTCTTATTTGTAACTTTTTTTTAGGGACTAAGGAAGGTTAATAATAAGTCACGATTTCAATCGCAACCTATAACAATAAAACTATGTTTTGTAGTGTTATCGTAATACGGAAAAGAATCGACTGACCCACTGAATAAAATAGAGTCATTAAATATCCATACATGGTCAAATACACTTCCGTTACTATGACCGTAAAAATAGCCGCCCTGCTCTCACCTAAACATCTTTTACCTATTGTTTATATTAACCAGCGGCAAAAGACTAGTACCAACGACCTTTCCCGAACGGGCACATACGTCTTAAGTAAGTCGCATTGCTGGCTGCTTAATTTATGTCGCACTGCATGCGAGCAGCACAGCGAGAGCGAAGAATGCTGTAATGCGTAACTTTATTAGGTATTCATTCTAGAGGTGTGTTTTTATATGTTTTCACTTTTAATAGCACAAGCACCATTTTTTATTCATCGGTAATTCCGCGCTGCCTCCCGGCTACTCCATTAATAAAACATTAAACTTTTGATTTTATTCGTATTTGATGAATTATTTATTATTCGGTCGAACGGCGCGATCAATTTGAATAACGCTGCTATTCTATGGTTAATCGGTAACCATTTTAGATATAGGTTTGTTTGGCTGTGGTAAATCTGTTTTTTTAGACGTGGCTATCGGGTTGACGATAGTTGCGATAAATGGAATTTGACAAACTGTTTGATCTACATACATATCTTTATTTGTAACCAGAGGTATCAGAAAAAAAAATCCAAAGATTTGTGTCACTTTGTCCCTACTACAAATACAGATTTTTTTGTACCAGCACATTTATTGGAAATTTGTTTAGAACAATTTGTAAAGTTCAATCTATCTATATATATAAAAGTCCATGTATGTATGTTTGTATGTTAATTTGTATGTTTGTATGTTTGTATGTTCGTATGTTTATTTGTTTGTATGTATGTATGCATAACTCCGGAATGCCTCAACCATTTTCAACCAAATTTGGTATACACATTTGTTAAATTAAGGAGGTGGTTATAAGGGTTTTGGAATTCAAGATGGCGGCTTGGGTTCCAAGATGGCGGCCAAAACGTCAGAAGGCATACTATTTAACGGTAAATCTTTTGCGAATACCATGCAATATTGGTATCTATCGACCGGGCTTAATGAGTAGAAGTCAAAAATTAATATCCGACGCCATTTTGGAATCCAAGATGGCGGCCCTTAATCCAAGATGGCGGCCCTTAATCCAAGATGGCGGACAATAATCCAAAATGGCGGCCATGGAATGGTGGTTTGAGCTATGACACCATGCAATATGAGTATCTATCGATCGGGCTTGATGAGTAGAAGTAAAAAATCAATGTCCGACGCCATTTTGAAATCCAATATGGCGGACTATAAATCCAATATGGCGGACCATACTCCAAGATGGCGGCCATGGAATGGTGGTTTGAACTATGATACCATGCAATATGGGTATCTATCGATCGGGCTTGATGAGTAGAAGTCAAAAATAGATATATGATGCCATTTTGGAATCCAATATGGCGGACTATAAATCCAATATGGCGGACCATAATCCAAGATGGCGAGCATGGAATGGTGGTTTGAGCTATGATACCATGCAATATAGGTATCTATCAATCGGGCTTGATGAGTAGAAGTCAAAAATAGATATTTGATGCCATTTTGGAATCCAAGATGGCGGACCATAATTCAAGATGGCGGCAATGGAATGGTGGTTTGAGCTATGATTCCATTTAATATAGGTATCTATCGATCGGGCTTGATGAGTAGAAGTCAAAAATCAATATCCGACGCCATTTTGAAATCCAAGATGGCGGACCATAATCCAAGATGGCTGCCATGGAATTGTAGTAGCGTGTACATCTTGTACGTTGTTCATTTCCGTTTCCGTTATAGTAGGCTTAGGGATTAGACAGATAGGAACACTTTAAGTCAATAAATTCATTCTGTTCCCAACCATCAACCAGACGACTTCTACAACTTCAGAAGTGGGATCGACATTTTTCTTTCAAGATCACCAAAGCCATAGCAGTTCAAGATGCGCCGTACTGCCAGAAGTCCACCTCGCAGCCGTCCTGGATTGGTTGAAAATGAAAATGAAACTGAAGCTACTGGTTCAAACCGGATTAATACACCGAAATCAGACGATCATTCAAGTACAAATGAAAATGAAAACGTTCAAAATACCGTAAATTTTTCAAACGCTGGGGCCCAAGGACCGTTCATCACTCAATTTCCAATGCACCCGGATGATGTCAAGAAATTAATTCCTGTTTTCAATTCAAATGAAGTTTCATCAAATTCATGGATTGCAAATATAGAAAATTTGAAGCTCCTCTATTCTTGGTCGAATCATACAACCCTTCATCATGCTGTCACAAGATTAGGAGAAGTTCCCCGAATTTGGTACGAAGCTGTCAGATCAAAAATATCGAACTGGGATGATTTCAAGAATGAGTTAGCGATTGGTTTCCCGAATATACTGGATGAAGCAGATGTCCATTTCCGTTTGATGAGTCGTCTAAAGAAACCGGATGAAGATTTCGAAAAGTACGTGTTTGAAATTATGGCGATTGGGAAGAACATCAACCTCAGCGAACAGGCCTTGATCAAATACGTAATTCGTGGAATCCAAGACCAAGGACTTCAAGCGATGCTGTCTCTTCAGAAGTTCAATTCAGTGATGGAAATTATTAGCTGTTTGAAAAGATTTGAATGCGTGAGTGGGTTGAAAAATCCTCCCAAGAGTCTTCAAGTTTTTCGGATGTCGTCTACAGAAGCCCGCTGGATTTGCCACAATTGTAATCAGGATGGACACATTTCAAGAAACTGCCCAAGGCCTCCCGTTAAGTGCTCTCAATGTAATCGATTTGGTCACAGTTGGAAATTTTGCCGTGCTGGTGCTCCATTACCGCGGATGTCGGACAGGACGAATGGGAATGCAGATCCTAGAATTCTCAATCGAGTTGGAAATGTGTACACCGGTCGCCAGGTTCAAGAGGCTAATCAGCTAAATTTTGATCTAAACACCAATCAGCTAGGTAATATGATTAGGATAAGATTAGTAAAGGATCATTTCATGAGTTGTTTGAGATTCGGTAACTATTTCAAACCATGTTTAACATTAATTGACACAGGTAGTTCAGTTAGTCTAATCAAAGCAAGTCAAATACCAGCATTTTTCAAAATTGTTCCATTTACCAAAGATATAGAATTCAAAGGCTTAAATGATACAATTGTTAAAATATTAGGAGTTATTGACACGGAAATGATGATTAACAATGTTATTTTCAATTTACAGATTAAGGTTGTCCCAGATGAGACCATGTACCCGGATTGTATTGTGGGACGCGATTTCATAAACGGAAATGATGTTAAGCTCATACATGAACAGGATTTGATAACAATCGAAAGGAGATCAAGTTGTGACAACAAATCAGAAATTTTGAATGATACGGAGAATTTTCTTAATCAACTATATGCTATTCAGGTAAACAATTCACCAACTAGTGTTGACATGATTGATAATTTAGACATTGGCGATAAAAACATAACTTTGAGTATTATAAATCAGCTTAAATCTCTTTTCAATAAATATTATTTCAATGCTTCTAAACCACAGAAATCAGAAATTGTTCATGAGATGAATATTGAGTTGAATTGTAACAAACCATTTCATTTTTCCGCAAGAAGATTTTCTTTTCATCAGAAAAAGGAAATTGAAAACACTATTGAAAACTTATTAAAGGAAGGTGTAATTGTGGAGAGTAACTCTCCTTATGCAAGTAGAGTTGTTTTAGTTAAAAAGAAAGATGGATCATTTAGAATGTGCATTGATTATAGAGAATTGAATAAGCAGACTGTAAAGGATCGTTATCCAATTCCTCTGATTGAAGACTTATTAGATCAATTACAAGGGAAAAAATATTTTACGAGTTTGGATTTGAAAAGTGGGTATCATCAATTGAGGCTTTCAGAAAAATCTTCGAAATATACGGCTTTCATTACCCACATGGGTCAATATGAATACAAAAGAGTACCCTTTGGGTTATGTAATGCTCCTTCTGCTTTTATGAGGTTCATTCATCATGTTTTTCGAGATTTAATAAAGTCTGGCAAAATAGTAATTTATATTGATGACATTTTAATAGCAACGAACACCGTTGAAGAACATTTATTAATTTTGAAGCAGGTATTTGAAATTTTGAATAAAAATTTACTTACTCTGCAGTTAAGTAAATGTGCATTTATGAAAACTGAAATTGAATATTTGGGATATAAAATTTCAGAAAAGGGAATTGGTCCAAGTGATCGTCACATAGAATGCATAAGAAATTTTCCGATTCCAAAAAATCAAGCTGAAGTTCATCGTTTCATAGGTTTGGCCAGTTATTTTAGAAGATTCATTTCACAGTTTTCTATAATTGCTAGTCCGTTATATAGCTTATTGAACAAAAAAGATAAAACCTTTGTTTTTGGTGTTGATCAAATGAATTCTTTTGAAAATTTAAAACAAAAATTGATGAGTGACCCTGTTTTGAAAATATACAATCCAACAGCGCCAACCGAACTTCATACAGACGCCAGTAGTCATGGATTTGGTGGAGTTTTGTTACAAAAACAAACAGATGGACAATTTCACCCTGTAATGTATTTTAGTAAACGTACCTCACCTTCTGAAACAAAGTTACATTCGTTTGAGTTAGAAACGTTAGCAGTTTATAATAGCATCAAAAGATTTCAAATATATTTGAAAGGAATGCATTTCAAATTAGTAACTGATTGCAATGCTCTTACCGATACTTTGAAAAAGAAAGATATAAACCCGAAAATTGCTAGATGGGAAATATTTCTTTCCGAGTTTGATTTTGAACCCATTCATAGGTCTTCTAATTGCATGAAACATGTTGATGCTTTGTCAAGAATAAACAGTATTTATTTACTCAATAATGATAATAATGATTTTGAAAGAGCATTGATAGCGTGTCAGTTAAGGGACACTGAAATAAATAAATTGAGAGATGATTTGCAGACTATTGATCATAAATTCTATGAATTGCGTGACGGTATGGTTTACAGGAAATACAAAAATAGGGTGTTATTTTATGTTCCACGTGATATGGTCAATCGTGTCATTAAAACGTGTCATGATGATTTGGGACATTTTGGATGTGATAAAGTTTGTGAATTAATATTGAGGTGTTATTGGTTTCCAAATATGAAGGAAAAAGTATTAAATTATATTAAAAGTTGCTTGAAGTGCGTATTGTTTTCAAAGAAGTTACATAAGTATGACGGAGAATTACATAACATTGATAAGGGTGATACTCCTTTTGAAACCATTCATATAGATCATTACGGTCCACTGAAAATAAATAATTCACATTTTAAACATATTTTTGGTATTGTTGATGGCTTCACCAAATTTATTAAATTATATCCTTGTAAAACAACTAATACTAGCGAAGCTTTGAAGCATTTACGCAACTACTTTTCAAATTATTCAATTCCCACAAAATTAGTTACAGACAGAGGCTCATGTTTTACATCAAACAGTTTTAAAGCATTCATGAATGAATCCAATGTCAAGCACGTATTAATTGCTTCCGGGTGTCCAAAGTCTAATGGTCAAATCGAAAGATTTAACAAAACAATTACACCACTTTTAGCGAAATTGATAGATGCTTCTCCATACAAAGGTTTAACTACAATTCTTAGCGAAGCTGAGTTATTATTGAACAATACTATGAATAGAAGTACTAATGAAACACCATCTAAATTATTATTCGGAGTAAATCAAAAATGTAAAATTGATGATCAAATTAGGGAATATTTAGAATCAAAATTATATGTTGAAAGAGATTTAACTGAAATTCGGCAAAAAGCATCGGAAAAGATAAAAATAGTTCAATCAAATAATAAAAAATATTACGATAAGAAATGCAAAATAAACAACACTTTTAATGTTGGTGATTTGGTTTATATTCCAAACAGACCAGAGGTTGGTGTATCTCGTTAGCTTCAAAAACAATTCAAAGGTCCTTACCAAATTAAGAAAATTCTTCCTAATAATAGATTTGTTGTAGCAGATATTGAAAGGATTTCAATTAAATCAAGTTCCGTTCAGTTCGGTTTTTGATCCGTGTAATTTAAAACGTTGGACGCCCAATGATTTGTAACAATATACTTCGGGTCGAAGTCCCATCAGGATGGCCGAGTTGTAGTAGCGTGTACATCTTGTACGTTGTTCATTTCCGTTTCCGTTATAGTAGGCTTAGGGATTAGACAGATAGGAACACTTTAAGTCAATAAATTCATTCTGTTCCCAACCATCAACCAGACGACTTCTACAGAATGGTGGTTTGAGCTATGATACCATGCAATTATGGGTATCTATCAATCGGGCTTGACGAGTAGAAGTCAAAAATAGATGTTTGACGCCATTTTGGAATCCAAGATGGCGGACCATAATCCAAGATGGCGGCCATTGAATGGTGGTTTGAGCTATGATACCACGCAATATAGGTATCTATCGATCGGGCTTGATGAGTAGAAGTCAAAAATCAATATCCGACGCCATTTTGAAATCCAAGATGGCGGACTATAATCCAAGATGGCGGACCATATTCCAAGATGGCGGCCATGGAATGAAGGTTTGAGCTATGACACCATGCAGGAATCCAAGATGGCGGACCATATTCCAAAAGCCATGAAATGATAGATTAAGCTATGATACCATGCAATGTGGGTATCTATCGATCGGGCTTGATGAGTAGAAATCAAAAATCAATATCCGGTGCCATGTTGGAATCCAAGATGGCGGATTATAATCCATGATGGTGGACCATATTCCAAGAGCCATGAAATGATAGATTGAGTTATGATACCATGCAAAATGATTATCTATCGATCCGGCTTGATGACTAGAAGTCAAAAATCAATATCCGACGCCATTTTGGGATCTAAGATGGCAGACCATATTCCAAGATGGTGGCAATGGAATGGTGGTTTGAGTCATGACACCATGCAGTATATGTTTCTATCGATCGGGCTTGATGAATAGAAGTAAAAATCAATACCCGACGCCATTTTGGAATCCAATATGGCAGATCATAATCCAAGATGGCGGACCATATTCAAAATGGCGGCCATGGAATGGTGGTTTGAGCTATGACACCATGCAATATGAGTATCTATCGATCATGCTTGATGAGTAGAAGCCAAAAATCAATATCCGACGCCATTTTGGAATCAGAGATGGTGGACCATAATCCAAGATGGCGGATCATAATCTAAGATGGCGGCCATGGAATGGTAGATTGAGCTATGATAGCATGCAATATTGGTATCTATCGATCGGGCTTGATGAGTAGAAGTCAAAAATCAATATCCGACGCCATTTTAGAATCCAGGATGGCGACCGCAATCCAAAATGAGCGCCATAAAATGGCAGGTTGAGCTATGAGACCATGCAATATGGGTATCCATCGATCGGGCTTGATGAGTAGAAGTCAAATATCAGTATCCGACGCCATTTTGGAATCCAAGATGGCGGACCATAATCCAAGATGGCGGACCATAATCCAAGATGGCGGCCATGGAATGGTAGATTGAGCTATGACACCATGCAATATGGGTATCCATCGATCGGGCTTGATGAGTAGAAGTCAAAAATCAATATCCAACGCCATTTTGGAATCCAAGATGGCGTACCACAATCCAAGATGGCGGACCATATTCCAAGATGGCGGCCATGGAATGGTGGTTTGAGCTATGACACCATGCAATATGGGTATCTATCGATCGGGCATGATGAGTAGAAGTCAAAAATCAATATCCGACGCCATTTTGGAATCCAAGATGGCGGACTACAATCCAAGATGGTGGACCATATTCCAAGATGGTGGCCATGGAATGGTGGTTTGAGCTTTGACACCATGCAGTATGGGTATCTATCGATCGGGCTTGATGAGTAGAAGTCAAAAATCAATATTCAGCGCCATGTTGGAATCCAAGATGGCGGATTATAATCCAAGATTGCAGACCAAATTCCAAAAGCCATGAAATGATAAATTGAGCTATGATACCATGCAATATGGGTATCTATCGATCGGGCTTGATGAGTAGAAGTCAAAAATCAATATCCGACGCCATTTTGGAATCCAAGATGGCGGTCCATAATTCAAGATGGCGGCCACGGAATGGTGGTTTGATTCATGGCACCATGCGATATGTGTTTCTATCGATCGGGCTTGATGGATAGAAATCAAAAATCAATATCCGACGCCATTTTGAAATCCAAGATGACAGATCATAATCCAAGATGGCGGACCATATTCCAAGATGGCGGCCATGGAATGGTCGTTTGAGCTATGACACCATGCAATATGCGTATCCTACGATCGGGCTTCATGAGTAGAAGACAAAAATTGATATTTAATCTAAGATTCCGGACTGTAAATCCAAGATGGTGGACCATAATTCAAGATGGCGGATATGAGATGGTGGTTTGGGCTATGATACCATGCAATATGGGTATCTATTGATTGGGCTTGATGAGTAGAAGTCAAAAATCAATAGCCGACGTCATTTTGGAATCCAAGATGACGGACCATAATCCAAGATGGCGGCCATGGAATGGTGGTTTGAGCATGACACCATACCTTATGGGTATCTATCGATCGGGCTTGATGAGTAGAAGTCAAAAATTGATATGTAATCCAAGATACCGGACTGTAAATCCAAGATGGTAGACCATAATTCAAGACGGCGGGCATGTAATGGTGGTTTGTGCCATAATACCAAGCAATATGGATATCAGTCGATCGGGCTTGATGAGTAGAAGTCAAAAATCGATATTTGATGCCATTTTTGGATTCCAAGATGCCGCACTATAAATTCCAGATGGTGGATCATAATCCAAGATATCGGCCAGGGAATGGTAGTTTAAGTCATGATACCTTGCAATAAGTGTATCAATCGATCGGGCTTGATGAATAGAAATTACAAATCGATATCGAACGCCATTTTGGAAATCAAGATAGCGGACCGAAAAACATTCGTTTACCATAAAAAAATAACAGCCTTCGGCAACTTTTTGCGTTGCAACTGTATGGAGGACTGAGGAACATCGGCGGCAGAAAGCCGCCGATGTTCCGAAAGTCCGATGCGCCGTGTTTGCGTTGATTCACTTCTAGGCGAACAGCATATCCAAGCATTTGCCCGGTAGAATGCGAACATAGGTGTTATCCCTTTTTTAAGTCCGACGAGCGTAAGCGAGTCGGACAGCAAGCGTTTACACGTTGTAACGCAATCATGTGTCTATTGATTGAGATTTGAAACCACGGCTTCGCAATTTGATAGGACACAGAGCACGCAACGAAAACTTACTGAAACGTCCATATATTATTTCCGATATATTTCTCTATGAAACCTGAGATTATATACATATAACACTTCCTCAAAGTGCCGTTGAAAAATGGTGAGAACACATGATTTAGCTTTAATTCATTTTGAATTGTTTGTTGACAGAGCAAAACATGAACAATCATAATTTATATTGAAAGCTATGAAACTAATAAATCTAACAAATGCCAAGTGCACTGTTGGCAGAAACGAAAATAAAATTCAACTTATGGTATTGAACTTAGCCTTTTTCTTTTCAGCTTAATGTTTTTTAACTGATTTTAATTGAATGACTTATTTGATTTCCATTCCATAAATTTGTATATTGTGCGGCCAACACAATGGTACACGATGCCGTAGAATCGTATCAGTAAATTTAAAGTTTAGTATACTTAGTATGTTTCGAAATTCTAGGTTTTTGACAGTTTTTCATATGGCTTTTATGTCACCTGGAATCTCTTCATCTTCAGCATGGTCTTGCGGAAAACCGGCACCCATTCGGTTAAATGGGACTTCGCATTTGCTTCAATCATGCACAATATATAAACCCGAGCAAAGCCGGGTCATTCAGCTAGTACTATATTATAATTGGGATTTAATTCAAGCTTGAATAATACGTATGTTATCACAACAGCATCCTAATTTTGTAAAATAATTTGTGGAAATTATTTTAATCTGTGCTGCAGTAAATAACATTCAAAATTTTATTAGCTGCAGCAATTTAGATTTTTTGAGCGATTTTATTTGACCTGTAAATCATAAAGTTTTAACTAAAATCTAACCAATTTTTTTTTCTTTCATATTTATGATACCATTCCACCTAGTGCGTAATACTATTGATACTTTGTTGCTATTGGTTTGAAAACAAGTTGTGTTGCTTGGGGTGTTTTCTTATGAGAAGTTTGACACATATGCAGAAAAAGCCCATGGTCTACACCAATTTATTGTTATTGTTTATTTTAACTTCAAATTTTGAAAGAGGGAAAAACCCTTTTGAGTGATTTCAACATTACAAAAACGAAATCTTTCTCAAAGAGGCACAAAACCTCTTTTATCTTTTCAAATAACATTACAATAATAACTTAAAATTAAAGGCTCACACGGCAGTTGCCATAGCAGAGCCGCAATCTTGAAGAAGGACAGAGTCTACACCAATTTCTTCATTGTAAAGGCAGTACACAAAAATGACAGTAATATTCACTTTGTGTGCTCGAAGCATATCTAAAATACTGTAACAACTGTCTTGAAAAGTAAATAAAGTTGAGTTTAAGCTTCCTATTGCGGCCATAGTTTTATTGCATATCGGTAAACAGACACCTGGTGATGGCTTTGGGATAGACTAGAAAGCTTTACATGCAGCAGGTTAGTATTCCATTCATAAAACTGTAATAAAAATCCGTTGACCGGCTGCTGCGCGACCACGCTGTGGGTAATAAAACATGTAGCGCACTCGTTTGAAAGGGCTCTCTCCTATCCCATCACACACGCTGCATTGACTGGGAGAAGAAGGCGGCCCACGCTGTCAGTCAGGTGTAAGTACCCTTACGGATTTAAGGTGAAACGGGACGCCGTGTTATTTTTCCTATCTTGCCTCTCTTTCTAACAATTTGCCTCGCGATTTTGAAGATGGTAATCTCGAGTTCTATCGCACTGAAGATGCTGAAAACCAATCAGCATATGCACTGCAAGTGAGCATACACAGTGATAGGTTTTTGTTGCAAAATATGAAGTAGAATCTGAGATTACCATCTTAGTAGCAACAGAGCAATGGCGGATATTTCCCCGACCGTCCCGTCCGCCCTTAAGGCTGCGCGCGTTAATTTGCTTCCACATTGGAAGGCGCGTAAAGAAACCTCCTCCGTCTTCGGTTTCTCTGCACGAAGAAGTCAGTGCCGTTGGTTGGTTGGCTGAGGCCTATGATTGGGCACCATAGCGAAACCGATCACCGGCCGCCGGAAAGCCCTCATTCAAGCTCACGTACTTTCAATATAATGTTTTTATTGCAACAATCATCCACCGCCGCCCGATAGCGATCAAAACGCACCAAAACTTCTTTACACGCCGGTTTGGACGCGGTTCGTGCCTGCGCAAAGCGTTAGATTTCTGCGTGAATCCGTGTCTAAAATGGATCGCTTCTGTCTGGGGAGGCGGCCGTTACCACCAATTGCTCACCTACAATCACTAGGCATAGACGGTCATAGGCACCAGCCGGCAGTCAAGCGCAAATCAGATAAAAATAGATTAAACTGACCGAAAACGCGGCAAACCCCTGTTATTGAACCTACTTAGAGAATGTGCGTTTGCAGTTTTAGTTTCAAAGAGAAAACATTACACACAAATATAAGTAAAGAATTCCATCTGATACTATTTTGCCATGTAAGTACAAATTGCTTCTCGTTTGATTAGAGTAAACACCCAAATGAAATAAATATTTACATCGACATGTTAGAAGCAAACCGAAATCCACATATTAAAGATTAAATTTGATCGGATTCGATGACAACACCTTATAAGTTTGATTGGAATTGATTAACTTTTTGCCTTTCTCGTACACTAAGTGTACTGGAAAGACTATATGTTCACTTCAAAAATGACTTTTTGATAGAAGCCCCGGAGGGACGAGTCATATACAGTCAGGTCTTTTTTTACGCGGTTTTCATTCATGCGGCCGCGTAAAAAAAAAACTCCATACAAAAAAAATCATGGTCTTATTTTTGCATGATTCGTCAAGAAATGGTGAGACTTTTTTACGCGGTTTTTGAATTTTGAACTGAGTTTATTTTTTACGCGGTACGTATCCCCCGCGTAAAAAAAACCTGACTGTATACCAATCAACTCAGCTCGACGAATTGAGGTGATGTCTGTGTGTGTGTGTGTGTGTGTGTGTGTGTGTGTGTGTGTGTGTGTGTGTGTTTTTTTTTTTTTGTTTTTTTTTTTTTTTTTTTTTTTTTTTTTTTTTTTTCCTCCCAACCTCCCGAGCAGAGAAAACCGATTGGAAAAACTCTGCTACACCTTGTCGCCTCGATCCCCCTGGTACCACTGATGCGACTGCTTCAGGGGGGGCAATGCGCTCATGCGCTCTTCTTCTTCTGTGCTCATGCACATTTTGTCGCTTCTAAATTTGTTATTCTAATCTTTTTAGTATTCGTACCTAACCTATCGCCATTCAGCGACACAGTTGGTACAAACATACACCAAATTTGTTATTCTAATGCTGTCCGTGTGCCATTTAGCACTCCGGCTTTTCGCGCACGACTCGGATAGTCCCCGACGGTGGATCTACCCTATCCGACGAAGAGTTCCCCGACACTGAAACTTCTTCCGTTACCGATACTTCCCAGGCTGGTGCCAAGGTCGGTTCTGAGATTCCGGTTGGAGACTGGCTTCCGGTTCACAGGCGCCCTGACGACCAAGCACCGGTGCTTTTTCGCGGTCTACTCGGTCTAGTCCCCGGCGGTGGACGGACCTAGCCTACTCCGACAGAGAAAGACCCCGACGGTGGAAGTTCTCTCGACACCGATGTTTTCAACCCGACCAGTAAGGTGCCGAAGTCGGCCCGGCGATTCCGGTTGGTGGTAGACTTCCGGTTCACCGGCGCCCCGACGACCTATAACCGGTACTACGCAACGAACGACTCGGTCAAGTCCCCGGCGGTGGATCAAGCCTACTCCGATCGCGACCCGATACTCTTTGATCTTCGCGCCATCTCCGCTGGAGAGCTGACATGATCCGCGTGACCGCTCTGTTCACCGCATTCCATACGGTTTCGTCCTGACACATTCTCTCTACTACGTTGTTGGGACTCAGATTTCCAGCAGCGCTCGCTAGCATGTCACCACGTACTTCTTCAAATCGCGGACAGTCGAATATCACGTGCTCCGGTGTCTCCTCGTTGTTTGGGCATGTCGGACAGAATGGGGACTCTGCATGGCCGAATCTAAACAAATACTGTCTGAAGCATCCATGACCTGACAAGAACTGTGTTAGGTAGAAGTTCACATCTCCGTGTTTTCTGGACATCCACACCGACACATCTGGGATAAGCCGGTAGGTCCATCTACCCTTCTCCGCGTCATTCCACTCTTGCTGCCACTTAGCCAACGAGTCCGCTCTGATTGTCTTCCTCACGTTTGCAGTGCCTCTTCTCCGGTAACACTCTACATCCTCTGCCAGGGTGATGTGTATGGGGACCATCCCGGCGATAATGCAGACTGCTTCCGACGATATCGTCCTGTACGCGCTCGCCACACGAATAGCCATGAGCCGAAACGTGCTCGAAAGTTTTGTTCGATTCCGCTTCAGTTTCAGCGCTGTAGCCCAGGCCGGAACTGCGTATCTAAGTATCGAAGAGGATACTCCCGCCAGAAGACGTCTGCTGCTGCTGCTCGGTCCACCGATGTTCGGCATAATCCTGGATACAGCATTAACAGCTTTCGCTGCCTTCTCACAGGCATAGTCGACGTGGCAATAATAATGTGTGTGTGTGTGTGTGTGTGTGTGTGTTTTTTTTTATTTTTTATTTATTTTTTTTTATTTATTTTTTTTTTATTTTTATTTTTTTTTTATTTTTTTTTTACTTGGTGGTAAAGCCTTTCTGCCTTCCCGACACGCGTTCGATAAGCATGACCAGTGCTACCGATTTCGTCCATCGCGTGCCAGTTCGTGAGGGACTCAGAACAGAGAAGAGAACTCTGAACCCTACGCCTCTAACCTCCACCAAGGTCTACAGTGCCTGCTTCCCCCGGATTCCACTAGAAGCGACTACTTCGGGGGGGCTGTGCTCATGCACTTCGCTTGTTATCAGGCATAGCTAGTCACGCTAGATCGCTGACTTTATCTCCGACTTAACTGCTGCGCTCTCATGAGCTTTATCTTAATCACGTAGCTTTAACTGCTGCGCTCTGCCTGTTGGAGGGTGGCTATTCTACTTCGGGTGGCTTTCTCGCTGCGTTCGTTGACCTTTTCCTGGGCGAACCGGTTGAGTGCCGAGGTCGGTCCGGCGATTCCGGTTGGAGGGTGGCTTCCGGTTCGCTGGCGCCCCGACGACTCGAACCCGGTTGATTCGACGTAGTTTCTTGCGACTCAGCGTAGTCCCCGGCGGTGGAGCTAGCTTACTCCGACGGAGAGTTCTCCGGCGGTAGAATATCTCCCGAAACCGTTGTTCGCGTTGCGTATTCCTTCGATGTTGATTGGCAGGGTGTCGAAGTCGGTCCGGCGATTCCGGTTGGAGGATGGCTTCCGGTACGCTGGCGCTCCGACGACCCGAACCAGTGGTTTTCCACGGGCGCTGATTACTCAGATAGTCCCCGGCGGTGAATCTATCCTACTCCGACGAAGAGTTCCCCGGCGGTGGAAGATCTTCCGAACCGATACTTCCCAGATCGGTGCCGAGGTCGGTCCTGCGATTCCGGTTGGAGGGTGACTTCCGGTTCACAGGCGCCCCGACGACCATTCACTGGTGCTTCTCGCGACATACTCGTCCTAGTCCCCGGCGGTGGAGCTAGCCTACTCCGACGGAGAGTTCCCCGGCGATGGAAGTTCTCCCGAACACGGTGGTTTGATCCCGACCAGTCAGGTGCCGAGGTCGGTTCGATGATTCCGGTTGGAGGGTGGCTTCCGGTTCACCGGCGCCCCGACGACCCAAGACCAGAGCGTTACGACTACTCGGACTAGTCCCCGACGGTGGATCTAGCCTACTCCGATCGCGATCCGATGCCCTTTGGTCTTCACGCCATTTCCGCTGCAGTGACGACAGGATCTGTCCCACAACCCTGTTCACCGCATTCCAGGTGCTTTCTTCCCGACACATTCGTTCTACAATGTTGTCGGGGCTAAGGCTTGTGATACTCTCCGCTAACATCCCGTCTCGTGCTGCCCTGAATCTGGGACAGTGGAAAAGCACGTGCTCTGGTGTCTCCTCATTACTCGGGCATGCTGGGCAAAGTGGGGACTCTGCGTGCCCAAATCGATGCAGGTACTTCCGGAAACATCCGTGGCCTGACAAGAACTGTGTCAGGTGAAAGTTGACCTCCCCGTGTTTCCTATCCAACCAGGTTGAAACGTTCGGAATGAGCCGATGGGTCCATCTACCGTTTTCAGCGTTATCCCACTGCTGTTGCCACTTTCTTACGGTGTCAGCTCGGGCTCTTCTTCGGACTCCTGATATGCCTCTATCTCTATAGCACTCGTTTTCTTCCTCGAGTAGAAGATCTATGGGAATAGTTCCAGCTATCACGTAGACTGCTTCTGACGAAATTGTACGGTACGCACTGCATACTCGCATGGCCATCAACCTGAACGTACTGTTCAGCCGAGATCTGTTCCTCCTTGTCTGTGGTGCCGTCACCCACACAGGCGCTGCGTATCGGAGCACCGATGTGGACACACTTGCCAGTAGTCGCTTCTTGCTACTGCTGATCGCTGAGTTGTTGGGCATGATCCGAGATAGTGCCGAAATCACCTTTGCAGCCCTTTCACACGCGTAGTCGACGTGACTATTAAAGTTTAGCCTATCGTCTAACATAACTCCCAGGTGTCTCACATTCCGCTTCGATTCGATGATGCACTCTCCGACCGAAATTCTCGCCTGTTGTACCGCCTTTCGGTTGCTTATCAAAACCATCTCGGTCTTGTGATGAGCTAGGGCCAGCTTTTTCCCCCGCATCCAGTTTTCGACAACATCTATCGCCTCCGTGGCGAGCACTTCTACTTCCTCCAATGATTCACCGATCACTAGGAGCGCCACGTCGTCCGCGAAACCGATAGTCTTCACGCCCCTGGGGAGGCGCAGCTTCAGTACTTTGTCATACATAGCATTCCAGAGGGTCGGACCGAGAATGGATCCCTGGGGAACTCCCGCTGTTATGGTTTTACTTCTTCTCCCGTTGTCAGTATCGTAGATCAATGTCCGATTCTGAAAATAGCTGCTCATAATGCTACAGAGGTACTCGGGAACTCTCAGTTTGTGCAGCGCATCGGCGATTGCAACCCAACTAGCACTGTTGAACGCATTTTTCACGTCCAGCGTGATCACTCCGCAGTAGCGGTTACCTCTTCTCTTTTGATTTTGCGCCGTCTGCATTGCTTCCACGACCGTTCGGATGGCATCGACAGTGGATCTACCCCTCCGGAAGCCAAACTGCATATCGGACAGGCCGTGCTCTCCTTCCGTGTATTTTGTGAGCCTGTTGAGGATCAATCTTTCCAGCACTTTGCCGACAGTATCCAACAGGCAGATTGGCCTGTATGCTGAAGGATCTCCAGGAGGCTTCCCTGGTTTCGGCAGTAGCACAAGATTTTGGCGCTTCCATATGTCGGGGAAGTTGCCATCATTGATACACCTTTGAAACGTAATCCTAAATAGTTCCGGGTTCGTTAGGATTGCTGTTCGCACCGCTACGTTCGGGATACCGTCTGGCCCCGGAGCCTTCTTTGTTTTAAGAGCTTTTGCTATTGTTATCAGCTCCTCGTTGGTTATTCGAGCTTCCGCTTCCTGATCCTCCTGAGCACCGTACGGTGTGGGTGGCCAACCCGTCAGTTCGTGCTGCGGAAATAGCGCGTCTACGATGGCTTTCATCTTCTCCGGACACCTTTCCGGTGGTACAGCTGGTCCCCTTATTCTCGCCATGGCTACTCTGTAGGCGTCTCCCCACGGATTAGAATTGGCGTTCCGACAAAGCTCTTCTAGACATGCCTTTTTGCTGAGCTTGATTTCTCTGTTAAGTGCCGCTCTAGCTGCCGTATAAGCTGGCCTGCGAACTGCTCTTTCAGCGTCGTTGCGGGCTCTCTGCATTCTCCTCCGAGCTCGGTGACAGTTCGCTCGTAGGTCGGCGATCTTCGAGTTCCACCAATAAGCTGGGGGCCGACTGTGTCTTGGCTTGCCCTCTCTCGGCATGGTTGCATCGCACGCGCGTGATAGTAGCGCAATCAGCTCGTCCACGCTGGGGTTAACTACAGCTTCCAGCCGCAGCGCTTCCGCGAACACGTCTTTGTTAAAATTCGCGATTTTCCACCTCCGCTCATTTACCTGCGCTCCGCTTGATACCACCTGTGGATCGCGCCCAATGCGATATCGGATTGCTTGATGGTCGCTGTGGGTATATCCCTCGTGCACTCTCCAATTTCTGATCAGTCCAGGGCTGCAGAAAGTAACGTCTATTATGGATTCTCGACCTTCCCTACGGTAGGTGCTGATAGTACCTTCGTTGGCAAGATCGACGTTCAACTTGGCAAGCGCCTCTAGGAGGTTGCTCCCTCTTGGACTTGTAAGGCGGCTGCCCCATTCGATCGCCCAAGCATTGAAGTCACCGGCTATAACAGCAGGTCTACGATCCGTTAGCTCTTCAGTTAGCTTGTCCAGCATCTGGTTAAACTGCTCTATTGTCCATCTTGGAGGTGCATAGCAGCTGCAGATGAAAACGCCATTAATTTTGGCGATCACGAAGCCTTCATCTGCGGTATACACCACTTCTTGCAAGGGGTATTTTCCCACTGTCCATATCGCTGTTGTTTTAGCTCTGTCTGACGTCCAGTTCCCATTTCCTGGTGGAATACGGTAGGGCTCAGAGATAATAGCGACATCGCACTTGTGTTCCGCAACTGATTGGCACAACAACTGTTGGGCTGTATCACAGTGGTTGAGGTTTACTTGTACTATCTCCACTGGGGTTTCGTTGTACTCGCTCGTTTGAAGGCCGCGCATTTCGTGCCTCCTGTAGCGTGATTGCTGCTATCCTTCGCGTTTGCGCAAATCAGGCATTTCGGAGGCTTGCTGCAGCCCTGCGCTTTGTGGCCTTCTTCTCCACACCTTCTGCATAGATTACTTCTATCCGGCCCTTTACAGTACCGTGCGATGTGCCCGAACTCTTGACACCTGAAGCACACTTCAGGTTCAGAGACACTCAGTGGGCACTCGGACCAGCCTACTCTCACGATTCCTATCCTCAGCACCTTGTTGGCAGCATCAATCGGTAGTTTAATCGCTGCCACCTTGGTACCGGAAGGTCCATTTCGTATGCGGATGGACATCCGGACTTCTCCCAGCTCACATTGCTCTTTCAAAGCAAGCCTTATATCTTCCTCCGACGTGATCTCATCCAGGTCTTTACACGTAATAGTCGCCTCTGGACACAAGGCTATCACTTCCACCATGTTGCCCAAAGCTTTCTCGGTGACCTCTTTGTAAGAAACGCTGCTAGCTTTTGGTTCCTTTTTCAACAAGAGGATCATCTCTCCGTTGCGGGTACGCTTGATCTTCTTCACGTCTGCTCCTAGCTCGTTGAGGTTCGGATTTGTCCTCATGGCACGTAAGACCTCCACGTGTGAAGTAAGGCGTGGTCTGCATCCTTGGGGGAATACTTCTCGCTACGTTCACTTCATTCGCAACCGTGTTGACTTCTGCCCTTCGCGCTTCCGCCGCGCGACTTGCTTCAATGGCAGTCTTGGCCACTGACAACTCCTTCTCCGCTGCTTCTGCTCTCTGAACTACGTGTTTCCACTCCTTTACAGCCGATCCAAGAGCGCCTTGGATCTTGATTACCAACGCCTTGATGTTTTTGTGGACGTTGCTTCTCTTGTCGACATACTCGTGAAGCTCGTCCACTAGCTTTTTGGCTGCCTCCACCCTCGGTTGTTTTGGTGGTTTTGTCCACACACTGAACTGCAGTTGTTGCTGCTGCTGCTGTTGCTGCTGCTGCTGTTGCTGCTGCTGCTGTTGCTGCTGCTGCTGTTGCTGCTGCTGCTGTTGCTGCTGCTGCTGCTGCTGCCGATGTAGCTGCTGCTGTTGCTCCTGCTCTTGTTCGAGCTGCGTTTGCACCTGTTGGGTTTGTGGCGGTGGTGTCCGCGTTAAACCCCTTCTGACAAACGGATTTGCCGCTCCTACTTCGCTTTGACTTTTATCTTCTTCCATTCTTCAGGGTCCCCCCTCCGAGCCGCTATCTCCATCCGCCGTACGTAGTCGCCTTCGTGATCCCATGGTTATCTATACCTGCAAGCGTCTATGCCTGCAGGCAGTGAGGCCATGCTAGGGTTGACACGGACCCTTATGGGGGCCGGGTTCAGTGCCAGATCAGCATAGATCGGGAATGGTTCATCCGAACCTACGTACCCATCAGAATTGATGGACAGATTTCGAACGTATCCGGAGGCCTGCCAAGGTTTTACCGGGACGGAGGCAGTCGCGCCATGAGCCCACTCGCCGTTTCAAGTCGGTATCCCCCTTCCTTACTCAGGGAGCAGAATGACACGCCTGTCAGCCCAACATCGCCATCCTATCCATGATTCGTAACATGTCCGTTGTAATACGCCTTCACCAGTATACCATAATCAGGATGTTACTGGCAACGATCCTGATGTGCCGGTTGGCACTCCAATTGTTGGGCTAAGGCACTTTGAAAGCGGTACCAGGTCGCTTGTACGGAGTTGCTTACGGATGTGTGGCTTTTTATGGAGATCCAACAGAGCCCACTGTTGAACCCCCACCACATCCTAGGCATCCTCTGCTTGAGCTAACTGGGAGGAGCTCGGTCACTTCTCGAGAGAAGTGCCAAAGGTGGTAATCCATACGAGCTCCCACCCGACTCGCAGAGGGGGGGTTCGTCAAGCCCCTGGACTTCTGTCCCTGCTGCCCTGATGTTTTTTTTTTTTTTTTTTTTTTTTTTTTTTTTTTTTTTTTTTTTTTTTTTTTCCTCCCTACCACCCTCAGCAGAGAAAACCGATTGGAAAAACTCTGCTACTTGCCTCGATCCCCCTGGTACCACTGACGCGACTGCTTCAGGGGGGGCAATGCGCTCATGCGCTCTCCTTCTTCTGTGCTCATGCACATTTCTTCGCATTTTAATTTGTTATTCTAATCATTTTTGTGTTCGTACCTAACCTATCGCCATTCAGCGACACAGTTGGTACAAACATACACCAAATTTGTTATTCTAGATGCTGCTAACTTGCTCCGAACAGTGCTCTTTCGGTGCCACTCCACTTTTTCGTCCAGCTTTTCGCACACGACCCGGATAGTCCCCGACGGTGGATCTACCCTATCCGACGAAGAGTTCCCCGACACTGAAACTTCTTCCGTTCCCGATACTTCCCAGGCTGGTGCCAAGGTCGGTCCTGCGATTCCGGTTGGAGACTGGCTTCCGGTTCACAGGCGCCCCGACGACCAAGCTCCGGTGCTTTTTCGCGGATTACTCGGTCTAGTCCCCGGCGGTGGACGGACCTAGCCTACTCCGACAGAGAAAGTCCCCGACGGTGGAAGTTCTCTCGACACCGATGTTTTCATTCCGACCAGTATGGTGCCAAAGTCGGCCCGGCGATTCCGGTTGGTGGAAGACTTCCGGTTCACCGGCGCTCTGACGACCAAAACCGGTGCAACGTTACGGACGACTCAGTCATGTCCCCGGCGGTGGATCATGCCTACCCGGATCGCGGTCCTGCGCTCTCTGGTCTTCGCGCCACTTCCTTTGCAGCGCGCACAGCATCCCCGTTACTGCTCTGTCGACAGCGTTCCACGTGTCTTCGTGGCGACACATCTCCTCGGCAATGTTGTCGACCGTCAGGCCGCGCATATCCCTGCGCATCTCCGAGAACCTAGGGCATTCGAAGACGACGTGCGCCGGTGTTTCCTCCACGTTCACACACTCCGGACACAGAGGGGAAGACGCGTGACCGAATCGAAACAGGTACTTCCGGAAACAGCCATGCCCGGACAGAAACTGCGTCAGATGGAAGTTCACCTCCCCATGCTTCCTGTTCACCCACGCCGACACATTTGGGATCAGTCGATGGGTCCACCTTCCGTTCGCCGCATTGTCCCACTCTTGTTGCCACTTCGCCAGCGAGTCAATTCTAGCAGCTGCTCTCGTATTCCTTGCGTTACTCCGCCGATAGCACTCGACGTCTTCCTCTAGGGAGATACAGATGGGCATCATCCCAGCGATAACGCATACAGCCTCCGACGAGATTGTTCTGTAGGCACTCGCGACTCTCATAGCCATAAGCCGGAACACACTGCCCAGCTTTCCACGGTTTCTCTTCGTTTTTAGCGCCGGAGCCCAGGCTGGCACTCCATACCTAAGTATTGAGGTTGCAACATTTGCCAAGAGGCGCCTCCTACTGCTTCTTGGACCGCCCGCGTTTGGCATAATCCTCGCTACTGTGTTAACCGCCTTCGCCGCCTTTTCGCAGGCGTAGTCAACGTGCGCGTTAAAGTTTAAGCGGTCATCGACCATCACGCCCAGGTGCTTCAAAGCGCGCTGCGATGAAATTATCTCCTCTCCGATCGTGATCTCCAACCTTTGCACTGCTTTGCGGTTACTGACTACGAGCACTTCTGTCTTGTGATGGGCTATCTGCAGCTTCACTCCATTCATCCATCTTTCGACTGTGTCGATTGCCTCCGATACCAGCACTTCGACTTCATCGATTGATTCGCCAGATACCGCTAAGACAACGTCGTCTGCGAACCCTACGATAATGACACCTGCCGGAAGCTTCAGTGTTAACACACCATTGTACATTGCGTTCCAGAGCGTTGGGCCAAGTATTGACCCCTGTGGAACACCTGCTGTCACTCTAAACGACCTCTGCCCTACGTTGGTTTCGTACACAAGGACTCTATTCTGGAAATAGTTCTTTAGAATCCTACACAGATAGTCGGGGACCCGCATATTATGCAGGGCTACGGCGATAGCTTCCCAACTGGCGCTGTTAAACGCGTTTTTAACGTCTATCGTTACCACGGCGCAGTAGCGATCTCCTCTCCGCTTTTGTAAGGATGCCCTTTCCGCCATCTCAACGACGGTCCGAATTGCGTCAACCGTCGATTTTCCCTTGCGGAAGCCGAACTGCATCGTGAACAGCCCTCTCACACTTTCGGTATACTCGGTCAGCCGGTTAAGGATAATCCTCTCCAGAAGTTTTCCGAGCGTATCCAACAGACAGATCGGCCTGTACGATGCTGGATCTCCCGGCTGCTTCCCTGGTTTTGGCAGCAGCACTAGTTTTTGGACCTTCCATATATCCGGAAAGATGCCTTCCTCCAGGCATTTCTGCAACACTGACCTGAACATATCAGGATACTCCAGGATCGCTGCTTTCAACGCCACGTTGGGGATTCCATCCGGACCGGGAGCCTTCTTCACCTTCAATGCTTTCGCCACGGCAACGAGCTCGTCGTTGGAGACCAGTCGGTTTACGTCAAATTCCGCATCGCCCTCGCTGTACGGTGTAGGTGGCCACGTTGTTATATCGTGTTTTGGAAACAAGCCCTCCACGATACCCTTCAGTTTGTCTGGGCACATTTCGACTGGCGTCATTGGGCCCTTCAGCTTTGCCATTATGATGCGGTAGGCATTTCCCCAGGGGTTAGCGTCGGCTTCCTGGCATAGCTCCTTGTAACAGTTCGCCTTGCTCTGCTTGATAGCTCGTTTGAAGGCAGCTCTAGCTTCACGGAACGCAACCTTGCGCTCTTCTCTATCGGCTCCAGTTCTTGCCCTCTGAACTCGTCTCCTAGCTCGGAGGCAAGTCGCACGAAGGGTGCTGAGCGTCGCATTCCACCAATACGCTGGGCGTCTAGCGTTCCTAGGTTCAATCTTCCTCGGCATTGCTGCATCACATGCCGTTGTTAGCGCTTCCGTCAACCATCCTGGGTCGAGGTTTGCCGCATCGCTGTTTGGCCGAAGTGCCTCAATAAATGTCTCCTTGTCGAAGTCCTTCGTCTTCCACTTCCGCTCATAAGTCCTAGTTCTCTGGATGGACGTAGGAGCTCTCTGGCCTATCTTGTAGAGGATCGCCTGGTGGTCGCTGTGGGAGTACTCCTCACTCACCCTCCAGTCCATGTCTTCCATCAACGATGGACTACAGAATGTAATGTCGATGATGGATTCATGACCGTCTTTGCGGAATGTGCTGACTGTTCCTACATTGCACAGCTTTACGTCCAGCTTCGCCAGAGCTTCAAGTAGGCTATATCCTCTTGCATTGGTTTGCCGGCTGCCCCACTCAACGGCCCAGGCGTTGAAATCGCCGCCGATGACTACTGGCCTACGTCCTACCAGCGTGTCAGTGAGTGCATCCAACATCCGGTTGTATTGCTCCTCGGTCCATCTTGGAGGCGCATAGCAGCTACATACGAAGACACCGTTAACTTTGGCGATCACGAAACCTTCGTAAGAGTTTTCCACCACTTCCTCTATAGGGAATCTGCCCATAACTTGTATAGCTGCCAATCCTGCTATATCCGCTACCCAATTGCCGTTCTCAGGAGGAACCCGATACGGCTCTGAGATGATCGCAACATCACACTTTGTCTCTGCTGTCGACTGCCACAACAGTTGCTGTGCGATGTCGCAATGATTCAGGTTAATTTGCGTTATCTGCATCATTGTTGGCCTGCCTTCGCCTTTTTGTAGGCCGGGCATTTATAGCCTCCCGTCCGGTGGCCATTTCCTTCCTCCGGCTTGCACAGCATGCACTTGGGTTGCTTCGTGCAGTCTCGAGCAACGTGTCCGTTTTCGCCGCAGTTCCAGCACCGTTTGGACCTATCTGGACCCTTGCAGTGTCTGGATTGGTGACCAAATTCCATGCACCTGAAACACCTCTCCATTTTCTTGGTGACTCGGGGAGCCAGTCGCAGCGGGCACACCGCCCATCCGACCTTGATCTTGCCGGTTACCGCTATCTTGTTGGCCGCATCTACTGGTAGTCGGATTGCCGCCGTCTGGGTACCTGCAAACGATCTCCTGATTTGGATTGTCACCGGTACTTCCAAGTTGCACTGCTCGGTCAATGCAACTCTCAGCTCTTCCTCAGTCGTTACCTCGTCCAAATCCTTGACCTCGAGCACTGCCTCCTGTGAAAGTGCTCTCACGGTGGCCTCGCTGCCTAAGGATTTCGCAATGAGCTCCCGGTACTCTGAGCTCTTAATCGCCGGATCCTTCTTGAGCTCGAACAGCATCTCTCCTTTCTGGGTGCGCCTGGTCTTCACCACGTTTTCACCCAACTCTTTTAGCTCCGGGTCCTCCCTCACTTTCCTGAGGAGCGCAGCGTACGTCGTCTTGTCCTTCGCCTCGACGATCAGTGCATCACCCTTCTTCCTCTGCCTAGGGGGCCGGCGATTTTCTTTCTTCTTCTGTTCCTTCCTCTTTTCTTCCTTTTTCTGTACTTCCTTCTCCTTTCGCTTCTTCTTCTTCGCCTGCTGGCTCTCCACAGTGCGCCATCCATCATCTCTCTGATTGCTGCCGCGCTCCCGTTCACTTCTTTGTTTCTTCGGGACTTCCTCTTCTCCTGGCGTATCTCTGCCTCTTTTCTCCGAGCGAGTATTCCGATGGTTCTTCGGCGTCTCCATATTTTCGACCGTGGCTCGTTGCTGCTGCCGCTGCGTAGCTGCTGCAAGAGCATGTTTAGTCGCTGCTAATTCGCTCTCTGCCTCATCCGCTTTCTGCATCACGCTGTGCCATTCTTTCACGGCAGTTCCGAGAGCCCTCCTAATCTTCAACACCAAGTCCTTGATGTCCTTGTGCACGTTGTGCTTTTTGTCGACGAACTCGTGTAGGTCATCCGTCAAGTTCTTCGCCGCAACTACCTTCGACTGTTGTTGAGGCACGCTCCATCCACTATTCGTCGGCAGCTGCTGCTCCGAGTGTACCGCACTTTGTTGTGAAGCCGCTTCTTGCCGCGGTTCTGCACCTTCTGTTTGCTGAGGCGGAGACCTCAGCAATCCTCCTCTGGCGAACGGATTCGCCACCTTTCCACTGTTACTTCCGTTTTCTCCTTCCATGTTATTGGGTCCCCCCTCCGGGCCGCTATCTCCACCCGCTGTACGTAGTCGCTTTCGTGATCTCTTGGTTGTCTATGAAACAGGGAGGCCAAGCGAGGGTTGAACACGAACCTTCATGGGGTTCGTGTCCAGAGCCAGATCAGCGTAAGTCGGGAATTTTACATCCGAGCCTAGTACCCATCAAAATTGACGGACAAGTGAAGAACGTTTCCGAAGGCCTGCCAAGGTTTTACCGGGACGGAGGCAGACGCACCATTAGCCCACTCGCCGTTTCAAGTAGGTGTCACCCTTCTTTACTCAGGAAGCAGAATGGCACGAATGTCAGCCCATCGTCGTCATCCGATCCGTAGTCCGTAGTCCGTTGTCGTTTGCATTGACCAGTATACCATAATCAGGATGTTACTGGCATCAATCCTGATGTGCCGATTGGCACTCCGGGTGTTTGGGCTAAGGCACTTTGAAAGCGGTACCAGGTCGCTTGTACGGAGTTGCTTGCAGATGTGTGGCTTTTTATGAGGATCCAACAGAGCCCACTGTTGAAACCCCACCACATCCTAGGCATCCTCCGCTTGAGCTGTCTGGAAGCCAGAAGCTCGGTCACTCCCCGAAGGAAGAGCCAAAGGTGGTAATCCACACGGGTGTGTGAACGGTTTTCGCTTAGGAAAACTCCCAAGCTTCCACCTGCTGCCCTGATGTGTGTGTGTGTGTGTGTTTTTTTTTTTTTTTTTTTTTTATTCTAGGAGTCCAAAAATCTTCTAAAGACGCTGTGTGGGATTCGAATGTGCGCCTACCCACTAAAAACACTCTCCTAGTTCGCCTCCACCTTAAATTCCCCTCCGGTACCACCATGCAGTATTTCTTCGGAGGGGAGGCGTTATGTGCCTTGTGCACCATCACCAATTCGTTATCCTAGTTTTCTTCATGCTATGCGCACCGCTTCATTAGTATGCTGTTAATATTACAGTATCGCCACTAAGCGACATGCATGCTATTTTTCAAATTTGTTATTCTAATTCGTTCTTAGCCTTTCGGCTCCTGTTAGCTTGTTATTGCTTAGCGTACCGCCATTGAGCGGCAAACTCTATGTTAGTACCACAAATTTGTTATTCTAAAGCCACGCTGAGTTCATCGGCTCCTACTGATGTGCCCCGAAGAACGATGCCCTCCCGGTGCCGCCCGAGTGCCAATCAGCACTCGAGGCTTCCGCGCACGACTCGGATAGTCCCCGACGGTGGATATATCCTACCCGACGAAGAGTTTCCCGACACTGAAACTTCTCCCGCAACCGACTTCCCGGGCAGATGCCAAGGTCAGTCCTGCGATTCCGGTTGGAGACGGCTTCCGGTTCACAGGCGCCCTGACGACCATGCTCCGGTGCTTCTTCCCGATCGCTCTACTCTGACAGTCCCCGGCGGTGGATCTGTATTACTCCGACAGAGAAGTCCCCGACGAAAGACGTTCTCCCGTTACCGCCCGTGTGCCATTGAGCACAATGACTTTACGCGCACTACTCGGATACTCCCCGGCAGTGGATCTATCCTACTCCGACAGAGAGTTCCCCGACGTAGGAAGTTCTCCCGAATACCGACCGAGAGCCAGTAAGCTCCACACCTTAATCGCTCACGACACCGGTAGTCCCCGACGGCGGATCTACCACACGCGGACGGAACTACTACGCTTGCCCCGGATTGTCTCTACGATCATTCATTTGCTGCTCTCGCCATTTCCGCTGGAGAAACGACATTATCTTTACCACCGCAGCATTCACCGCGTTCCAGCAGGCTTCGTCGCGGCACATTCTAGTCACAATGTTGTCGGCCCTTATACCAGCACCGCAGATTGCTGTCATCTCGCTGCGCTCCACAGTGAAACGTGGACACTCGAAAACAACGTGTTCCGGCGATTCCTCGACATCTCCGCACTCAGGGCAGAACGGCGACCCTGCGTGTCCGAATCGGTGCAGGTATTTCTTGAAGCAGCCATGACCTGACAAGAACTGCGTCAAATGGAAATTCACTTCCCCATGATCTCTGTTTACCCATTCTACCAAATTTGGAATAAGCCGGTGGGTCCACCTTCCCTTCGCTGTGGTATTCCACTCGTGTTGCCACTTCGCCATCGTGACGACTCGCGCTGCCTTCCGAGCTCCTCTAGCGCCCCTGGCCTCGTAGCACTCTTTGTCCTCTTCCAGAACGAAGACGATAGGGACCATTCCGGCGATCACGCACACCGCATCCGATGATATCGTGCGATAGGCGCTCGCCACTCTCATGGCCATCAGTCTGTGCGTGCTGCAGAGCTGAACGCGATTCCTCCTAGTTTTTGTTGCGGTCGCCCAAGCCGGACCAGCGTACCTTAGGATCGATGTGGACACGCTAGCTAGTAACCGCCTCTTGCTACTGCTGATTGCCGAGTTGTTCGGCATGATCCTCGACAATGCTGTGATCACCTTTGCTGCTTTTCCGCAGGCATAATCGACGTGGCTATTGAAATTTAACCGGTCGTCGATCATAACGCCGAGATGCTTCAATTCCCGCTTGGAGTCTATGGCATGTTCCCCGACTATGATTGCAGCCTTCTGCACCACCTTGCAGTTGCTGATCAGCACCAGCTCCGTTTTCTGGTGGGCTATGGATAGTTTCTTCCTCTGCATCCAGCTCTCAACAGCATCTACCGCCTCCGTAGCAAGTATCTCCACTGCTTCTAGGGACTCGCCAACTACCACCAACGTGATATCGTCCGCGAATCCGACGATTTTGACGCCTGTCGGTAGCTGCAGTGTCAGCACCCCGTTGTACATTGCGTTCCACAACGTCGGACCTAGGATAGACCCCTGTGGGACGCCTGCACTTATCGTGACGTTCTTTTGCCCTGCACTAGTATGGTAGCACAGAGTCCGGTTTTCGAAGTAGCTACTGAGAATCCTGCAGAGGTAATCCGGAACCTTCATCTCGTGCAGCGCTGTAGCGATGGCTTCCCAGCTTGCGCTGTTAAATGCATTCTTCACATCGATCGTGACGACGGCACAGAAGCGGTTACCCCGTCGTTTTTTCGTCCTTGCTTTGTCGGCTGTAGCAACAACCGCCTGGATAGCATCTATCGTTGACTTCCCTCTTCGGAATCCGAATTGCATCCCCGACAGACCATGCTCTCCTTCCGTGAAAGTTGTCAGCCTATTGAGGATGACTCTTTCTAGCAGCTTGCCGAGCGTATCCAGCAAGCATATCGGCCGGAATGAACCTGGTTCACCGGGTGGCTTGCCTGGTTTCGGTAGCAGTACCAGTTTTTGCCTTTTCCACTGAGACGGGAAACACCCCTCATCTAGGCAGATCTGCAGAGATGTCCGGAACATATCTGGGTTGGCCTCGACAGCTGTTCTCAACGCTATGTTGGGGATACCATCCAGGCCGGGCGCCTTCTTCGCCTTCATTTTCTTGGCCGCTGCTATCAGCTCGTCGTTGGTGATACTCACTCTCTCCTCGCCTGTATGGCCGTATGGAGTCGGTGGCCATATCGTAGGCTCGTGTTGAGGGAACAACCCTTCGACGATAACTTGCAGCTTCTCTGGGCATGTCTCAGCGGGTACCGCTGGGCCTCTGATTTTGGCCATCGCCACTCTGTATGCATCTCCCCATGGATTTGCATCAGCATCCCGGCACAACTCCTTAAAGCTTGTTTTCTTGCTCCGCTTGATCTCCTCCTTCAGAGCAGCTTTTGCGGCTCGCAGCACTACTCTACGTTCTTCTCTCTCGCCGTCGGTTCTAGCTCTTTGCATTCGTCTCCTGGCTTTGTGTGTGTGTGTGTGTGTGTGTGTGTGTGTGTGTGTGTGTGTGTGTGTGTGTGTGTGTGTGTGTGTGTGTGTGTGTGTGTGTGTGTGTGTGTGTGTGTGTGTGTGTGTGTGTGTGTGTGTGTGTGTGTGTGTGTGTGTGTGTGTGTGTGTGTGTGTGTGTGTGTGTGTGTGTGTGTGTGTGTGTGTGTGTGTGTGTGTGTGTGTGTGTGTGTGTGTGTGTGTGTGTGTGTGTGTGTGTGTGTGTGTGTGTGTGTGTGTGTGTGTGTGTGTGTGTGTGTGTGTGTGTGTGTGTGTGTGTGTGTGTGTGTGTGTGTGTGTGTGTGTGTGTGTGTGTGTGTGTGTGTGTGTGTGTGTGTGTGTGTGTGTGTGTGTGTGTGTGTGTGTGTGTGTGTGTGTGTGTGTGTGTGTGTGTGTGTGTGTGTGTGTGTGTGTGTGTGTGTGTGTGTGTGTGTGTGTGTGTGTGTGTGTGTGTGTGTGTGTGTGTGTGTGCGTGTGTGTGTGTGTGTGTGTGTGTGTGTGTGTGTGTGTGTGTGTGTGTGTGTGTATGTGTGTGTGTGTGTGTGTGTGTGTGTGTGTGTGTGTGTGTGTGTGTGTGTGTGTGTGTGTGTGTGTGTGTGTATGTGTGAGTGTGTACAAAAAAACTCACATCACTTTTTGGCAGTAAACCTCAACCGATTTCATTGACCGACGGTTCATTCGACGCGGAATCTGGTCCCATTGTTTTCTATTAAAAATGGTTCGCATCGGTCCAGCCGTTCCGGAGATATGGCCATTTAGGTGTTCCGGAACGGTATCCCAGGAAGGGGCCAGATATGATAATGCATCAAACCTATGCATGCGACACGTCAAACCACGACATTTTCGATAACCTGATGAGCGATAAGCAGCAAAATAGTCTCAGACCATATCGGAACCGGCAGTGTTCTGGAACCGGTTCCGGGTATCCCGCCGGAAGTGGCCAAATATCAAAGTGAACCAAACCCATGCATGCATCACATCAAACCACGGCATTTTCGATAACCTGATGAGCGGTAAGCAAGAAAAAAGTCTCAGACCATATCTGAACCAGTAGTGTTCCGGAACCGGCTCTAGGCGTCCCGCTGGAAGTGCTCAATTATACAATTGAACCAACCCCATGCATGCGACACAGCAAACTACGGAATTTTCGATGACCTGATGGACAATGAGCAGGAAAATAATCTCAGACGATAATATGGTAGTGTTCCGGAACCGGTTCTAGGCGTCCCGCTGGAAGTGGTCAAATCTGAAAGAGAAACAAACCCGTACATGCGTCATATCAAATAGTGGCTTTTTCGGTTACCTAATGAACGGCCAGCAAGTGTTTTGGAATCGATTTTGAATGACCGGAAGAGACCAAATGTAAAAATGAACCAAATCCAAGCATGTAACACATCAAATCGAGGCTTTTGCGATAGCTTGATGAACAGGTAGCAAGAAAATAGCCTTAGATCACACAAGAGACAACTAGTAGTGTTTCGGAATCGGTTCCGTGAGTCCCGTCGAAATTGTCAAACCCTGCATGTGACAGCGTTTTTGGTTATCCGATGAACAGTTAACAAGAAAATGAGTCAGACCGTATTTGGTTCAGCCGGTAGTTACCCAGAATCATATCCGAGTAGTAAAATGTAAAATTTAACTAAACCCATGGATGCGGTAAATCAAATTACGACTTATCGACAACCTGATGGAAAAATAGGGTCAGACCACATTACATTCCCGGTAGTGTTGCGGGTTCGGCTGTGGCTTCGAAAGTGGTTGAAAGTAAAAGTGAATCAAACCCATACATGCGATATATCAAATCGCGTTGATTAGGCAAAGGTAAAGATTTGACAATAAATTAATCTCAGACCATAATTGGGACAACCTGTAGTGTCATGGAATCAGTTCCGGGTATCCCACCGGAAGTTACCAAATATAAAAATGAATCAAACCCACACAGCAAAATCTGAAAATCATACCCGCCGTAAACAAATTTAACAACATATAAATCTCTATTCAATATCACTGAATTTTACATTAAGCAATTTCTTGTATGGAATGTTGCACGCAAGCTTCATACTGAGACAAAGCTGGAAATTTAAGGACAAACGTCTTGAAATCCCTCTTCAACAGTGCATCAGAACTTCAGACGCACAAATTTCAAGAAGTAAGCTTCAAACAACAGTGCATTTTATTATTCTGTTTTTGCTTACTTGTAATAAGCTTAAAATAAGAAGCTCAGGTGCGCTGGTTTTGTTTACGAAGAGATTTGTGCTTTCGAAATCGTGAGAAGTTGCTAAAGTCGGCCATTGTGGCGGCCATTTTAAGATTCTAATAAGTCTGTCCTTAAAAACTGATGGAAAAATGTGTGAGATATGACGGGGTCCTTTTGGTAGAGGTGATGTGACTTACTTACCGATCAGGCTGAGGCCGGGGTGGCCTCTGCTGTACATAGTAGCCGTCTCCATTCCACTCGGTCCATGGCTGTTTGTCTCCAGTTCCGCGCTCTGCGTAGGGTCCGCAGATCGTCCTCCACTTGGTCGACCCACCTAGCTCGCTGCGCACCACGTCTTCTTGTACCGGTCGGATGACTCTCGAGAACCATTTTAGTCGGGTTGCTATCCGGCATCCTGATGACGTGACCCGCCCACCGTAGCCTCCCGATTTTCGCGGTATGGACGATGGTTGGTTCTCTCAGCAACTGATGCAGCTCGTGGTTCATTCGCCTTCTCCAAGTCCCGTCTTCCATCTGCACTCCGCCGTAGATGGTACGCAACACCTTCCGTTCGAAAACTCCAAGGGCGCGTTGGTCCTCTGCACGTAGGGTCCATGTTTCGTGCCCATAGAAGACGACCGGTCTAATCAGCGTTTTGTAGATGGTTAACTTCGTGTTACGGCGAACTTTATTCGATCGTAGAGTTCTGCGGAGTCCTGCTGGTGTCGTTTTCGGCGGTCACCAGTGAGCCCAAGTACACGAATTCTTCAACCGCCTTAATTTCATCACCGTCGATATAAATTCGGGGTGGCAGGCGCGGTGATTCCTCCCTGGAGCCCTTTGCCATCATGTACTTTGTCTTCGACACATTAATGACTGATCTGATTCGCCTGGCTTCACTCTTTAGTCGGATGTACGTTTCCGCCATCGTCTCAAATTTACGAGCAATAATATCAATATCATCAGCGAAACCAAGCAGCTGAACGGACTTCGACAAAATCGTTGCACTCGTGTTTATCCCCGCTCTCCTGATTACACCCTCTAAAGCAATGTTCAATAGCAAGCACGAAAGACCATCACTTTGCCGTAACCATCTGCGAGATTCGAAGGGACTCGAGAGTGTCCCTGATACTCGAACTACGCACATCACTCGATCCATCGTCGCCTTGATCAACTGTATCAGTTTATCCGGGAATCCGTATTCGTGAATAATCTGCCATAGCTGTTCTCGATCGATTGTATCATACGCCATTTAAAATCGATGAACAAATGATGTGTGGGCACGTTGTATTCGCGGCATTTCTGCAACACCTGGCGGATGGCGAACGTCTAGTCCGTTGTTGCGCGTTCATCCATGAATCCAGCCTGATATTGGGGGAGTACCTTGTAGGCAGCGCTCAGTAGTGTGATCGCGCGATAGTTTCCGCAATCCAACTTGTCGCCCTTTTTGTAGATGGGACACACGATACCTTCCATCCACTCCTCCGGTAATATTTCCTCCTCCCAAATCTTGGTAACGACCCAGTGTAGTGCTCTCACCAGTGCTTCTCCACCGTATTTTAGAAGCTCGCTTGGTAGTTGATCTGCCCCAGCGGCTTTGTTGTTTTTCAACCGGCCAACCTCCTCCTTAATCTCTTGGAGGTCAAGGGCCGGAAGTCTTTTGTCCTGTGCACATACTCCTAAATCTGTTACCACGCCACCTTCGGTACTTGCAACGTCGCCATTGAGGTGCTCATCGTAATGCTGCCGCCACCTCTCGACCACCTCACGCTCGCTCGTGAGAATATTCCCGTGATTATCTCGGCACATGTCGACTTGTGGCACAAAGCCTCTGCGCGAGCGGTTCAGCTTCTCGTAGAACTTTCGTGTGTCCTTAGCGCGGTACAGCACTTCCATCGCTTCGCAATCTCGTTCTTCCTGCTGTTGCTTCTTCATCCGGAAGACTGAGTTCTGCCTGTTCCGCGCCTGTTTGTAACGTGCCTCATTCGCTCTCGTACGGTGTTGCAGCATCCTCGCCCATGCTGCATTCATCTCGTTTTTGAACTGTTCACATTCGCCGTCGTACCAGTCGTTTCTGTGATTCGGAGTCGCGAAGCCTAGTGCTGTAGCCGAGGTACTACCTATGGCGGATCGGATGTCGCTCCAGCCATTTTCAAGTGTAGCTGCCCCATGCTGCTCTTCCGTTGGTAGGGCCACTGCTACCTGCTGCGCGTAGTCTTGAGCCACTTCTACGTTACGCAGCTGCTCGATGTTGAGCCGCGGCGTTCGACTTCGACGCGTGGTGATAACTGTCGAAAGTTTTGAGCGCATGCATACAGCGACTAAGTAGTCTTTATATTCGCACTGTGGTATGTGCGGACATTGGTTATATCCGAGAAGAATTTACCGTCGATTAGAACGTGGTCGATTTGATTTTCTGTTTGTTGGTCGGGTGATCTCCAGGTGGCTTTGTGGATATCTTTGCGGGGGAAGAAGGTGCTTCGGACTACCATACCACGGGAGGCTGCAAAGTTTACGCATCGCTGGCCGTTATCATTCGATACGGCGTGCAGACTGTTTTGCTCGATTACCGGTCGGTACATTTCCTCCCTTCCTACCCTTCATGTCGCGAAAACGATTTTCACGTCACGCGGCGAGCAACCATCGTATGTTTGTTCTAACTGCGCGTAGAACGCTTCTTTTTTGTCATCAGGTCTTCCTTCGTGTGGGCAGTGGACGTTGATGATGCTGTAGTTGAAAAAACGGCCCTTAACTCTTAACATGCACATCCTTGCGTTGATCGGCTGCCACCCGATCACACGTTGTCGCATCTTGCCCAACACTATAAATCCTGTTCCCAGTTCATTGGTGGTGCCACAGCTTTGGTAGAAGGTAGCCGCTCAATGCCCGCTTTTCCACACTTTCTGTCCAGTCCAACAAAGTTCCTGCAACGCCACGATGTCGAAGTTGCGGGGATGTTGTTCGTCGTAGATTATTCTGTCACATCCTGCGAAACCTAATGACTTGCAATTCCATGTTCCAAGTTTCCAATCGTAGTCCTTATTTCGTCGCGTGGGTCTTTGCCGATTGTATCGAGTCGTATTTTCTCCTATGTTATTTGCAATGGGGATTTTTACGGGTGGCTTATTGGGTCTACGCCAACACTCCTGTCTCGCCGGAGGGCCATCGTGCCAGTTCTGTGATCGAAGTGCTACATCCACCTTTCGGTCACCTCACGTCCGTCCGTCAAGAGGCCTCCGTCTTTACCCGAGCAGAGGAGAATATCAAATCGATAACAACAGAATTACATATCCTGTCTTTATATCATAATTGTTATTGTTAACTTATCAAAATATATCTTTTTAATAACATGTTTTGTTGGGCAATCTTATAATGTTATGTTCAAGTTTTTGGGATTTATCCACAAGATAACATTTCAATAATATTACATATTTGTTGAAGAACAAGTTTAGTTGTTGTTCTACTTTAGAGAATGTACAAATATGTGATGAACAATAACACAACAATAACAAGTTCACAAATTTCCTGTTATTAAATTATAATTGATCCAACAATAGTTATTTATGTAACGAGTTGCAAAAAGTTGATTTTTTCAGCACGAGTCGTATATTTATCCAACGAGGCTTGCCGAGTTGGATAAATACGAAGAGTGCTGAAAAAATCGAGTTTTGCAACGAGTTCCATACAAAATTTTATGCAATGATTTTTTCATTATACAACTCATTTGAGTTGCATAATGTTCATAATGCAACTCAAATGAGTTGCATAATGAACGAGTTGCAAAATGATGATTTTTACAGCACGAGTCGTACATTTATCCAACGAGGCTTGCCGATACCAAAAAGGCAAGAATAAAAATAGATATTAAAGGACGGAGTAGCAAAAAACATGTTATTGAATTAGTCTTCCAGGAACATTTTTTTGTTATGATATTTGTTATTTTGCCACTTATGACACACAAGTTCATAACCTAATATGCTAATAACATAAAAAATATTGATTCCATTATTCAGTTATTAAGCCAAATATGTTATTTTATTATGCTGTTGATATTTTCTTCTGCTCGGGTATCCCTGCTTATTTCGGCTCGCGGTTGCAAAACTCGATTTTTTCAGCACTCTTCGTATATATCCAACTCGGCACCTCGTTGTATAAATGTACGATTCGTGCTGAAAATATAAACTTTTTGAAACTCGTTACATAAATAACTAAGGACTGTTCAATTTATAAAACGGACAACTTGCTTGTGCGATATCTTTTTTATTTTTCAATAAAATCATTATCAGTTTTTTGCATAGCTTTCTATAGCTATTCTCAAATGTAGGAAAAATATAAAATTAAGCAAATTGTTCTATAATGTGTAACTGAAGCGGTTTTCGTAAAACTTCAATAAAACCCCGTTTCTCAAAATTCGACATAACTTTCCACATACTTAACATGCCCATTTTCATGAAGTTATTAATGTATTGGAATCTTATACTATTCTACTAAAGGTAAAGCTCAATAGTTGTTCAGTAATAATGCACCAAGCAGCCTCCAGCTTGATATAGTGAATTGACTTGTTTTCATAGAAATTATTAAAACATATTTATTCAAGTCCTGTGTTGCAATAGCACAACGGATTCGTCTAAAAATTTGACCAGAGTAGTAGAATATTGCTTTCTGAATGATACAGAAGAAAAATTTACTTTTAATTACACTCTTCATCAAAAATTTAATCCATAAAGATGGTCATAGTAAAAAATTGCATATTTTTTGCTTCATTGATGCAAATTTTCCGACTCTAGCGAAACTTGTTATTATTTATTAACAACAAAGTTTGGCCAATGTTATTGTACATCTTATTTAATTATAATCGGATGTAAAGTTTTTATTTCCATCATCATTGTTATGCAAAATTTGCATTATTATTGAACTACGAATTCATACAAACAAGAAATCTTCCCGTCTGACAACTTAAAGACAGCAACCGGCTACCGTACACGTAAGCGTGCGGTAAACCGTCTCCAAGTCCGGCAAGACATAGAGACGTCAATGACTTATTAATAAACATAATATGTAATTGTTAATTCCAGTGATACGTTCGTTTATTTTCCTTTCATTTGTTTCGTTTCCAGTGCGGAGGCCCGATGGTTGTTCGCGCGTTGGTTTCTGTTCCTTAGCTGACTCTGTGGCGATGGAGGTTTTTATTTTTTGATGTAGAAGTTCCTTTGCCGCCGCCGCTGCGCTCTCTCAACCTACGCCGCACCGAAATATGTCAAGGTATGATAATTGTGAGAAAATTTCGACCAAAAAGCTGAACAAATGTTTTGCTACGTGCCCTCAGAAGCCGCGGCTACCAACCGCGCGGGCCAGCCGGTGATGCGATGGATGCCGGTGGTGGTGGCGATCACATCAGCAGCACCGGTGCGTTCGGCGTTGGTGGGTCGTTTTTGGACAAGAGCAATGGCCACCACCGCAGCAACAGACTGCCATCGCCAAGCCTCAGCAGCCCCATCAAACGTGCGCCTACCAGAAGTCAATCGTCAAACGGGTCTCATCGCCGTTGTCACGCTGATGCCACCATCGCCGTACGCCATTGACTTGGCACTTGATGGCCAACGGAGACGCACCGCTGACTGGCACTGGTGGTTGCTGCTGCTAGGCTACGAGGAGTCTATTATTCGGCATTTTGATGCGAAGAAACGCAGACTAATTGAGTATTTCAGAAAACCGAGGAACAAGCGCGGGAAAAGTTACAAAAGACCCTCCAAAAAGAATAGCAGGAGATCAAGCGAAGAAGAAGCCATCGTTACATCTGGGTGTTCCCAGAAAACAAGAGTCGCTTGTTCCGCGTGTGGCTTATTTTCTGTCGGCAGCTCGTCAGTATGCGATGAGTGGACGAATCTCATTTATCTTTCCAAAATTTCAATTACACCTGTGCGTTTCAGCTTGTTTCGACTGTGCGGTTTCTATAGGGCGAAAAGGTGCGTTGCTTTGGTTAGAAAGCTTATGTGAGGTCCAGATGGTTGTTGCATGATTGAAGAGACACAATCAACATACAACTTTTTGACAGATGCATAAATTACCGCACTTACTGATGAAGATGATCTACATGTTATTCATGGGTCCCAAATTATTGGAGGTGTTAAACGTACCTATGACTTTTCAACTCTACTGTTGTCAACTTCCCAGCCAAGCGGAAAATACAACCTTTGATTGCTGTGACAGGGAAAAGCGCCCGTCTAGCGATTTAGGAATCGTGGGTCCGATTCCCATCGGAGAACGTGGAATTACCGAAACTCCAGCGCCGATCGTGTCAGGGCATCAGAAGGTCGACTCCAGAGACACGTTTTCTTTCATTTGGGAAATTTGTTACAACCTGCTGTGTCGTTCACAAGAAACATGAGAACCAGACGTAAAGGCTTCGTGCCACGAGTCGAAAAGTACATGGGCGGGACGGTTACCCTTGGGGAGCCTCTTGGCGAACTAACGTGAGGTGATTGAAAGGTGGAAGCGGAACTTCGACAAACACGCCAGAAAAAAAAACGTAGGACCAAGGTTACGGAAGAAATGACTATGTTAGCAAGCACGGCGGACGAATGGATCCAATCAACTCCCTCGCTAAGTGAAATTAAGATGTGGAACTAAATAAATGCATGAATAATACGACGCAAATCAAATACTTATCATGATACATATAGCTTTCCCCATAGTTTGCGCAAATATTCAATAGTTAATCTCAACCGGAGTTTGGAGTGGTTCTACCAGCTATACTGCCCCCACTCGCAAAACAGTTCCATTTGCAAAAAGTAGGAATTGAGAAAACGGCATTTAAAGTTTGAAAACTTGTTTCCATATAAAACTTTGAAAAATCGCCAAAATTTGAAAAATATTTCGATCATCTCGAAACTTTCACAGATTGCTTTGCACATGAATATATAACTGTAAAAAATATTTGAATCACTACAAAGTTGTTCAGTTTTGTGTTACGTAACACAAAAATCCATGATGGGACTGTTATGCGGGTACTTTTGATATGGGACGCTCATAACTTGGTATTTTTTTCACACATTGACATAAAAATTCGTAATTTTTATTGTTGTTTTTGGAAGTACATAAAAAATGATGACTATTCATAATGTTAACTCAAAAGTGATGAAAAGTCAAATGGGACTGTTATGCGAGTGGGGGCAGTATAGTAAAAAAGTAACTTACAATGCGCTTTCAATTAGTTCGTGAACTCACGCATCTCGGAATCAACCATATCGATGACGGTAACTGTCTATAACTGCTGCCACGCTTAATTAACGAATTCAATAAATATTTGCATTTTCAGGTGCGAGATTACAATTTATGGCTGATGTTGGCATAACTGCCGCCGGAATGTGATTGATTGGTTAGTCAGCGATTTTGGTTGGATTCCGATAGAGTGCAAGGGTCTCCGGATGGAACCGCAGGGCCCGGGAGGATGTAGGTGTTAATAGTTTCATTCATTTAAATTACGCGATCTACCCAAGCCGGGGCGAGTTATCGGTTGTTCGAACTACGTCAACTGTGAACTTTTTTTTGCTGTTCAGCACACCAGCCAGTTTAATATATGGGAAAACAAAAAGCTGTTTGTTTCATGAAAAAAGTAATTACACCGGGTGGACTCAATTGTGCGAATCGGTCGGTTGACTGGCGGCGGCGGTGGCATTACCCGATCCGAAGCTTCACGCGACTGCGAGCCCTTTCAAATAACCTAGGCCTTTCGAGTCGAGACGAGTGTGGAGCTTCTCTTTGCGAGGCGCGTAAAATGGTGATTGATGTTGAATTGTTTTATGGTATGTGCGTGAGCGAAATTTATCGTTTTGACGTTTTGTTTGTTGGTCGGTCATACACGCAGCCAGTCAGCCGGTCAGTTCGTTGAAGCCATGATTCGGAGATTGCGTTGTTTACCTATGTGGCCGTTGCGGGGGCTGCGGCTTATCAGTCGCTTCGAGTCCGGGTCTCCACCTGTCTCGTAGGCTGACTAACTGATTAACTGGCGGACCTCGACGGCTCTGACATGCACGGAGCTCGGCGGAAAAGGAAGATCTGGATGGGCTGATTTGGTGAGTGAACCGTGGGAAAGAAATAATGTTGAAATAAGTTGAAATTATTGTATTTGAAACTAACTTAATTAGGGAATAGACTGTCCCAAAAAAAAATCGTTGTTCGAAAAGTCAAGGTGCTCAACCCTTAAATGAAAGATATGCATATTTGAAGCATTTTTGTAGAACATTTCGATTTTCTAAAAAATCATTTAGAGGTTCCGCTAGGGCGATTTTTGAAAAATGGCCTTTTTTCATGAAAAGTCTCAAAAAAATCATTTTTTCGTAATATTTTTTCAACTTCTGAATTTTTTCAATATTTTTGTATTTTTCTATGAACCTCTAGGCATTCTTGAAGGGAATAAGTTTTTGAAATATTGTATTTATATTGACGGCAGATCCGATTTTATGTTGATAAAAATATCAGTTTTTGAGAATTTTTCACCTAAATTTGACAAAAAAATACATGTACGATTTTTTATTTACAATTTTGAAAGTTTTATCTGATAGTACTATTTGTATGCGTTATTTCTCTAAAAAAAGATTTAAAATATTTTGTCTAGAAGCTGAGATATTAGGATTTTAGTAAATGGACAATATTTCAAATTTTTGCAAAACTTTGTATATTTGGAATATTGTAAGGTTTTTGTAACACTCCAATGTACGTATATTAAGTTAAAAAAAAAAGCTTTTCTTGTTGTATAGTCAAGCTAATTTAAACATGGATCTTTTATTCTGGGCTGGTTGACAATAGATTCATGAAGAGCTTTTATCTGAATAACTACAAATATGACGGGTATCGTGGTTACTGGTAGCAACGCATTTAGTTCGAGATTACGTCGTGGATTTCCCGACTACTGCGCCCATTTTTTCTGAAATAGGAACGACCATTTAATGCAGAGATTATATAACATTGATAAAATCAATTAAAACCATAGTTAATGCATGATTTTTACTGAAGACTTTAATTTGAAATGTAATGGACAATTTGGCATGAAACTCGGCAACGGGGGTGCATAGTTAATCGGACAAATGCCGATTGTCATACAAAATTGCCAACTTTGAGATGGTTTAACTATATTTCCTTTGATTAATTAAACTCAAATTTTGATACGAAACCGACACGATGAAGAATTTTGCGTATAAGAAATACATTTCTTATCACATGTGTGGGCGTAAGTGCAAAACTGATCGAATAGCAACACACATGTAAATCAAATGACTGCCGTTGTCCGATCACTTTGACACATTTTGGTTGCCCTATCGTGCCTAAGCTTGTGATCAGAAACGGTTTGTATTTCGTATATGCAAAATTCAGCATATTTGCAATTTCGTGTCAAAATATTAGCTCAATTCATCAATTAAATAAACGTTTAGCAATCATAAGATCGCGTATTTCCTCAAAAGCCTATTATTGTCTATTATTTTCTAAGTTTTTTAAAATCAGTCCTGACTTAACTTAGTTATTTTTTTTATTGATTTCATCACTATTATGTTATCTCTGCATGGAATAGTTTTTGCTACTTCAGAAAAGGGGTGTAATTGTCGAGAATTCCACGACAAAATATCGAAATTAATGCGTTGCTAGCCATCATTGTTGTAGTTATTCAAATAAAAGCTCTTCATAAATCTACTGCCAATCACCCCAGAATAAAAGACCTATGTTTAAACAAGCTTGACCATCCAATAAGGAAAGTTGTATTTTCAAGCCTAACTTCTTTTAATATACGTACATTGGAGTGTCACAAAGACCTTACAATATTCCAAATATACAAAGTTTTGCAAAAATTTGAAATATTGTCCATTTACTAAAATCCTAATAACTCAGCTTCTAGACAAAATATTTAAAATCTTTTTTTAGAGAAATGACGCTTACAAATAGTACTATCAGATAAAACATTCAAAATTGAAAATAAAAAATAGTGCATGTATTTTTTTGTCAAATTTAGATGAAAAATTCTCAAAAAATAGGCTTTTTATCAGCACAAAAACGGTTCTGCCGTCAATATAAATACAATATTCAAAAAACTTATTCCCTTTAAGAATGCCTAGAGGTTCATAGAAAAATACAAAAATATTGAAAAAATTCAGAAGTTGAAAAAATATTACGAAAAAATGATTTTTTTTGAGACTTTTCATGAAAAGGGCTATTTTTCAAAAATCGCCCTAGCGGAACCTCTAAATGATTTTTTAGAAAATCGAAATGTTCTACAAAAATGCTTCAAATATGCATATCTTTCATTTAAGGGTTGAGCACCTTGACTTTTCGAACATCGTTTTTTTTTGGGACAGCCTATTAGGGAAGTTTCGATTGGTATCTGCCAGAAACTTTTAACTGATGGAGTTGAGGGTCTTTTAAATTATCAATATGTTTTTAAATAATTTAATCGTATTTGTGGAAGTCATGATCACCAATACACAAAAGTAATTCGAGGAGCCCAAGAGATATGGCGCCATAAGGTCACGCCCCAAGCATTTTATTATTGGTTCATGTTGAAGTTGATGTCCAGAGGTGTTTAGTATGCTAAGTTTCTGACCAATAGCACTATTCATGTACTATTTTCAGTCCTGAGTACCCATGAGGAGGCAGAGGGCCGAAGCGAAAGATCTTCTGATTGCCCACCACAGCGTACCAGACGTCTCCACTAGACAGAAATGTCTGGCCTTTTTTATTGACTTGCATACCTATATATCTTTTATTGAGGCTGCGCCGCCATATTCATCTGTGCCTATATTTGCTACCTTGTTCAATTGCAGCGATGAAATGACTGTTTTGCTCAGCCTGAGTATCATTTGCTGTGATTGAAGGACCCTTTTCAGACATGTACCGCAAATTCTGATCTTAAATTCGTAATCTAAAACTCAACTTGTTGACCTTTGGAAAAATGCTGATAAGAATCTCAAAACAGTTTGCTGCATTCAATAAACAAAATGCGTTCATATAGGGCGAATTTCGGTATTATCGGCAGGTTTGTTCTCTTCGTCGTTTTTGTTGGCCAAATTTCCTGAAACTTCGTCGTATGGCTCAGCTTGGTTGGAAAAGATTTAAAGCCAAATTTGAGATCAACAGGATTCAAAAATAAAACATGACGAAAAGAACAAACATGCCGACAATACATGAGTTACTCTTTGTTTCAAACCGTTTTCTAAATTCTATTTAAAAAATGTTTTCCGGTGTCTACTACGTACAAAATTAAAATCTCGCTAAATTTTTTTTGCAAAATATTGCTGTAAATACTTCAGTTTATTTTTCATTACGTTTTATCATTCTTATCTGTAGATAGGGCCGAATTAACAAATGCGGAGACCTGGGGCCACAGTGTTGTAAGGACTCTCTTAGTGAAGGATATATTTTTGCTAGAATGGATTAAAAAATTAGTTAGTTAGTCAGTATAATTTAAAGCGTTATTGCTGGTATAGCTTTTGCGAAAGTGCCAAGGAAAGTTCTGAAGATCGTTCTGAAGATCTGAAGATCATGGAACAATGATAATTTTATAGTGCTATTTGAAGGAAACTGTTGAAGCAAATGTCGAGAAAATTCATGATCGGTTCCTGATACTCGAGCAGAGGAGAATAGCAAATTGATAACAACAGAATCACAAGGCCTGTTTTTATATCATAATTTGGTATTGTTAACTTATCAAAATATATCTTTTTTATAACATGTTTTGTAGGGCAATCTGATTTTATTATGTTCAAGTTATTGAGATATATCCACAAGATAACATTTCAATAATATATTTTGTTGTAGAGCAAGTTTAGTTATTATTCTACTATAGAGAATATACAAATATGTGCTGAGCAAAACACAACAATAAAAACAAGTTCACAAATTTCTTGTTATTAAGTTGTACTTGATCTAACAAAACATGTTATTGAATTAGTCTTCCAGGAACATGTTTTTGTTATGATATTTGTTATTTTGCCGCTTATGACAGACAAGTTTATAACATAATATGTTATGCTAATAACATAAAAATTACTGATTCCATTATTCAGTTATCAAGGCAAAATAACATATTTTATTATGCTGTTGATATCTTCTTCTGCTCGGGTAGTTATCTGATTTCATTTCTGTTAAAATTTCCGGGAAAATGTCTAGATAATGTTTGTCGGAAATACCGGACGAACTGTAACACAGCGCAACAATTTTTTGTCTTAAGAGCTAACTTATGTGTCTCTGACAGATTTTGGGCCGCTGAATCCGAATCCGGGCTCAGATTTGCTCCAGCACGTCACAAATTTGCGCTATACCTCATTTATAGGGCAAAATATGCAATTTTGGGCTTTTTTGATTGCATGCCATTAAGCATGGAAATATATTTTTTAAGCAATCAAAGGATAAATTGGTCAATTAACATCTAAATTAATGACTCATGCAAAATATTTCCTTTTACCAAATCAAATTTGATTCGCTATCTTGAATTTTTAGACGCGATCTCGGACACGCTAAAACTGCTCAGCACTAAAATGTGTAAGACCTACTCATAAGTGCATAATTTCCAGACCACACAAAAATGTGTAGCAGTTACACATTCTCAAAAAACAGCTCGTACACTCTTCTAGATGCGAAATGTTGATTTTTTTTTGTTTTCCAAGGTCACTAGTAAACCTACCTAGATTGGCATACACAATTTTTTGCGATTTTAACAATTTTGCGGACACTGGAGCTGATTTTGTAAATGTGCAAGGGTTACACATTTTTGGTGTAGTCTGGAAATTATGCACTTTAGTGCTGAGCGGCGTTAGCGTGGATATTTTAGTCGCCATCTTGGATATTTTAATCAATTTTGGACTCCAGACATCTTTCCAATATCAAATATTGCATGATTTTAGAGCCCGAAACTCCATTAAACAGCCGCCATCTTGAAAATTAGGCTGCCATCTTGATTTTTTTACCGATATCGTAGAATTTCTGGTTTCCAGTGTTCATTTCCGCATAAAATTCGTGAACGATGCTGAAAGTTACAAAAATCGCCGCAGTTTGATAAGTCGCATGATGGGGCTTGGTTCAGTTTTATATACGGCCAGTTCCACCGTTGCTGGTCTGAATCACTGAAATGGCCATAACTCCGGAACGCCTCGACCTATCCGAACCATTTTTAATAGCAACCCGTGCAGAAAAGAATAACAACTAAATAACATATCATGGTATTAAATCTTAAATACCACCATACCATGACATGCTCTTCGTTAGGTGGTAATAAGAGGCAAAATAACAAAATCGAATACCAAAATTTTGTATGAATAACACCTACAAAATAACATTTTTTGTTATTTCAATAATGAATGCATACCTAAAGTTTTATACAAAGAGTCAAGGGCTATATTTGCCCCCAGGTATTCAATAGCAAAGCAATAGCAATTCTTACTATTAAATTGTATATTTTAACGATAGCTCAATTTGTTATGAAGCTGTTATTTAATAACAATTGAATAGCAACCAGTACTATTATATTCTGTATTTGTAGCTGGCTCAATTTGTTATCCAGCAGGTATTCGATAACAAAGCAATAACATCTTTTATTATAAAATTCTACATTTTATAGAAGGCTCAATTTGTTATTGAGTAGGTATTCAATATCAAATAAACAATATTTTTATTATTAACTCGTATACATAATTTATGAACACTTTTATGTTTTTAATGTACTTGTCATTGCTATTTTTCTGTAGAGTTAAGTTATTGATTTAATGTTTTATGAAGTTATTTTCATCATATAGAAATCCGGTACTACAGGATTGTCATATTTCATGAAATTTTCATTTGTCGTGATAATCTATTTGCACACAATTGAAACATTCGTTAATCGCTCACGGTGCAAGCTTGAATAGCACCTTTAGTGTCTAAAATGTCTGCAGAATGATTTCATGTTTAATACTAATGTTTAATAATTGGGAAATGAAACTGGCACTTAGCTAAGATTGATTTTACGGAAAAATAGAATGGTAACATTGACGTCTTGATCAATGTTATCGTCTTCATCAAAAATACGGAAGCAGTTTTTTAGTCCTAACTTAAACTATTGCCAAAATGCGAATGCCATGAAACAAAGTCACAGAGTTCGGAATCCAAACTGTGAAGGTGGTTCAAAAAGGTCTATTTTTGCGTGTCATAATTTGTCTATCACCCTTTTCCAGAATGCTACTTCGGTGTGACAATTCCCGGAATAAAATACTTCCCTGAATGATCAGTACCGCGGAATGCCGATTCCCAGAATAGTTGTTCTCGAAAACGTATTTGTATTTGCTACTGCTGAAACTAGTTTAAAAGATTTAGGAAAAAATGTCGCACTCACCATTAAAAACCTGACCTACGCCTCCTTCCTTAACCTGACAACAGCTCTCATTGGCCAGAATGGTTGATGACTTCAAACTTCAGTACCGATCCAGAGATGTTCTGCTTAATATCTGGTGTAAATTTGGTGTAATCAATTGGTGTTATACACATCTTAGCTGCAGCTTTGTTCATGAAGATCTGTCTGCTGTAACGTAACAGTAACGTCGACCAGCACTTCCGAACAGATCAGTCTGTAGATTTTTTTCTGCAAGCTACTATCGGCAAAATCGTGGTTTCCTAATGTGTAATATTTCCACTACGTAAATTCCTTCAATTCCGTAGAGAAATCTCGTCGCACACGCTACTGAATGTAAAATAAAAGAACACATTTAATGCATTAGTCAGTATTTTTAACATTTATTGTGTGATAAGCATAATCTATCACATAGTATATATGTAATAGGCATCTGGCAAAAAGTCTAAAAACTTAGAGAAAAAAGTGACCTTTATAGAAATCGTTACAGCGCAGCATAGGCAAAATGCACTTTTTATGTTTACCGAATTCTGAACCGTAGACAATCGAACGCGCCATAACCATAACATAATACCCCAGACAGACATGTGATACGAGTGTGATTCCTGTACAACGGTACGCAGTGTCAAGAAAATTCTAACAAGACTGACTTGAACTGAGAGAATTTCCAGTATGGCACTCATTTCAAGCGCAATTGTACAGTGATTCTTGTATCACATGTGTGTCATAAGTATAATCTAATTCCAATCACTTTTTTTGGTTCCTGATTCCGTTCACAGGGTCTCCAGTTAGCGTAGTGGTTAAGGCTATAGATCGCAAATCCGGAGGCAGCGGGTTCGATTCCCGTTCCGATCGGGAAAATTTTCTCGACTCTTTGGGCATAGTGTATCATTGTACTTGCCAGACAATGTTCAAATTCATGCAATGGTACGCAAAGAAAGCCCTTCAATTAATAACTGTGAAAGTGCTCCAAAGACACTTAGTTGAAGAGAGGCAGGCCAAGTTCTAATGCGAACGTCGAGTCATGAATAAGAAGAAAAATTCCGTTCACACCATGCAAAACAAATGGGGTGAACGGAATCTAAAAAAAATGTGCTTGGAATTAGGTGATGTCACGGTACTAGATATGCAAAAAAAGTGTCTTTCCGATGCGTTTAGGTAGCGAACCAGTAATATTTCTCGCGTTAAACACTCTTTCAACTCCTGCCGATAACCATGATCACTATTTCGAGTTGCTATAAATACGCATGGCTTAAACGAATATCAATAGCTAAGATTATTCGTTATAATACAACTGGAAATCTCAACTGGAACATACTCTTTAACTTTTAGTTTCAAGCAATCATGCGTACTGAATGTTATAAAGGAATATCAATCAGAAATCATGAAGTCCCAAAAACAATACTAAAAACAAAGAAGCGAGGAAGACCATGAGAATATGAGAGAATAAGTCGCCCTTACTCGTCTACGAATATAGGAGAAAACCCTATCTAGAAGACAATGCAAAATCTGTCGAAATGTAATTCAGTATTTACTTATTTATAAAGATAAAGTCAACAGATTAAGAACACCCCCATGAAAAAGCTTAAAATTAACGCAAAGTAGAGGAACGTCCACAAATAATGTCACAAAACTGTCGATTTTCAACCCTTCTTCCTCTGTTATGAATTTGAATGGGTTGTCACACTGCGTAGAAGCCCCCTCAAAGTGTGATGTAATTTATGGACCTCCCATAAAGTACTTTTATGCAATTCAGTATTATATGTAATTTCCATTTTATATAACTCATTTTGGTATCATAATGGCCAACTTCTCCGAACTGATTCATAATGTAACTGAAATGAAAAATAGTTGCATAATGATCATAATGCATTTCATTTGAGCTCGGCAAGCCTCGTTGGATAAATGTACGACTCGTGCTGAAAAAAAACAACTTTTTGCAACTCGTTACATAAATAATTATAATGCTTCATACAATAGAGTTAATAAATTATTGTGTTGCTTGGGTATAAAGGACGAATGTCGCTGCTGTTCCCTTTGTTCTTGTTCGCAAACATGCCGGGTATTTATCTGTAAAACTGCATACTTTTTCGCGTTGACACTTATATCCCTTCCTATCTTCGCCAGCAAGAGTCTCTTGCTGTTGCGAAATGAGCGAGTACTCACACAACTAGTCAAACTCACGAGTGAGTATGAGCAGTACACCTTAAACTCACCGTGAGTATTACTCACATTTGAGTAAGCGCTGTACAACTCACACTCACTCGTGAGTATTGACGTGCAGATACTCACTCACGAGTATGCTTTACTCATATTCATACGTTAATCTAAAATTTATCTAAAGCACAGAGAACAGACATCCAAGTCCAGTTAAGAAACTGTGTAAGGAATTTAACGGCCATTTGAAATCGGCAACTCAAGTGGCAATAGCGTGGCGCTGCAATCGGTTAATTTTCCATACTAATTTAATTCACCACTTGAAATGTTTCTATTCACCATTGACTGTGGCAATATGGTGTTTGGTGGCGTTAGTGTTGTCATCGTGTATTGGTTTGCAACCTTACTCAAGTAAAGATTCAAATCCTTACACAACTTTCCGAATGAAATTTGTTCTAGCCTGGATGTCTGTTCTCTGTGTCTAAAGGGTTGGAATCCTATCAAACATTAAAATGGTATGTTTTATTGGGGCGAATGTATTGAATCAGTAGACAAGGTTGCTTGTCAATAATTCTATTGTTTTTTTTATTCTAGTGAATTGTATCTTACTGGTAGTTCTAAGCGCTCCGTTAAGGGTGGTCCTGATGAGGTCCCCTTTGAGCCCAACAGCTCAACGTGAGAGCTTTTGTTTGAACTCAAACCTCTTGTAGACAGAGATCAATCCCCTGAATTGGCTGTCATCCACATATAACTGGCGTGACATTCACATATAATTGAGTTCAGCGTTGTTTTAAATAGACGAAATGTATTTGCATGCTTGTGCGTCTTGTAAAGTTAATAAAGAACACTAAACGCATTGAACAAATGCACGATAATTCGTTCGACAAAGTTCGCTTCCGCACGTAGCAGATTGAAAGGCAGGCTGAAATTTCGTAAACGAGCCCGTTCGAGCCGGCTTCAAGAACTAACGCTTTCTTCAGGGGGTTGGCAGAGATAGCAATTAAGAAAAAGTAATTTTACGGAATCGTGTGGTGTGCTCGATTGGTAGCCGATTTGACCTTGGATTTGACAGTTCGATAGCAGCAGACCTGCTGCAAAGGCGCATATAGTGCTGAATTAATGCCATTTTAGCTGCTTATTGGTTACCTGGGTGTGATTACTGGCCATGTTACTGGTAGTAATTTGCTCGGTAGTTTTTTTTTTTTCTTTTTAGGTCCGAGGTTCATATAATTAGGGTGGTCCAACTTTACATGAAAAAAAAACTAAGACTTGAAAAAGCTCATGGGATTCCTTCAGAATTTGTTCCTTTTTTTTCATTCTTCAATCACTTTACCTAATTTACAGCTCTTTTGTCCACCAGGGCGTGAGCGATTCCAATAGGAAGCAATCAGTGAAGTACTAGATTGAAAGTAGTGAGCTGGATTTTTGTATGATGAGATGATCAGTTCTCCGTTTCTGCAATGAAATGGTGCAAACAGCGTGGGTTATATGATTTCTTGCCTAATTTGATGATGTTTGAGCAAAAGTTTGGTTAACTGTGTTGTTGTATTATATATTTCTTACAACTTCAATAACACAGTTACCCAAACTTTTGCTCAAACAAGCAAGAAATCATATAACCCACGCTGTTTGCACCATTTCATTGCAGAAATGGAGAATCGATCATCTCACCATACAAAAATCCAGCTCACTACTTTCAATCTAGTACTTCACTGATTGCTTCCTATTGGAAGCTGTACTTACACTTTGTACAGCTCCTAAATGTATTCTATTATGATTCTACTGGATCGAACTGGATTCCGTTGCGCTGTTTTCACTTTCTACACTATCATGGTAGAATGATGAGCACGAGGATGTTGATGTGTGGCTCTTGTTCCTTTTCCGGTCCGATTGGGGGTCCATTATGAGTTGCCGTTAGCCGATATCCAGGTGTCCGGGTCCGTTGGAGCATACACACTTAGAATAAATTACAGTATTCGGTGAAAAAAATCACCGAAACTGGTCTGTAAACAAGCAAACTACAGTATTACGGCGAAATCGATGAAATTGCAGGAGAAAATCGGTGAAATTTAAGAAATCACCGGTGAAATCAGACAAATTTACAGGGGACCTGTGAATATTTTACCGAACAGATCGGTGATAGGACTATTTTACCGTACTACTGTAAAATGCGTTTGACAGCCACGCCGGCAGCTTCGAGCATCAGTTCTATAAGAATTTGCACATCATCTCCAAGCAAGACTCTCTTGTACAGTGGCAGCAAGTGTGCTTCCTGATCAGAAGGTCATGTATTCAATCCCATCATCGACGTTTATTATGAAAATATTGTTTTTTTTTGTGCTCGCATAAAATCGCCGTAAATTTGTAAAATTTACCGTACGTTCAGTGATATTGAGAATTCATTTGTAAACAAACATACCGAACGTTCTGCGATTTTTACGGTAAATGTGTAAAAAGTACCGATCGTTCCGGTAATTTTGACAGATGCATTTTCCTGAGATTCACAGTACGTTCGGTGGTTTGAAAAATCACCGAACTTTTTACCGTACGTTCAGCTGTTGAGATTACGGTAAAATTTTACCGTAATCCGTCATTTTTTCTAAGTGTGTATGCTCTGAAGAGGGTCAGGTGCCAGCTGCTCTCGGGGGGAAGAGCAACTGACGAAAAATTGCAAGTGCCGGGCTGGGATCGAACCCATGACCATCCACTTATGAAGTGAACGTGTAGCCACTACGCTACGGGCCCTGGCAATTTGGTCCTTTTGTCACCCATAAGTTCCAATAAAGTTTTGTCTCAATTCTATCAAGTCTAAGCACTTTTTTATGAAACATCCAGCAATTTGTGCTGATAGGGCACAAAGTTGTACCGGATTCTAGCAAAAAATTGCTTAAAAATAAACTTTTCGTTTTGCTGGTTTTTGCTTTGCTGGATGCGTTTAGTGTGTAAGTTTCATGTTCGAAAGTTGAGTACTCAAGTAAATTTACTATTTTATGTAAATTTTAACTTACAAACTGATCAAGTGTTTAGTATGAGGAAAAACGTTACTTTTCCTTACGGAATAATAGAACGGACTATTTTTCCGCGCAGAAAAAACTACAGCTCTTTTAGATTTACAAGGGAGGCGTACCAGTGTAAAACTTTTTTTCCTTACTTGCCTACTCAAGTAATTTTGAAGCGAAACCACTATTTGTCCATTATATGCCCTATATTTTTGCACAGTAATAGAAACTAGCCGTATGGGAAAAAACGATCAAATGTATGCAGAAAAGAAAAGTTTCAAATGTTTGGACCTAGGAGATGCTATAATTGACCCTACCATTTTTAATTTGAAGGTAGGTAAATATATGCCAAACATCTTTATTGAATACCGTAAAGTGACCCGACGTATGCGAAAAAAGTTATACCATTGACAAAGTATGGTGAAATATAGAGATGTCCTAATTGATGATATTACTTTGCATGCGTAGGTAAACAATAAGAGTTTTTAGCCTATGGTGCCAAAGCTCTCGAGCAGATCCACCTTTCCTCGAAAACTGTGCCTTGTATATAAATAATCACCATTGCAGTACAGAACAAACGAAAACATCATTTCAAACCAACAAAAATAACTTACTCACTAAACTCACCATGAGTAAAATGAGTAACTCACGCGTGAGTAATGACGTCATACTCTCGCGTGAGTATTACTCACAAGTGAGTAATACTCACGCGAGAGTATGACGTCATTACTCACGCGTGAGTATACTCATACGCGAGTAACTCACTGCGTGAGTATTACTCGCAAATGAGTAGGGTGAGTGAGTATTTTTTACTCGTGAGCATGAGTTTCGCAACACTGGCAAGAGATGTTACGGGGACTATGCCAGCGACATTCTTCCCCTATAGTTTATTACCTCTATTCTTCATACACACCTTCTACACGATGAAACATCTCGATCAGTACCCCAGTACCCTAGAACGACCGCAGTGACGACGCCCTCTTCTGCTTTGTTAAGGATGCAAAGCTCATCAGAGATCTAACTGACACTCTCTCAGTAAAGCGTTTTGGAATCGTCGATACTTCGACCCGAGTTGTAGAAGACCCAAATCTATCCCTCTGGCAAAACTTCCCCAAAAGATCATACTTTTTGGAAATCCAACCAATCCTTTACTGTGCTGTACGATTTCACGAACGAAATGCCAACCTACGCCTGGATCCCTCAGCAAAAAAAGACCATTCATTTAAATGAGGCAACAACAACCCTGGAAAAACGTCTGGGCTTTTCATAAAGTAGGTCACGTTAAAAAGGAGAAGGTGGTGATGATTTGTGAGTGAGGTATGTATGAAATGTACAAAAGTATAGGAAAATCAATACAAACTGGGATGGAGAAGGGTGTTTTAGCGTGACATTACTCATGGATGTTCCCTTAATTGAAAGATTTTTAAGACTTAAATTGGATCAGTTATTTTGATATTCGAGTGATGAATAAATTATAATAAATTTCACACTAATATTAAAAGGAAAAAAATAGTTACTTGGCTGCAAGTTGAACTCCCTGAATGTAAGAGGATTGGGAAAGTAGGCTCAAAAACAGATAGCTTTTCCGAAGGTGATACGGCCGTCGGAAAGCGAGGGTCGCGCATTACGGCAAGGATGTAGTCGGCAAACTCCCCTTACACATATGTATACTGGCGAGCCACATCAATCCGCATCCTACTTCTCATCGGTAATCCACACTGTCTCGAATCCGCTGTCCATCATATACTTCTGCGCTGGTGAATCCACTCTAGGGTGCCCGGGAAACGATCGGGAACCCGAAGAAAGCTTTTCGTTGCTGCCTCAAACAAGAAAACACTACCGTTCTGTAGCCGGATACTTCACCGTCGAAATTTACATCTCGGTTAGCTGTCCGCCGGTAGTTTCTGAGGTATCCTGTACCGGTGGATCCACGCAAGGGTTCCGAGCGGTCGTCATTCGGAATTCGTCCGGAAAACAGATTTTCTTGGCCTCTACACGGGAAGTTGATTACAACGCGATGAAAAATACGGACTACATTGAAGAAATATGTAAACGTCAGACAGCGACAACAAGTCAATAACAATACATATCTCGCGTTACATTTGAAAAGGGCCTATCCCTAGAACGTAAACATTGAGAAAAATCGATGCAAACATTTTCCATTGCATTTCCTATTCGTATTTCACAGTTTTCGAATTTTTCAACATGCTTTTTGTTTTAATGACACAAGAATAGATGTATCTTTGCTTCAATAATCAAGTTTGCATTGAAAATTATCAAAAAAGGATGAAAAATTATAGATAAACATGTTAAGCTAATTTGAAAAATTTCACCCAGTGTACGCCTTATTGTGAGTCTTTCTAAAATTTTCTTAGCGTGGATTGGTCCCCCGAGTGAGTCCGTTGTTGACATCGTATCAAGGCTTGGCCGTTTTTGAGAGAGAGAATTCTCTCTCTTGGTGCTCGAGCCGAGAGCCGTTCGGAAAATTTTCGGTTGTCGGCCCTTTAAACGAGAGGACCAACAAATGAAAACACAATTTTACCGTTACTGGCCCATTTGGAGCACGGACTTATGAATGATTGGGAAAAAAACAATGATCGGCCGTTTTGAAGGTGGGGTTAATTCTGATAAGATTAACGGTTAGGCGGGTGATGTTTGCACAGTATGTTACTGTTGGGGGATGCTATGGAAAGGTATCAAAATCGATTTGTTTACATTTTAGGGATAGGCCCTTTTCAAATGTAACGCGAGATATATGGAAGGTGTGGAAAAAGAGATACCTATGCATGGTATACTTGTGACGTCACCATGTAGCGCAATGATGATGTAGCGAGCTTTTTTACATGCATTTATGTAGTTTCTAGTGGGGATTCGGTATTTTAACACACTCATCTGATGTGTTGTATCCTGCGCATGAAGCTAATTCAATAGACTATTTTACGAGACGTTTCGGATCAGCTGATTGCTCATTGCTGTGTGCACGGCTGTGTGTCTCCAGTTCCGCACTCTGCGAAGGGTCCGCAAATCATCCTCCACCGAGTCCTCCACTTGATCGACCAACCCACCTTGCTGCACACCACGTCTTCTTGTGCCGGTCCCGGTCGGATTGCTATCCGGCATTCTGATGACGTGACCCGCCCACAGTAGCCTCCCGATTTTCGCGGTGTGGACGATGATTGGTACTCTATACCCCGGACAGACGTTTAACGTTGAACTTTTCGTCATTGAAATCATCGTCATCATCAAACATTTGAAAGCAGTTTTTCGTTCAAAACAAAAGTTTTTGCTAAGAAAATATATTCACTGTACTTCACATGAGGAATATAATGCAGTGAATATATTTTCATGATCCTTGTTTTGATTTGCAGAGAGAAAACTGCTTTTAATTTTCCGAAAAATGATGACGGTTGCTTGAGCCTTAAAGTCTAACACCGTTTTCAAACCGTTTTTAAATGGATTTTGTTTTAGATTTTATAGAGGCATTTTAAAATCTTTCCCTGTGTTATAGGGATAGGGATTTTTCAAAACATCATTGCTTTTCTTCTTCTACTTCATGCTCGTTAGATGTTAGGATTTTTTCACCACGATGCGTAGTGTACGTTCAGCGTACCTCTCTGGGTTATATTGACCCCATCATCTTACTACGGTTAAACTGTCGGTGGTTAAACGTTAAAGCTAATATGACACTCTTTGACCAATGTCAAATATTAGACCAATTTTGACAGTTAAATTTTGACCAAGGTGAATTTACCTGGCAAACAAAAATATTTGTCACCCTCGAAAAACGAATAGGGACAAACAGAGCCAAACAACCTGCCAAAATTTATCCGTCAAAAATGGTTAAATATTTGGCGTCTGGGCAAGGGAAGATTCAAATATTACGTCCATCATTTTTTGGGATTTCTAGACCCCCCCTCCCCCCTCTGTCGCGCATTTTCCCTATACCTAATACACGTAGTGTCACACTTTTGTAGACCCCCCCCCTCCCCCAAATGTTGGACGTAATTTTTGAACGATCCCCAAAGAGTGTAATAGCACCCATAATCATATTATTATTAAAAGAAAAAAAAAGTTAGGGTGACACCTGAAAATAGTTTTCTTCCAATGACTTTTTATATACTGATTTCTCGCAAAAACTTGGTTCCTGGAACTGTTAGAGCATTGAATACTCAATATTGTTTTCGACAGACAAACAGGCAGGCATCAAGACAGCAAAGATTTTTCTACTTTAATTAAAAAAAATGTATGGTTCTCTACTATAAAATGCTAAATTATTTATCACAGTTCATCAGAATGTCACATGTTGATTTTCAGTTTTTTTGGTACCATTCAATTGATCTAATTTTCATCTTGCGATAATGAACAACAAAAAAAGTATTGTGTTCCGTTTAAAGCGATTTATTAATTCAATGAATTTCGAAAATAATATAATAGCATTCATGGAAAAAAGCCATAAGTAAAATGTATTAATCATACATTTTATCGGGAATATCAGTGTTTGTAGCAGGTGAGTAAAATCTTAGAGTTGCATTTAACAATGATCCAAAAATGATTTATCATGAAGCTGTATTGAATATTGGATAATAGCAAAACTTGTTCTTCGCCAATCAACACTGCTAAATTAACAAATACCAAATCAATACCAACCTCTGTTACAATACTTCAAATCATTATTGTGTTGTTCTTTTACCATTTTATATGATAACATCGCAATGACAAGATTAGGTATTAGAGCAAAGGTTGGTATTGATATGGTATTTGTAAGGTATTCCCTTCTGCTCGGGAAACATTGCGGTAAAATTCCAGATTAATTCGAGCTATAATCCGAAAAATCGACCAATGGGAAGTCCCTTAAAAATGAGTGAACTTTTTTGCGCACAGACATACATACATACACAATAGACTGGGTCAACAAAGTCGATTTTTTGGAACACAGACTTTTCGATTCCTTTTGGCGTCCAAAACAACAGTGCAAAATTTTTGAGCGATTGGTTGCGTCCCTGTATTCCGCATTGCGATTGAAATTCGTATGAAATTTAGTATGGAAAAACGTGTTTTTTTTGCATTTTTCTCCTAAATTGATATTTTTTTTCTAAAATGATCTAACTAATGACGTTGAAGTATAAACTAGGACATGCTGAAAAACTTTGCCAAAAACCGCAAAGTGATCCGACACTTGTGAAAAAAGTTATAACGTGCAGATTGCCCAGTGGTGCTAAACATTTAACATGTAAAGGAATAACATCAATAAAATCTCAACTTTTGGCCTAAGTTACCAAGGGAACAACTTTTTTCACAAGCGTCGGATCACTTTGTGATCTTCGGCAAACTTTTTCGGCATATTCTAGGTTATACGTTAACGTCATTTGTTACATGGTGTTAGACAAAAGAATACAAATTATGAATAAAATGCAAAAAAAAAGTACGTTTTCCCATACTAAATTCCATAACGGTTTCAACCGCAATGCGGAATACGAGGGACGCAATCAATCGCTTTCAAATTTTGCATAGTTGTTTTGGACGCTAATACAGATTGCAAGAGCTTTGTTCCGGGTTGGTGCGATCATATTAAAATTTTCTCCTTACTAGGTTGACCCACTCTAATACACACATACAGACATCATTTTAATTCGTTGAACTGAGATGATTGGTATGTGTGACTTGACCCTCCGAGCCTTCTATCGAAAATTGTTTTTTTGAGTGAGCACTACACACTTTTCTTACACTTTGGTGAACGAGAAAGGCAAAACAATATTTTCGAGCTTATTTGCTTTAGAAAACTAAGTTATTTAACTAACCCAATAGATTGAAAGATCTTTTGTGATAGAAAACTCAATAAACCTTCTAATGAGGGTTTAAAAGCTGCGATAAGTTTGACCATTTTCAAGTGATTGCCAGTTTTAGGCAAGCTAAGTCAAAAACATGTAAAGTTCAATTACTACGTAACGGTTGAGATTTGACCTTATGCGTACACATTTTTTTCACCATATATGATCCTCTATTACTTCTTAGAAATTGTGCACTCACCCATCGGGACCCCCCGGAACCGGTTCCGGAACACAACCGTTTCAGATATTGTTTGATACTGTTTTCCTGCTAACCGTACATCAGGTTACCGAAAATGCCGCTGTTTGACGTGTCGCATGCATGGGTTTGGTTCTCTTTTATATTTTTCCACTTCCGGCGGGACATCCGGAACCGGTTCCGGAACACTACCGGTTCAGATATGGTCTGAGACTATTTTCCTGCAAACCGTTAATCAGGTTACAGAAAATGCCTCTGTTTGATGTGTCGCATGAATGATTTATGTTCAATTTTGTATTTGGCCACTTCCGGCGGGACACCCAGAACCGCTTCCAGATTACTACCGGTTCAGATATAGTCTTATACTGTTTTCCTGCTAACCGTTCATCAGGTTATCGAAAATGCCGCTGTATGATGTGTCGCATGCATGGGTTTGGTTCTCTTTTATATTTGGCCACTTCCGGCGGGACATCCGGAACCGGTTCCGAAACACTACCGGTTCAGATATGGTCTGAGACTATTTTCCTGCTTACCGTTCTTCAGGTTATCGAAAATGCCGTCGTTTGATGTGTCACATGAATGAGTTATGTTCAATTTTATATTTAGCCACTTCCGGCGGAACACCCAGAACCGGTTCCGGAACACTACCGGTTCAGATATAGTCTTATACTGTTTTCCTGCTAACCGTTCATCAGGTTATCGAAAGTGCCGCTATATGATGTGTCCCATGCATGGGTTTGGTTCTCTTTTATATTTGGCCACTTCCGGCGGGACATCCGGAACCAGTTCCGAAACACTACCGGTTCAGATATGAGCTGAAACTGTTTTCCTGCTTACCGTTCATCAGATGATCTAAAATGCCGTGGTTTGATATATCGCATGCATGGATTTGTTGCATTTTCATGTCTGGCCCCTCCCAGGGGTACCGGTCCGGAACACCTAAATTGCCATAACTCCGGAACCGCTGGACCGATCTGAACCATTTTCAATAGGAAACAATGGGACCAGATTCCCCGTCAAATGAACCGTCAATCATTAAATTTGGTTGAGATTTAGTGCCAAAAAGTGATGTGAGTTTTTTTTTGTACACACACATACACACATACATACACACAGACACCACCTCAATTCGCCGAGCTGAGTTGATTGGTATATATGAATCGGATCTCCGGGCCTTCTATCAAAAAGTTATTTTTGGAGTGAACATATAGCTTTTCCAGTACACTTAGTGTACGAGAAAGGCAAAAAGGTTTGATAAATACAATTCTTTCAAGAACTCAGTTTCAAAATAACTTCAAGATTTTTCATTAGGAACTCTTTGAACCTTTGTTCTGCAAAGTTTCATTCAGTCAAAGCGCTTTAGGCTAAAGATTTTCTTTAGTATTTCCAGTAAACCATATGCATACAATTGCAAATACATATTTGACTTATTCAAATAAAAAATGATAACAAGTACTGGAAGAAGTTTACCATTTTATAGATAGCTTGATAAATAACTGTAGTCTTTCAACAGCATATCAAATACATCTTGCCAAAAGATGGTGATTTAAAGTTGACCTATTAGTGGATACAACGTAGGGCTTATTGCTTTCCGAGCGCTGGAACCACTTATTCTCCTTTTTTTTCACTATTACCGTCGTGCGGGGCTACTTTTGAAATGCGGGCTACTTTGGACACTTTTGAATACGTGTTTTTAGAATTCAAAATATGGTTCAAATCTGTTTGATGTCTTTGGGACTACAACAATCAATGTTTGTTGTTCATTACAAATGCGACATTATTACAACAACCAATGTGTCTTATGCACAGAGGGCACATTAAATTTAGCATGAAATTTGTAACGAAGAAGCTATAAATCTTATCATCCAATCGTGACACCGATAATGTTTATTTTTTAAATGTTGTTTCGAGTTTATAGCGTAATTTTTGACTAATAAAAATTTGAAGTCCAAAATCACGGTAGACCGTGAAAAAATCAAATTTTTGTCGCAAATTTCCATTCATGTCGCTAATGTTTGGATATGAATTGATATTAATGGTTGCTAATTGTTTTTTGAAAGGTTGTAAGATTTTTGAACTTTTTATGCTAGATTTAACTACTACATCGATTACAAGTCATCTATTTTCGTTTAGTTGTACTGTCTCAGTGCAACCAATAAAACTCATTGAGCTTTGCAGTTGATATGAATATTATATAAAGACGTTTTGTTCCAATCATTGCAGATGCAGGCTTTAGTGTAGAGCAGATGAATTATGTCAATCATCATCGAAAAGTTCAAATATCTTAATTAAACGTATTAACGGGAGTTTAATAAAGCTGGTGAATGCAATATTTATGCCCTTTCATTTTCAAAGTATTAGCTCAGTTAATTTTTCAAATTTCATAAATTTGGAATCCATTTGCAGCAACATCAACGGTCAAATCGAGAGCTCTGCGTCCTTTTCGCAACTGCCGTCGCATCATCGCATCCTACTCCCGGATCGTTCAATTCTGCTCGAAATCGCATCCAGGCGTGGGCGAAGACATCCGCCGCCACCGATGTGATACAAAACACGGGTGTCCCTTTCGCCCTTGCGCTGCTGACATGCAAACAGAAGCGCTGATGAATTTCGCCCCGAAATTTCATCTCTATCTCCCGTCTTCGGATGTGCCTTCGGTCCACACAAGGAATCTGTGGCTACGCTCTTTGCCCGAGCAGCCGCGTGGAGTTCCGTCCGAGATATACATACATAAGGAAGTGCTTTCGAGTGCTCTTGTCAGTTGAAGTAGTGCTACCGTTCTCGCGGCTGGCTCGAGGGTCGTCCCGCGCATAAAGTCCTCTCCGTCGTGGTTTGGAACACGCGGCCAGGTTCGTATCTCGTAGCGGGATGCCGCCGTGTGTGCGTGTAGGGCTGCACTTCAAAACATTGCCACTGCGGCGGCGCATCGTGGACATCGCGCTCGGTGCACTGGTAGTTATGGATGTATGTAGGAATTTCCCGCTCGCCTCGGCTGGTTTTGGTTTCTTTGGTTTATGTTGTAGGGGTCAGGAGGAGAAGTTGGACATGACTGTGTGCGTCCGGGACTGGCAGGTTGCTGCGTTGGAGTGAACGGTTCGACACTAGTCACGCTCGGTGTGGTGAGTTTCTGGTTTGCGGTTTTGTCTCCCACACTTTTCGCCGGTACTGAAACACAATCTCAAATTCGGTCACGGTGTGGGTGAGTTTTCTTGTTTCGACAAGTGCTAACTCTAGGTATTGGTAAGTTGTCTCTTCGAATGTATTTCACCACAAGTGGGAGAAACACCTGACCTGAGGTTGTAGTGGTTGCGAAGGGGCGTTCCCTTGTGGGTGCGCGCGAAGGAGTAAAAGAGACGACGAGACAAAATGGCTGTAGAGTTTGGCCCTGGGGTCAACAGATGTCGCCACCGGTACCGAATGCAAAACTCTCAAGAGCGCTCTTCGGAAGAAGATTTTTGATTTGTAAATTTGATTAGTCTTCGCGCCTTGTCTCTACACCTCAGCGAGTGACAGCGTAGGTATACCAACAACAACGGAAGATAAAAATCGACCAAAATAGAACATTATCACTTTCCCTCCCTGTGCCGTCTCATCGGTTCCAAAGATGGTCGTCGAATGGTAATAAAAACCCGGCACAAAGCGTGGTGCGAAAATATTGTTTTAGGTCAAGACTAGATTTATGCGCGCAGGCAAACTGCCGTCGGGAGTTTTCTGGATGGGATGGATTGACACTTAGGTCTGGCAGGAAAGGTGGGATTTCGGAGGATGTGATAATTATATTCTGCTTTAAGACATCTTAATCAATATTAATCGATTGAATAAGCTGTCATATCAAACAGGGGTTTTCAAACTACTATTTTTTTCTGGCTTCGATACTGATTGAAATATGATATGCATAAGCAGCAAGAATAAAAAAATACGTCACTTAGCTGTGATAAGATGCGGTGCAGGAAGTACAATATCCTGCAAGTAACGCAATTACCCTTATTTTTTAAAATACATTTTGACTTGGAGCCAAGGCTTGCCGCCTTCCAGCCTCGTTGGATAAATGTACGACTCGTGTTGAAAATATCAACTTTTTGCAACTTGTAACATAAATAACTATTACAGTCTGCTAACCGATTTTATAATAAAATTTGACTTTCCATGACTTTTAAGATAATTAAAAAGTGTTTTCCAAATTTATGTTTATCAACTTTAAGGGGGAAACGGACCGGTAGTCGGTAGTGTGGGTAAGATGGATACGTTTATAAAACTAGCTAACAAGAAATTGATTGTGTTAACCATTGTTAATAAATGTACAACATCAATGAAAAAGTGCCCGCACATTATGTAACTCTTGTAGATGGGCACCGGAGGCAATTTATATTTGATTTAATAACTTTGATTCTCCTAGTGAGTTTAGTTAATGGCATCATAGATTAAAACTTCACATATGACCGCCCATTTTAGAGGTATTTTCATCAAAATCAATTGTTTTGTAATTTTTTGGGCAACAAATAAAGTTGTTGAAATTTTTATCTTTTGCCAACACTTTCAAACGATCAGCTATTCAACTGTTTTTTTTTTTTGCTATTTTATACGTGAATGGCCATTTATTTTCGGTAGATCAATCGAAGTAAAATCCTAATTTGATTTTGAATCTCTAGCGAAATGTGTTTTTACAAATTGAAATTAATTTTGTTAATTGAGACGGAAACCTTCATACATATGTCTTTATGTAATTTAGTGTCATAATTTTTATTTTACATAACCCGTTTCATTATCAAAATGTCAGTTTCTGCTATTTTATGTCCTAGCATACAAAATGAAATAACTCATAACGTCCATAAATTACGTCACGCTTTGAGGGGGGAGGGGGTGGTGAAGTGAAGCAAAGCGTGGCGACCCATACAAAAATTGCAGAGGTTTCATTCAAATTGTGTGACATAGGGGGGAGGGGAGTGGTGTACAAAAAGGTCGATTTTTGGGTGACGTAATTTATGGACGCTCCCTAACTTATTTTGTTGAAAGTAGATGATAGGTACTGTTAATCAAATGATTGACGTAATTTTTTTTTTTGGGACAATATTCTCGGGGAGATAAACTTCGGTTACAGTGGACGACATCCGCTCACCATCCGAGTCCATCATGTTGACATTATGAGTCTTCAAGAAGCAGTCAGTGTTGTTGCAGCTGATTGCTTGAATTGGCTTCTTTAGCGGTATTGAGATAATTTCTTATTCTGAACTCGCATTTTAAGCTGTGCCGAAACCCAAAGTTTCATGAATTTGGGTGACCGGAATCCTATTTAAAAATCAATTTAAAGTTTGAATGGGAATGATTTGTTGTATCACCCCTCGTTGGATTTTATACTGAGTGTAGCTGTCAAGTAGTTAACCAGCTGTTAAAAAGTGATATTCAAAAGTCTCTTTGGGCCTGTCCATAAACTACGTAGACACTGAGGGGGGGACGGTGGTGTCTGGTCAAAGTCTACGGTTCTTACAAATTTCGAAAATTATATATGGACGAAAGTCTACAAGGGGGGAGAGGAGGTTCTGAGATTGCCAAAGTTGAGTCTACGTAGTTTATGGACAGCGCCTTTGAAATTGATTTAGCGTATCAACGGAAAGTTCGAAAATCTCAAAAAATCACAGTAAATCGGTATAGAATTAAAAATCATTTTTTTTTAATTTATAGGCCCCAATTGAAGGAAATTCTTTTTTTATTATCAACATATCCGGTTCGTTTGTATTTCAAGTAGTTCTTACAACAGTCCTTTGCAGTTATAACAAATACGATTGCAATTTTGGAGAGCACGTACCGGGACTCTATTAGATTTTTTGTTTCTCATGAGCCATGAGAGATTCCCTATTTTATTTTAACACGGAATATTCGGATTCTTTGGAAAATTTCTGAGACACTGTTACAGAAATGTATTGACATATCTGCTGCATTCTCTTCAAAGTTTTTAAAGACTTGGAATAGTCAAGCTTTTGAAAGTTGCATTGTTTAAGAAAGATGTTAAATAATATTTTCTAGTGGTTTAAAGAAATCGAAGATTCTTGGTGAATTTTCTGAATTATAAAATTCTCTGCACAGAAAAATTGGGGCCTCGACTTGCGTGGACTTTTCTTTGGGTGAAGGTCTGTTAAACGCCCAAGTAACAATTTCATTGCTGATTGGTTTTGTTTGATTTTTATTAGGGTTTTATTACAGCAATAATTAAAACTCGCAGTTTTATGACTGCTTTTATGAAAACCATTGGTAAAATGTTTTATAGCATACTTGAAGATATCCATAAAGATAGATTTTAAGAGTAAAGAAAACTTTCGGACTTGTAAACCTTCTGGCAATCATTATTACCACATTAAAACTGTTAAAACTCTCAACAGATGGCGATCCGTTCGATTAGTAATGACATCTGTTGGTGGAAAAGCAGAACTACGATACTTCTAGGTTTATTACGGTCATCATAAAAGTAAACTAGGTTTCGTTTTATTTTCGCTGATTATGGTTGTCGCCATATTGAAGAATTCGCTAACGTGAATGAAAAATAGTTAATTTTGCTCAAATTAGCAATGAATTGATAGTTTACCACCATTTCCATAACATGTTCACATAAATAAACCCTCTCTGCTGAGTTTTCTTGTGATTCGAGATAGTTTTACTATATAAACAAATTGATTCATTTCTTTCCAAGATGATAATATTTACTATTTTTGAAGCGCATTAATTTTATGATTCTGCAACCCCAATATTCACAGTAAAATTGAATGCGCATAAACCTACCAACGCAATAACAACTAAAATATTACTTTGAAATGACCGCTTCTACTTACGAATGATGTATCGTGCCATCGAAGAAGCTTCTCTGCATCTTGAGCTGTCATAGTTTTTGTTGAAAAAAAAAACAACAACAATCGAGAATAGGAAATTTTTCTACTAGGTTTTAAAACGGTTTTATTGCTACTCCTAATGCGGTTTGCAAAACCTCTCCGAGAGTGGTCCACTTAGCCGGAAGATGCTCTTAAAGAGGTTATCAAGAGGTTTTGATGTATAAATCAGTTTTATTGCAAGTTTTATAAAATTGGTCATGAAGATCTCTTGTAGAGCCGAACAAACCTTTAAATGTTACTTGGGCGGTCACGTAGACATCATTCACTTCAAATTAATAAAAAAAAAAATCATCAACAAAATAAATCATGTCGTATTCATGTCATGTGATTCATCTTCATAACTGTTCTTTGATAGATTTTTTAATTATGTCAATAGTTTTAAGACAGAGGTAGCTATTCAAAGAATTAAATTATAATATTACATACAAATTTTGAAATTTCATTAGCAAAACAACTGAGGGGCCCAGATTCAAAGGGATGTAAGTGACCATTTTGTCGAATTTAAGCTGAGCATATAAAAAAATTCATCAGATTCCAAGCCTTCAGGAACTTTTGGAAGTTTATTTTTACAATTATTAGAAAAAATACAATAAATCGGAGAAAATTAGGTCGATTTTGATGCTCAATACATAATAATATATACAAGCCTAGCAGGCTAGCAGTACACTTCCGTTTTCTATAATCCGGAGGCACGCAAGAAAAATGTTCGAAAAGTTTTTCATTCCACGATAGCCAAATAGAATCCATAAGGTTAAATTTTGGGTTTTATCCGTAGTATTGTACCAAATGGATATGGTAGGAAATGTGCAAGTAAGTTCAACTTGCCAGCTTAGAATAGCACTACGGACCCCCTGTTCCGGGGGTAAAAGTTCACCAAACAGGGAACCCCAATCCAAGGTGTCAGGCGACCCGTGCTGCTGGTTGAGGGGGTTTAAAACATGCTCGATCTTTAACGGAGCCCGTAACGTGGGTAGATCTTCTTTTTGGGTTGCGTTACGGAGTAAGATCTACCAAACTGAACCCTGGTTACATCCAACTTGTTAAGCTAGGGTAATGCGTTTTGGTAATAAGGATTCATGGTACAAAGCCCTTGTTACTAGAGACAGTTTCCAAAATTGCATTTATTTTGCCTTACGGATAGTTAAAGACTCGGTTTGTCCTCGCCGAGACTACACTTGATGTAAGGAAAACAAACATGCTTTGCGTATGTAATACACACTGGTGATACAAGGACTCACGTGAATTCTTATTACCGAACACATCCTCTAATTTGACAGTGTTTTGCAACTAGCCTAAAGCCCCGGGTTTTTCAATGTTGTCCTGGGACTAAACTAGAAGCAAGACATGGATGAATGAAGCCAGAGTTCCGATTCATGGACAAATATCAGTTCTACCGTTTTATTTTTCTCAGAAATAGAATCGATTATGTGTGATTAAGGGCGCACTTTAGCTCGGATTTATATCCCTGTGAAAACGGTACTTTTTCATCACATTCGATTTCCTCTGAGGTAACAAAACAAGATCTGTACAGAAATGGAAGCTCCATTGCCTCTCAATGACAATGGAGTAGTACGACATGCACTAAATACTAAGTGTAGAGGCACCGATGACGTTGAATCGTGTCCGACGGTCACCACCACATGCGCGCGAGTGACCTTTACCTTAGGACAAGAGTTTGTTGGAGGTGAAATTAGAAAGTGAAATTAAACGATAATTTTAACAATTAAAATATACCGGGGTGGTTGAGGTCTAAATAAAGCAGGACCCAGGTAACCAATAAGCATTTAAATAAGCAGTACATCAGTATTATATTTGCATTTATTGTGCTTGCTGCCCTAGCATAGCAGTTCGACAGCTAGCCTTAAAGGAGCATACAACATGCTATTCAAACACCATTAGCTGTTATGTCGCATTTCAAATGCAGAATCTGTTTCACCTTTTAAGCATCCCGAATGCCATTTTATCGCCACAAAACTGCTGAAATAATATTTTGTTGTTGCTAAGTTTGAACAGTTACTTCGTTTATTTACAATTTCTATCTTATCGTCACGGTCTGCCAGACGTTATCAACATAATCGATGTCTGATGGAGTTACTTTAGCAATACTATACTCATGCCAATTAATCATCACATCGGCAAAAATACGATTTTATTAGTTTACTGCATCTATGCACGTCCTCTCCCTAGTTCAACCTCGCCCAAAGCAAGATAATGCAACCTTGTAGGGATTGTAACTCAAACACAACAAACTTGAAATAGAACAAAAAATCAGCGCACTTTACAGTTCCATTTACAGTTCCAGGTGAATTTTCTATTTTGGTTTGTTTCGTATGATGCGTTACATTGAAGGCGTTACTATTTTGACAGTAGTTCGTGAAGTTCCTGAAGGTCTAGCATTTAAACAGCCGTATATTGGGCCAAAACCAGCATTTAAGTAGCATTTATGGCGCATATACGGCTGAGTTGCATTAAATGACCAGCTGTAAAGGCGCATATAGTGCAGAAATAATGCTGAATAAAGTGCTTATTGGTTACCTGGGGAGTATTAGAATATCAGGTAAAATATAAAATGAAATTATAATTGGTTGGTTCTAATCTAAGTTGTTATAGGCTGACGGCAGTGGTGGAAAGCATCATGCGCTTGACGTGTTTTTTGGTTCGCATCAAACACAATCTTTGCTCACGCGCTCGCGAACCCAAAAAGAGGGAACGGTTCACGATTTCCCGGATCGACGAACCAACACAAAACAAATGTCGAACGAGCAGAATCGCATTTGGTTCGCCAGAAGTATCACAATGTAGAACACTTGGTTTGTTGCCATTTTTTGTACACTTAAAGGTAATTAGTTGGGTGTTTTTTGATTATACTGGTCAGGTACCATTCCAATAAATGATATTGACGAAAAATATTACCAAAATTTGATTTCATTACAGAAATATCGGCCGCGAACCTCTAAAATATAAAGCATCGCGCTTGCAAAAGATACGATGCACTCGTTGGCGTTCGTGTCGTACGATCGTGTGCCATAGACGTACGAACACCATCGCACAGCAAAGGTTTGCGATGCGATGGCATGTTTTTGTAGCGCGTAAGCACACGTTCGCGATCAATTTCCACCACTGCAGCAGGCATCGATTGATTGTTTATGGCGAGGGCAAACTATCCATGTGAGTTAAATCAAATATGTTTGATATGAGCGGATTAGTTATCTATATATATAAAAATGCAGTGGCATACGTGGGACCGCGCATAACTTGTGAACGGAGGGTCCGATTTGGGTCGTCTTAGTTTTGTTCTGTTAGTTTTCACCCAAGGAAGGTTTATGAGCCATAAAACATGTAAAAATTGAGAGTTTTTGAAAATCCATTCTTCATACATTTTGAACGGGGACTTGGACTTGGATATAGACTTGAAACGTCAAAAAACGCAGTAGGCAAGACAAAGTTTGCCGGGTACAGCTAGTTATTAATATAATTTCAGTTTTGAGCTGTTGTAAAAAAGAACATTGCTGCAAAAAATACCCAGGTAACCACTAAGCATTTGAATAAGCCGTGTATCAGCCCGTATTATGCATTTAAACTGCTTGCTGCCCTACATAAGCAGTTTGAATGCATAACTGCCTTGAGTTAGCATAAGCTCAAATGCTTTTGGCTGTTAATTAGCATTTCAACTGCTAGAAGTGTTTTCACTTGGGAGCAATCAGAATGCTTTTCCACTGCTCTTTAAATGCTAGGAGCAAAAAGGTTGGGAGATATGTTACGCATTTGGCAACACATATTGTCTCTCTCTTACAGAGCCTATGCTTCTGTTTACAAATTTGTGCATCTTATTTGTTTCTTTATTTTCCCCTACTCATCCAAAAGCACCAAAGAAAACATTACTGCAGCTGGATTGGTTTGGGAATTTGTCCATCAAAAAATCACCAATTATTTATCATTGCGTCGGAAAATGTGTGCCGAATAGGTGGATGCTTTGGTGGATCATAGGATTGTTTGAAAGAGGGAAGAAAGAATTATATTCCACAGATATTGAAAAGAAGGGATCGTAATGCTCCACCACAATGAAACATCTCAATGAAAACGAGTTTTGGATGTTGAATCTGAAGCTGTTATCGAATCATTCTTTATATTGGCGATTAAATCAACGCACGCCACCGGAACAGCTTTAGCATCGTGGATCAGGAGCAACAGAATCAGTAGCAGATATGATTCATCAAACTCCGGATCGTAAGTTCAAACCTACATCACTACAAAAATCAGCAAAAAAGTACCACCTAGCACCGGCTGGAATATGTAATGACGATGAAGCCGGGAAGCAGGCTGAGAGAACTAAAAGCAGACGTCAATCTATTTTTGTTTTTTTTTTGCTCGACAAGGCGTTACGCTTCTTTGACATTTCGTCACGACGTTCCTGAAGGGACAGCACTAAGACAGCCCGTTATTTTGCCAAAACCTGCTGTGAGGTAGCACTATAGGCGCATATACGGCTAATTAGCATTAAACGCCTTGTCGTAAAGGCTACTATAATGCTGAAGGAGGGCCCATATAGCCGAGGCGGTAAACGCACGGGTATTCAGCATGACCATGCTGAGGGTGACGGGTTCGATTCCCGGTCGGTCCAGGATCTTTTCGTAAAGGAAATTTCCTTGACTTCCTTGGGCATAGAGTATCTTCGTGCCTGCCACACGATATACACATGCAAAATGGTCATTGGCAGAGGAAGCTCTCAGTTAATAACTGTGGAAGTGCTCATAGAACACTAAGCTGAGAAGCAGGATTTGTCCCAGTGAGGACGTTACGCCAAGAAGAAGAAGAAGAAGAATGCTGAAGGAATGCTATTTTAAATGCTTACTGGTTACTTGGGTAGTTTTTCTCGGTGATCCGAATACTAAGGATACGGGTATTGCCACAAAAGATCTAAATACTGGTCACAGGGCCCATATAGCCGAGGCGGTAAACGCACGGGTATTCAGCATGACCATGCTGAGGGTGACGGGTTCGATTCCCGGTCGGTCCAGGATCTTTTCGTAAAGGAAATTTCCTTGACTTCCTTGGGCATAGAGTATCTTCGTGCCTGCCACACGATATACACATGCAAAATGGTCATTGGCAGAGGAAGCTCTCAGTTAATAACTGTGGAAGTGCTCATAGAACACTAAGCTGAGAAGCAGGATTTGTCCCACTGAGGACGTTACGCCAAGAAGAGAGAGAGAGGGGCTCATCCGAACAGAAAAAAAAATCAACTTGGGATGATTTCCTTTAAAATGACCGTTATATTAAAGATAAATATCATAAAACGTAAATTTTGGACAAAATGTACCTCAATTGGGATAAATGCATGTTTTAGAAGTAAGAATGGTGTGCATCAACAAGATAATATGCAGCCATTTTTAAACACAAGAAATTTCAGTTTGTTTTAACTTAAAATAAAAACTCTTGAAAATAAGACGTAGTACCAATAAGATGGTGTGCGTACTAGCTGAAATGGACTAACGACACATGAGCGATCAGCAGAGAAGGATAAAGGACAATTCCAAAACATATGCAGTATTGAGTCAGTGTTAGATGGCCTTTCAATAAATAATTTTACCTTGAAAATCATAATTACAGATATGAAATGAATTCAATTTGGTTTTGTATGAGAACTTTTTGAACACGGTGTACATTTTGTATGGGATCAAAAATTGGAGAAAAACTTTAAACTTCATTTACTCGAAAGTGGGTTTTTGTCACTTACACCCCTTTGCCTCTAACTCCCTCAAATAGGAAAATTCTCGTTCATTTTACTATCTCAAAGTACTTCATAAGGGCTGTGAACTTAAAAAATTATTTAAAAAATTACTACTTTTTAAGTTAAAAAACATGTTCCATTGCCTTGTGGTTGAAAAATATAGACTGTTTCGTTTCAGAAATTATAAATATACTTCATTTATAAAATAAAATGAACTGTTCTGATGATTTCTACCAACCTCTTTCAGAATACAGCATATTGTGTTCCACAATTTGACATTTCCTTTCAATTGTCATATTAAAAAAAACAGTCAAGTTCTTTAACAACTAACGTCATTCTCCAAATTTGCATTTGCCTAAATGTGTTTTTAATGATTTCAACTTTATTTATCACTAAATAATAAATATTATCTAACTTTCTGGCACATTCGCCTTCTCAACATCCAAGTGTAGAATTAGCATAAATTGAAATACACAGAAATTAAAATTAAAAAAGAAGCTTTCTCAACAAGTTGTCTAAGAAATGCATTCATCAAAACCTTGGGAAAAATCGATAAAGGCATTTCCACAACACATTTTCTAAGATCAAGTTTCTTATTTTTTAAGGTATTCTACGGAAAATAAGAACTACCGCACAGTTCCTCAGCTTTTCTAAACACATTTAATTTGAACTAATTTATACTTCGAGTTCTTTCGATCTTCTAGATGGCATACCATAAAAACGAATGCAGTAAACAGTAATTAAGACATTCGTTTGCTCACCGCTAGTTGCTACTGGTGTTGTTGAGAAATTTGAAACAATAATTCTCGGATACTTTTTTTCAAAACGACGTATAATACACGCAAACCCTATGTTGATACGTCATTTTGAAAAAGTATCCGAGAAATTTTGTTTTGAAAAGGCTCTCTATGATGGTTGTTCATCAAATATTCCAGTGGAAATTACTTTTCTTATCGATTCAGTAACTTTTATTATGTTTGAATAAAAATATTTTATTTGTGCGATTTGTTTCTATTCTACTTTGCTGCATTTTTTTACCGCTTTGGCAACTTCAAATTTCAATCATCTAGTTTACATCATCTAGGCCCACATTTTTTAATTTTGGAAGAAACATCAACAAAGTTGGTATTATTTGCTTCGTTAGAATGTTTACTGCAAGAGGTAGAAGAAACTTTTTTTTTCAAATAGACTGTTTCAGAAATTATAAATACACTTTGTTTATTAAATTAAATGAACTGTTCTAATGATTATTACCAACTTCTTTCAGAGTATAGCATATTGTACTCCATATTTTTATATTTCCTTTCAATTGTCTTGATATTTTAAAGAACAGTCGAGTTCTCCAACAAATAACTTAATTTTTCAAATTTGCATTTGCACAATTTTCGGCTGCGCCGCTATTTTTAAACCACGACTTCAATTACTGAATGTACACGTTGACATGTATGTCATTGTTGACGAAATGTGAGTATCAAATAAAAAAAAGTATCGTCGAAAATCCCTCCCACAGTAAATTTCAGTCTATGCCACTGTACCCAAATAACTCGACTTCGTTTATTTAATTCATATTTTTTTCTGAAAATTTTGATTGGGCCCCGGATGCTTTGACAATTATTAAAGGGGGTCGCCACCTCAAAAAGGTTGGGAACCCCTGAGCTAGAAGAAACTTTTTTGGATATTGTGCTCAAATTGAAATGGCAGGTTATCGTTAGTGTATTTATAATTTCTGAAACAGTCTATATTATTCTCAAATTGAAATGGCAGTCAATCGTTGGTGTATTTATAATTTCTGAAACAGTCTATAAACGAGATGGTTCAAATTATTTTTCGTAACCCTGTAATGTGGCAGCTCTGGTTTTGCCATTCTGTACTGATGGTGCCACTGCTGAACTGCTATGAAAACGGTATCATGAAGCGCCAACATAAAACATAAAACCATCGCCGTTGTCGTCGTCGCCATCGTATCGGTGAAACCTACCCACCAGAGCCCGCGTGGTTGAAGAATGCGCGCGCGTCCCGACCAAAACACCCAAACATCGCCACGCGGCACACACAACTTGCACCCACGGGGATTGAGGTCGCGAGAGACGCGAAGCTACCCGGATCAGTATGGAGTAACCGAAAAAGCGAAAAAAAAATTGACAATCGTGTGGTTTATGGCCCACATTTCTTCTTTTCTCTAGTAGTGCCTGCTAGCGATCTAACGGAAACTGAATTTGTCCACCCACAGCAGTTAGCATGGGGCTAGAAGTGGCACCACGATCGAGAAGAGTTCCGTAGTGTATGAAGAATTACGTTTAATTTGCCTTTACAAAGCTGAGAAAGTAAATCTGCGCAGCCTATTCAGCAGGGCCATGTGAGGATGATTAAGATCAAATTCCGGATAGCATAAATTCAAGCAAATTACACAGTGTACGAATACTAAAATTATGCCTGTGACAAAATAATTGATTGATAAATAAAGCCTTCAGTTAGCAACAGACTTGATAGAATCCCAAAATGGCTGTCACAATGGCCAACTTTGGCAAAAACTCACGATTTTGAACGCACAAATCTTTTCAAAACAAAACCAGCGCACATGATCTTCTTATTTTAAGCATATTACAAGTTAGCAAGAACGAAATAAAAAAAAAAACACTGTGTAACGTTGTTGGATTTTCATTCTGTTTCACCCTTCAGAAATGACCGGAAGACAGCCTGACAGCCTGACAGCCAGAAATGACCGGAGGAATGCCTGGAGGAATTCCTGTACGTTTTTGAATTCAGGGCATGATTCTACACTAAAAATGATCATCATCAAAAATGCTGTAAACTAGTGTAATCGTGACCGAATTTTTGCGACTACTGCAGATAACATATCACGCAACCAGAGAATGGCAGATTCCAATACAATGCGGTGTGAAACATATACAAATACTGTATTAAGGCTTTGCAAATACAAAAATTGGTGGGTGGCAGTATACCAAAAATTGTATTGGCTTCCTTGAATCTGGAAAAATAAAATTTCACATGTGTGCGTATGCTCTCTGTCGCACTGGTTTCTCATTATTTGTTCTATTTTTAGACTGGTCATGGCAGCAGCGGCGGCATCAATTACCAAAATTTATTTAAAAAGAAATACGAGCGGCGGCGGGAATCGAACCGACACACTATCATGGTGATACACGCTAAAACCACTCAGCACATCGAATGTGTAAGCCTTACTCATAAGTGCATAATTTCCAGACCACACAAAAATGGGTTACAGTTACATATTCTCAAAAACAACTCGTACACTCGTCTGGATGCGAAATGTCGATATTTTTTTTTGTTTTCCAAGGTCACTAGTAAAACCAAGCTAGATCGCTGTACATTTTTTTGGCGAATTTAACGATTTTGCGGACACAGGAGTTGATTTTGTGAATGTGCAAGGGTTACACATTTTTGGTGTAGTCTGGAGATTATGCTCTTTTGTGCTAAGCGGCGTTAGTGTGTACACAGTACCCTGCGCTCTAACCAGCACGGTTACAACTGCACATGGATAGATGAGAGGCTGAAAGCCATCATTTACAACACAAACGTGGCTTGGTGATGGAAGTGATACAGTCGCCACACTGCACAATGGGTCCAGAGACGTATTTACGAAGACAAAACTGTCTAAGCTTAAACTTTGTTTTTAGACACATATTGTGTTTTAGATAGTTTCTTTTTAATTATTGACCCTATTCCAAATTATTGTTATGTTAAGGTGGTTTATCTGGTTAAAAACTGTGCTTTCTAATAATTTTATTTACGATTTCATGATGGATGGTGTTGGATCGTTTAATTGGAAATTCCAGAGGTGAAGCAAATTTTTAATTTCATATATCTCAGGACTCTCACCACTTAGAAAGTTAGTGTCTTCGGCAATGTTATTCAGTTAGTCAAAGGCATACAGTTAATGGTCCACTTGTTTCGAAATTTCGTCACTGGGCGGCGCTAGTTACACATTTGCAAAATCATTCAAATGAATGATTTTTTTCGTGAAGTAATCAACAAGCTGTAAAATTGTTTTCTTTGAACGCGTATTAGTCAAGTCAAAGGGTTTTCAAAGAGCTATGTATTAGTCATAAATGAGCGACAATTCATTTAATTCAGCTCACTTAATCCAGAGATATAGCAATTTTACGAAGAACACTCAAATATGAACTACTTCACTAGAGTTGATTCAACTTCATGTAAAGTTATCCAATCGAGCCTAAATTTGTACCGTTTATAGCTAACTAGTTGTGCAACTGGCAGGTAGAATTTGAGAATATTTGGTGTACTTTAGAAAAAGTTATAGCTTGCTGAATATATTCGAAATAATAAATAAAAGCTGCATGCTTCAATTAATTTACAACTAGCGCCGTCTACTGGCAGGGCCTTGAACCAATCAGCTAATCAACTGAGAGACCTTAACCAACCTAACAACATCACCGAAAACATCAACTTTCTAAGTGATCAGAGTCCTGAGATATATGGAATATTAAATTTGTTTGCTCACTAGCGCCACCTAGTGGTGGAAATTTGAATCAAACGGCCCATCATTTGTTAGTTCTTGACCAGCCAAATAATATTGCCGAAGACACCAACTCTCTAAGTAATCAGGATCATGAGATATTTGGTATAAACATTTCATCAGTGTTACGTCTGTTTGTCTCTGGCATGACAGATATCACATACAGCAAGACGTAGCACTTGCGAAATGTCCATACCAGTGGCGTAGCCAGAAATTGTCTCTGGGAGGGGTTTTCAACGGCCAATAATACCTTTTTTGATTAGATATTTACAATTTGTGAAATGTAATGAGCAATTGTATTCGTAATTTGAAAATAGCGGCGCAGCCGAAAATTTTTTCGTCGCAAAGCGCTTTATACTGAAAATTTGTTCCACAAATTTTGACTCTGGGGGGGGGGGGGGTTTTAACCCTAAAACCCCCCCCGTGGCTACGCCAGTGGTCCATACTGTATATCTTAGCACCATGATAACTTAAATATTCGGTGTATTTATCAAAGTTGTTAAGTCGGCCAAGGTCTTACTGGTGATGGGCCGTTTGGTTCAAAATTCCACCACTGGGTAGCGCTAATGATAAATCAATTTTTATTTTCCATATATCTCAGGACTCTGATCACTAAGAAAGTTGATTTCTTCGGCCATGTTGTTTGGTTTATTAAGGCCTTTCAGTTGATTAGATGATCAGTTCAAGGTTCTGCCAGCAGACGGCGATAGTTGCAAATTAGTAGAAGCATGCAACTTTTACTTATTATCTCGAAAATATTCAGCAAGCTGTAACTTTTTATAAAGTATAGGAAAAATTCTCAAATTTTATCTTCTAATTACACAACTAATTAGCTATGAATAATACAAACTTGAGCTCGATTGGATAGCTTTACATGAAGTTAGAGCGACTCCAGTAAAATGTTTCATATTTGAGTGTTCTTCGTTAAACTGCTATATCTCATGATTAAGTGCATCAAATGAATGAAATTTTGCACATATATGACTAATACATAACTCTATGAAAAACCTTTGACTTGCCTTAAATACGCTCAAAGAAAACAAAATTACAGCGTTTTGATCACTTTACAAAAAAAAATTAATCATTTGCATAATTTTGCAAATGTGTAACAAGCGCTTCCTAGTGGCGAAATTTTGAAAAAAAGTGGACCATTAACTGTAAGCCCTTGACCTACCAAACAACATTGTCGAAGACACCTACTTTGTAAGTGACCAGAGTTCTGAGATATATGAAATTTATAATTTGCTTGACCTCTAGCGCCGCCTAGTGGTATATACTTGGGTATATACAAAAGTAGCTAAGTTTTATAAATTGCCTAAAACATTTTTAGCAAGTTGTAACCTTTTATAAAGTCCACTAAAACTATTCAAATTTTGATTACTTGTTCCTCAACGAGTTAGATATAATTGGTACAAATTTGGGCTTGATTGATTAACACTACATGAAATTAGAGCCCTTCTAGTAGAATACCTATTATTTGACTTCCATTTATCAAATTACTGTACCTTAGGAGTAAGCGAACAGAATTAAATTAAATTTTGAAAGTTTAGAACTAATGTATTGGTCTTCATGTACCGATGGACTCGACTAAAATATGTCCAAAGGGAAAAAAAAGTTACAATTTATTGAAAACTTTTCAAAAACTTCTAATCATTTGAATGTTTTTTTTTGCAAATTTGTTACAACTTTGTAGAACATTTTGAAATTGTATAGAGAATAATTAATCAGCAGATTTTTGGATAAGCCACACTAGAGTGACCGTACTCATTTAATAATAACACAAAAAAAAAAATGACGGAACTTAGTAGAAACATTTTTGACTTCGTAAATACGACTCTAGACCCATTGTGCACTGAAAAGCCCGCATCCGGCAGTGTGCTGTTTGCAAGAGGAAAATTCCTAGTAGACAATAGGACGCGAAGCTCAGCAGCGAAGCGAAAGTTATTTTTAGACGCAACCCGGTTCAACTTATCGGGTTTGAATAGAGGTGTTTGTGTGTATTGGTATGGAACCTGTGGAACCGTGTAGCGCATCTTAATACAACGAATGGATTATGATTTATCACATTTTCTGTACGTTTTTAATACATAAATTGGTAGAAAAGGCATATCTCAATTTTTGGTAGCTTTTCTTGTTTTGCGTGAGGCATTATCAAGGCTCTCGTGGAACTCATCCTTCAAGTAATCGGGCTTATCGCATGCTTATTAGGCTTTAGTTGAAAAATTTGCCCCTCTGTCAACACATAGAATCGGTCGCTAATCGGCTTTCACCGAATAACTGCTTCCTAATTACTATGGATTTGACCAATGGTACACATTTCCCAAATGGAGGAGAACGTGCCTCTGGAGCCTACTGATACTGATATCTGATGGAGTTGATTACCTTCTGCCTTATCGCCACCGCTGCACAATGGTCCACGAACAGGATTCACAAGGAAAGATGCATTCAACGCCTTCAAATTATTTTTTAGACAAATATGGTCTTAACAAATGTGTAAAAAATGGACAATTTGAAATGAAAAAAAAAAAAAAAATGTGAACGAACATCCACGTAATTCTGGTAAAATTTGAAGCCACGACTTCCCAATTCGCTAGACAGGATGCGTTAATTAGCTACACCACAGCATAGGTAGAGGATTCTGCGGAAGTGAATCAAACCAAAATTTAATGTCCACTTCATCTCATGCTATTCTTCTCAACTTTCTATTTCCGCCTTTGGAAGTCTTCTCTGAGAATGCCAACGAACAACATTAGACTTTCAACTGCCAGAGAAATGAGGAGTCACAAATTACATCCGTTTTGCTTTAAGCTTTAAATTTTGCTTATCCGAAACCCGTGTGATATGCTGCGGACACACAACAGTGCACAGCACCACCCACCGATGATGCTCACCCACCAGGGATATATGTAGAAACATAGAAAAAAGCGTACCTATCATAGTAGCATAAAAAGTGAACAGCATGTAACACTGAGTAAAAAATAACGTTACAAAACAACCATCGTGGCATTTCGTGATTTATAACTGTGGACTTGTCATGGTCATGTGCTTTGGATACGCGAAAGGCAGCAACTAGGGAAAAAGGGTATCTGGAGGAAGATATTTTGGAGGCTGGCCAAGTACGATTTACAGTGCCAAAGCTGATGTCAAAGAAGCAAATATCCACAAAACATTACAGAATATGATGCCGTTTTAAAATATCAAATTTATTACGTATTTTTTCGGATCAAAAATGTGATAATTACATATATTTCTTTTAATTTTATTGGCATACGTTATTCGGAGAATATGTAACAAACAAGCGTATGTTTTAATTTGTGCTGAAAGATTTAATTTTCAACATAGTGAAGGGTATGTGTACCATCAGTAATCTCACGCTCCCATATTCATCCTATTCGAAAATAAGCGATTACGGCACCGATTCATTCCGTTCTTTTTGTTTTCATGGGTGCTCACTTCCAGCAAATATACAAAAATTTGAAACAAAACAAACAGCGCTTCAATCATTTGCTTTTCGTAGGATGAAAATGGGAGCATCATGCTTAATAAGGGAATCACTACCATATTTGTGATTTTTTGAAGTTCGAAAATAGTCGAAAAACACAAAATTGATTGGATGTACCTCTTGATCATAATGGATTTGGCTGAAATTTCGACCAGTTACTTCTTTTCGGATGCCTATCAAAATATGAGGGTGGACTTGAGAATAAGAGAAAATTAGACAGGCCTGATAATCTTGGCTTACCATACGTAGCTGTTTACGCTGTTCAATAAATTTCCTTAATGTTAAAAGAGAGGAAATCACATAGGTAACTGAAGTTATTTGTGTAATCTTTTTGATATTCATCCAAGAAACAGCAGTTTGCCATGTGACCTTTACAATTTACCTTTCTTAATTCGAAGCCACATTTTTTTCGAGTAACGGCTGACGTGCTTGGCTGAGCGAGGAGTTTAATAATTTCAAGATCAATAAATTTACGAGAAAGGTGTAAAAGACAGGTGCCTACCGACTGCTAGTGCTCAGCAGTATGTAGTGTGTCAATGGCTTGGATGTAGCCACAGAGCGAAGGCATTGGGAAAAGAGGATTGAACGTTATGTTGCTGGTAGGACGGTTTGTAGAAAGGAGAATGTGGAACAAAAACGAGGTTTAATGAATTATGAGTTCAATCATGCGATTCTGCACCGCGCGACAATATTACAGAGGCGACACGAAATAAGTTCTGTTAGAAAAAATAATAAATAAATAGTATTCGTCACTATCATGATAACTCCCATCATGGTGGTGATCCATGCCGAAAAGGGAGGCATCTCGCCAACGTGTAAACAAATCACATTCCTAACAAGTGTATTCGATACGATGAACACATGCAATCACAAACACATGTACAAGCACCCACACCCCCAATGCTTGTCAGGACGAGGCTTGTCCAGTCCACGGACGCTGTGTCATGCCAGTCCTACAGTACCTACAGCCAAAACCGATCATCGTCCAAAGGGGCAGCTCTCAGTCAGTTCATGGATGCCGTTGCGGGGAAAACATTCACCATGGGGAGTCAGCCAGGACCTAGCCAGCCGGTCTGGTCCAACATGGATGGATGGTATATTTCTCCCCTGGTCGAAACTGATTGGGGCAGTCTGTGTAATAGACGAGACCGATTGATGACGAAGAGCGGTTGACCAACATACCCCTCATGCTTGGTGTTCTGTAGGCTGCTTTTTGATCTGGCACCCTGTACCCAGAGATTTATTCACTTGCCATTATGTGCATTTAATATATGGTAAATTATGCAAATTTTATTACGCAAACTGTTGTAGGTGCCGGTCGCTATTCGTCTCACACACCCATACAAACGAAAGCAGATTGATGGAACCATTACACACTTTCAAATGATCAATAGTTCGGTAGAAGCGGCAAATACTTACTTGGCCGATAACCGTTACAAAGTGAGTTTTTGTAGTACATAGGTCTACCTGATAGCGCATTGAATCATTACCATCATCATTATTGCTCAGAGATGATTTACGATTCAGCATCCAGCATCCATCGACATCGAGATGAGCACAAACCAAGATGGATTCATTGTGCACAAAGCCGATAGATTAACACAATTGAATTAAAGGTCCTTCAAGCACAGCACAAATGGGACCTTATGCCAACAACCTAATGTTCTCGAAACCCAAAAACCGTTACAGAAACCAAAAATGAAAAATTACGAACTGATTCAATGGCTACGACTTTTCGCGAAACAACGGACAAGAATTGAACTTGAAATGTATTAACCCCAGCCCAGCAGAGTAAACTGGCACAACTTGTCAATGGAGCATGCCGTATGAAGCTTGAGATCCTAGGACTGAGCGAAGTCCGTTGACCGAACTTTGGAGAACACAGATTGCCATCGGTTCAAACTCTGCTACACTCTGGCTTACGAGGTGAACACGTTCCTTGTCACTGTGGAGTTTGTTTCCTATTAAGCGCCTACGCCCACGGTGCGCTCATAAAGTGGGAACCTATTAATGAGAGAATAATTCTAGTCAGATTTAGAACACGGGTACGAAACTCCACCATGATCCAATGTTACGTGCCATCCGTTGCTGTCGAAATGCAAGACAAAGAGAAATGTAGGACTTTCACAACCAGCTGAATGCCGTTGAAAAGATTCTAAAAGGTCTTCAGTGCGAAGGCTGGTTCTGACCCCTCGGACCATGAGCATGTTATAGGACGTCATGGTTTCGGATCGAAAATGGAGAGCTGTTTGCTGAGTTTTGTGGCAACAATGATATGGTGTTTGGGGCATCGCTCTTTCCCAATCGTCCAGTGCCCAAAGTGACATAGGTTTCGAGTGTTGGCGTCACGGAAAATCAAATCGCTGTATGGATTAAATGTAGCGCCGACTTTGCGTCCGACCATCATCTCGTAATCGGCGGGATCAGGATGCGCATTAACAGGATCCATCGACAGGAGTAGAAAATCGGGCACCATTTCAACACACGCCGAGATGAAGACGCTGCGGTGAAAAGGCTCTTCGTCGATTAGCTGGAAACGCGTGCATCGAATATCGGAAGGTGGAGGCGTAGAAGATCAATGGAGCACCAACGGTGAGAATAATTTGGGTGAGCTACGCACTCAGAGAAAACAGTGGATCACAGATGACACCTGGAGGAAGATATAGGAACGAAGGAACGCCAAAGCCGCGATAGAGCGAGCGAAAACACGAGGAGCCAAAGCCGTCAGCGTGGGCGAACTCTCTAGCTGACGATAGCGAGAAAGCCGCAAATACCGGCGATAATCGTCTCTTCTACGATGTCCAACGTCACCTTAGTGGGACTAAAATGAATGCTACGATGCCTGTGAGAGACACGTCTAGACAACTATTGACCGACTTGGCTGACCAGCTGAAACGCTGGATCGAGCACTTTGGAAACCTTTTTCAAGTGTCGACCACGCCACCAGCATCTCAGCATGATCCGCCAAGCGTTCGACGCATAACCCGTGTCAACACCGAAGGTCCACCATTGCACTAAAAGAAGCAACAACCAGAAACAACCATCCGTAGCATGAAATCAAACAGGGCCCCTGGAGTCGATCGAGTATCACCCAAGATGCTCAAAGCTTACCCCGTAGTATCTGCTCAACTACTACATCAGTTTTTCTGCAATAGGAAACCGCGACATTTCCAAAGTAGTATTCAAATAACACTACATTCTTATTATTGCACGAACTTTGGAATGTCTAGAGTAAATGTCTGGCTAACGTATACTTTACTTCTCATCTCACAAGGTAGAAAGTAGAGCGAAGATGTCTTACAACTCTGGACAACCCAGGTTCCTTGATCTTCACATACTTGCCTGACATCCTGGACATATTCCAACATCGCCTTTCTCGGAACATGTTAAAGCTCGCAGCTAAAGTATGCATCAGCACACTTCCACTCAACATACGCTCGTATGCGACCTAATTGTATTAAACTGTAAAACATAAACGCGCATAAACACATAGGGCTTTAAAAAAAGAACCACCCATTTCCACCACTTAAAGCCAGCAGCCACAAATGCGCGCGAAAATGATGGCTCAAAATTGGGTGCTTTATGGAGATCATAAAACGTCACGTTTTATGGTCTGAGAGCGAGCGGTGGTGTTTGTGTGTGCAGGATGGCGAGGACCCGCAAGCATCGACAAACCGCGCCAAGTGCCTGTCGGGTCGGTCGGAAGCACGGGCAGACGGTAGAGAACAACATTCAGACGAAGGATCAACCCATTATGCAATGTGCGGAAATTGAGATTAATGATGTGATGTGATGCTGCAATTGAGCTTCTTGTGTGTGTATGCTTAATTCCACCCGGTGTGTGTTTGTGCATGAAAGTTGTTGATGAAAATGAAGAAATCTCGGTTTGTTTGCCAAGTTTGTGGGTGGCAGCGAACACTTGTTTCACCAGAGTAGATGGTGGCAATTTGTTTGAACAATTTCTGATTGGGTTTTAGTATAGTTGTTTGGCAGGCTTCGTCCGAACGTTCGACCTGGCGATACAGTGATGTGTCGATTTTATGAGCCTTGCTTTGGGAAATGAAGAAAATTAGATCGATTGTCCGCAAGAATTGAACTTCTTCGATCTTGGGCGATGTTTTTCCAGTTTCTCCAAGCGTCGCCCTTCATAACAGACTTTTTGTGTTTTTTTTTCAGCTCGTTTCGGGCCTCCTTAATCCATATCCACCCAACGCCCGCTTTTTAAGACGAATACCCTGATTCCCGAACCCCAGCGTCCTATTTATGGGACATTATTTCTGGAGTGAATATCTTGAGAATTACAAAAAATAAAATATCAGTGTACAGTCTTCGGAGAAGTTGGTCAAATCATCTATACTTAGTACATGGTGAATAATTAACATCAGAATAAGCTCACTAGGTGGCACGGTGCTTCAAAGATTACATATAACCGTGGTTTATGAGTCCAACTTCAAATGCATGGTAGATTAGTTTTCCTGTTGTCTAAACAATGGTCCATAATTTAAAGTTGGTTTCTTAAGCCGAAACTGGAAGCATTTCCTCGCTTTTTGGTATTATTAAATACTTACCTTACCGGTCAGGCTAAGGCCGGGGTGGCCTCTGCTGTACATAGTAGCCGCCTCCATTCCACTCGGTCCATGGCTGTTTGTCGCACTCTGCGTAGGGTCCGCAGATCGTCCTCCACTTGGTCGACCCACCTAGCTCGCTGCGCTCCACGTCTTCTTGTACCGGTCGGATGACTCTCGAGAACCATTTTAGTCTTGTTGCTATCCGACATCCTGATGACGTGACCCGCCCACCGTAGCCTCCCGATTTTCGCGGTATGGACGATGGTTGGTTCTTTCAGCAGCTGATGCCATTCGCCTTCTCCAAGTCCCGTCTTCCATCTGCACTCCGCCGTAAATGGTACGCAACACCTTCCGTTCGGAAACTCCAAGGGCGCGTTGGTCCTCTGCACGTAGGGTCCATGTTTCGTGCCCATAAAGGACGACCGGTCTAATCAGCGTTTTGTAGATGGTTAACTTCGTGTTACGGCGAACTTTATTCGATCGTAGAGTTCTGCGGAGTCCTGCTGGTGTCGTTTTCGGCGGTCACCAGTGAGCCTAAGTACACGAATTCTTCAACCGCCTCGATTTCATCACCGTCGATATAAATTCGGGGTGGCGGGCGCGGTGATTCCTCCCTGGAGCCCTTTGCCATCATGTACTTTGTCTTCGACACATTAATGACTAATCTGATTCGCCTGGCTTCACTCTTTAGTCGGATGTACGTTTCCGCAATCGTCTCAAATTTACGAACAATAATATCATCAGCGAAACCAAGCAGCTGTACGGACTTCGTAAAAATCGTCCCACTCGTGTTTATCCCCGCTCTCCTAATTACACCCTCTAAAGCAATGTTGAACAGCAAGCACGAAAGACAATCACCTTGCCGAAACCCTCTGCGAGATTCGAAGGGACTCGAGAGTGTCCCTGATACTCGAACTACGCACATCACTCCGTATCAGTTTATCTGGGAATCCGTATTCGTGCATAATCTGCCATAGCTGTTCTCGATCGATTGTATCATATGCCGATTTGAAATCGATGAACAAGTGATGTGTGGGCACGTTGTATTCGCGGCATTTCCGCAACACCTGGCGGATGGCGAACATCTGATCCGTTGTAGCGCGTTCACCCATAAATCCAGCCTGATATTGCCCCACGAACTCTCTTGCAATCGGTGATAGACGGCGGCATAAAATTTGAGAGAGTATCTTGTAGGCAGCGCTCAGTAGTGTGATCGCGCGGTAGTTCCCGCAATCCAACTTGTCGCCCTTTTTGTAGATGGGACACACGATACCTTCCATCCATTCCTCCGGTAATACTTCCTCCTCCCAAATCTTGGCAATGTCCCAGTGTAGTGCTCTCACCAGTGCTTCTCCACCGTATTTTAGAAGCTCGCTTGGTAGTTGATCTGCTCCAGCGGCTTTGTTGTTTTTCAACCGGCCAACCTCCTCCTCAATCTCTTGAAGGTCAGAGGCCGAAAGTCTTTCGTCCTGTGCACATACTCCTAGATCTGTTACCACGCCACCTTCGGTACTTGCAACGTCGCCATTGAGGTGCTCATCGTAATGCTGCCGCCACCTCTCGACCACCTCACGCTCGCTCGTGAGAACATTCCCGTGATTATCTCGGCACATGTCGGCTTGTGGCACGAAGCCTCTGTGCGAGCGGTTCAGCTTCTCGTAGAACTTTCATGTATCCTTAGCGCGGTACAGCTCTTCCATCGCTTCGCGATCTCGTTCTTCCTGCTGGCGCTTCTTCATCCGGAAGACTGAGTTCTGCCTGTTCCGCGCCTATTTGTAGCGTGCCTCATTCGCTCTCGTACGGTGTTGCAGCATTCTCGCCCATGCTGCATTCTTCTCGTTTTTCAACTGTTCACATTCGCCGTCGTACCAGTCGTTTCTGTGATTCGGAGTCGCGAAGCCTAGTGCTGTAACCGAGGTACTACCTATGGCGGATCGGATGTCCCTCCAGCCATCTTCAAGTGTAGCTGCGCCAAGCTGCTCTTCCGTTGGTAGGGCCACTGCTAACTGCTGCGCGTAGTCTTGAGCCACTTCTACGTTACGAAGTTGCTCGATGTTGAGCCGCGGCGTTCGACTTCGGCGCGTGGTGATAACTGTCGAAAGTTTTGAGCGCATGCATACAGTGACTAAGTAGTGATCCGAATCTGTATTCGCACTGCGGTATGTGCGGACGTTGGTTATATCAGAGAAGAATTTACCGCCGATTAGAACGTGGTCGATTTGGTTTTCTGTTTGATGGTCGGGTGATCTCCAGGTGGCTTTGTGGATATCTTTGCGGGAGAAGAAGGTGCTTCGTACTACAATACCACGGGACAGACATGGGCAAAACACCAAACCGTGCCGCACCGGTGGCGTGTTTGCCCGTAAACACACCACCGTGTGTGTTCATATCACCACCTTCGTTCAGCTTCTACTGATGAACACGCAGTGCGACTGGCGAAACACTCGTGTCAGTGTTCTAACTCGAGCCTCAGTTTCGGCTCCGTGTTTCAGTTTTGGTTGGGCACGGAGGCCGAGTGTTTCCGATTGTATGAAACACCAAAGCAGTGAGCTCGGCCACAGTGCGTGGTAGCTTGGCTGCATCAGAGTCACTGAGACAGAAGGGACGGGAAAGACACAAAAGGAGCCGTCAAGCAAGCATGAGAAAACTCATTCGCTCACCCGAATGCCGGCGATGCAAAATAGCGAAAAGAACACCAACAACCCAATACTGAGTGGGAGCACGGCGCCACCGAAGCGAATCAAGAGAGAAACAAATAGAGTGCGAAATGAATTAGTTTGCATCGGAGTATACGAGAAGAACGTTCGCTCTCTCAACTACCGAGTGGCATTCAGCTGATTGAATCAAAACGCACTCACTGATTCAATTCCCAGTACTGAATGCTTTCACTGAACGCCAAATGAACGTTCCAACATGAATGCTCTCGCACCCGACTCAGAACGCAAACATTCGTTCGACCTTGGTTCGTTCGCCTTCGGCACTCAGATTCGGTAGCGATTCATTCGGCCGTCGTTGCTTGCGTCGCCCGGTGCTCGGCGTTTACCCTACGTCTCCACTAGACAGAAATGTCTTGCCATTTTGCTGCCAGAAAGAGTAAACGTAACAGAAATGATCAACACCACTGCTATCCATGCAAACAGCGAGAGAACATTTCTGTCATGACACATCTGTCCAGCAAAATGGCAAGACATTTCTGTCTAGTGGAGACGTCGGGTTAGAAAGAATGGGCAATGAAAGTGGAAAGATTTTGCTTGGCTGGGGGAGATGCACACACGCATCAGATTGTGCGTGGATGTGAGTGAGGGATACCCAATAAATGAATGATTTTTTCCCATCCTTGCCGTCAAGTACTTCACTCTCGTCGTCGACCAACAGCTTTTGCAACTGGTGCTGGAGAATGAACGGCACCGAGCGCTTGAACTCGCACGAGTGTTTTGCATAATCGGAAACACTCGGGCTCCGTGTTACCCGAAGCGTCAAACACCGTGCCTAGTGCCTGAGCACCGCCACCGACACCGGTGTTGAGCTAGACACGGTGCGTGTTCGTTCTGAAACACGGAGAGCTAGGTGGTGGCTTGGCACCCACGGTGGTGTGTTTGAGCATCGACTCCTCGTGCAGTGCAGTGTTTGGACATGTCTGCCACGGGAGGCTGCAAAGTTTACGCATCGCTGGCCGTTTTCATTCGATACGGCATGCAGGCTGTTTCGCCCGATTACCGGTCTGTACATTTCCTCCCTTCCTACCTGCGCGTTCATGTCGCCGACAACGATTTTCACGTCACGCGGCGAGCAACCATCGTATGTTTGCTCTAACTGCGCGTAGAACGCTTCTTTCTCGTCATCGGGTCTCCCTTCGTGTGGGCAGTGGACGTTGATGATGCTGTAGTTGAAGAAACGGCCCTTAACTCTTAACATGCACATCCTTGCGTTGAACGGCTGCCACCCGATCACACGTTGTCGCATCTTGCCCAACACTATAAATCCTGTTCCCAGTTCATTGGTGGTGCCACAGCTTTGGTAGAAGGTAGCCGCTCGATGCCCGCTTTTCCACACTTTCTGTCCAGTCCAACAAAGTTCCTGCAACGCCACGATGTCGAAGTTGCGGGGATGTAGTTCGTCGTAGATTATCCTGTCACATCCTGCGAAACCTAGTGACTTGCATTTCCATGTTCCAAGTTTCCAATCGTAGTCCTTATTTCGTCGCGTGGGTCTTTGCCGATTGTATCGAGTCGTATTTTCTCCTATGTTATTCGCAATGGGGATTTTTACGGGTGGCTTTTTGGGCCTACGCCAACACTCCTGTCTCGCCGGAGGGCCATCGTGCCAGTTCTGTTTAACGTCCCAACCAACACTGGGACGACCACGCTGATGGGGCTACCACCTTGGATCTAGCTGGGCGTGGTGCAGCGTTTCTTACTCAGCCGCTGGATGCCAGAACAGACGCTGTTTGAGCCGCACCTCCTTGGTGAACAGACACTCGGATCGTACCTCCTCAATCTAGCTGAAGTCAGAAGGACAACAGTGCCCAGACTGCACTACCAGCTATAGCTTATAAGCACACAACTCTTAGCTGGCGGTCTTTGTCATCGCTTGACCCGTGGAAGCATGAGGTAGGAACTTGTGAGGACCAGAGCTATATTGGACGCTCTCCTTATCGACTCACCGTTTTGCAGCAATATTTTCAAAATCGGTTTTCGTACGCATGTAGAGTATGGATCAGTGTGTCTTCTGGTTTCTTTTTGTGGTGGAAAAGGTTTTTCGTTTTTGCAGAACCATTTTTGAACGAAATTTCACAAAAAAATGGTTTCTACAAAAACAGAAAACATTTTCCACCTCATAGAAATTCAGAAGATACATTGATCCATACTCAACATGTGTACGAAAACCGATTTTGAAAATATTGCTTCGTTATTTAATAAAAAAAACCCGAATTAATCCACCTAGCGGTGATGGCGCCTTTCTCGTGCCTTCGAAACCCCATTTCAATAAAACTCAAGCGAAATGTTGATGTACATCGCACTCTCATACAATTAACAGAAATCCATTTCATGATATCAGAAATCATATCGTTTATCTGGCTTTTAATGTTGGAGCCTCAAACTCTTAAGAAAAAGACGCTATCTTGAATTTGAAGCCGCCATTTAGGATTTAAATTTGCCAGCTTGGATGTTCTGGTCGCCATTTTCGGCGTCACGGCATCTTCCCTACGAAAAATATACTTCATTAAACAGCCGCATCTTGAATTTAGAGCCGCCATTTTGGATTTTGGACCACCATCTTGGATATTCTAGTCGCCATTTTAGGAGTCCAGACATATTCCCCATATCAAATATTCCCATATAGCGTGCTTTAAGAGCCTAAATCTTTATTAAACAGCCGACATCGTGGAGCTTCTGGTCTCCAGTGTTGATTTCCGCACAAAACTCGTCAAGCATGCTCAAGGTTACAAAAATCGCCGCTGTTTGATGTATCACATGATGGGGCTAGTTCAGTTCTATATACGGCCAGTTCTACCGGTGCTGGTCCGGATCACTGAAATGGCCATAACTCCGGAACGGCTTGGCCGATCTGGACCATTTTTGATAGCAAACAATTCCGGTTCGAATCAAGCTATACATAATCCGAAAAATCCGAAAAAAATGGGATGTGCATTAAAAGTGAGTGAACTTTTTTTTTGCGCACATACATACATACTAGACTGGGTCAACAAAGTCGATTTTTTGGAACAAAGCTTTTTCGATTCATTTTAGCGTCCAAAGCAACTGTGCAAAATTTGGGAGCGATTGGTTGCTTCCCCGTATTCCGCTTTGTGATTGAAATTTGTATGGAATTTAGTATGGGAAAACGTGCTTTTTTGCATTTTTCTCATAAATTGAAATTTTTCGTCTAAAACCATCTAACCATTGACGTTAAAGTATAGCCTAGGATATGCCGAGAAACTTTGCCGAAGACCGCAAAGTGATCCGACACTTGTGAAAAAAGTTATAACGTACCGATTGCCAGGTGGTGTTTAACATTTAACATGTAAAGGAATAACATCAATAATAAAATCTCAATTTTTGGCCTAAGTTACCAGGCGAATAACTTTTTTCACAAGCGTCGGATCACTTTGCGGTCTTCGGCAAAGTTTTTCGGTATATCCTAGGCTATACTTTAACGTCATCAGTTACATGGTATCAGACAAAAGAATTCAGTTTATGACTAAAATGCAAAAAAGTACGTTTTTCCATACTAATTCCCATACAAATTTCAATCGCAATGCGGAATACGGGGACGCAACCAATCGCTCCTAAATTTTGCACAGTTGTTTTGGACGCTAATATAGGTTGAAAAAGCTTTGTTCCGGGTTGGTTCGATCTAATTTAAAGTTTCTCCATACAACGTTGACCCACTCTAATACATACATACATACATACATACATACATACACACATACAGACATAATCTCAATTCGTTGAACTGAGTTGATTGGTATATGCGACTTGATCCACAGATCCGTTTTTCGAAAAATCGTTTTTTGAGTGAATAGTTTTTTAGTACACTAAGTGTACGAGAAAGGCAAAACACTGCTTTCGAGCTTTTTTTCTTTGGTTATCTAACTAAACCAATAGATTCCAAGATCTTATTGGTATAAAATAAATAAAATAAATAAAATAAATAAAATAAATAAAATAAATAAAATAAATAAAATAAATAAAATAAATAAAATAAATAAAATAAATAAAATAAATAAAATAAATAAAATAAATAAAATAAATAAAATAAATAAATAAATAAATAAATAAATAAATAAATAAACTTAATATTCTTTCAAGTGCGATAAGTTTGACCATTTTCAAGTTGTAGCCAGTTTGAGACAAGCAAAGTCAAAAACATGTAAAGTTCAATTACTACGTAACTGTTGAGATTTGACCATATGCGTAACACATTTTTTCACCGGTCTGAGCCTGTTTGCTTGGTTATCAAAAAATCCGAGCTTTGCTGTGTCGCATAAATAGGTTCAGTTCAATTTTATATTTAGCCGCTTTCGGAGGGACACCCGGACCTGGTTACGGCACTACCGGCTGTCCGTAATGTGGTCCTAACCTATTTCTTTGATAACCAGTCATCAGGTTATCAGAAAATCCATTATTTGTTGTATCGCATGCATGGGTTTGGTACTCTTTTATATTTGGCCTCATCTGTCGGGACCCCCGGAACCGGTTCCAGAACACTACCGGTTCAGATATGGTCTGATACTGTTTTCCTGCTCACCATTCACCAGGTTATCGAAAATGCCGCTGTTTGATGTGTCGCATGCATGGGTTTGATTCACTTTTATATTTGGCCACTTCCGGTGGGGCATCCGAAATCGGTTCTGGAACACTACCGGTTCAGATATGGTCTGATACTGTTTTCCTGCTTACCGTTCATCAGGATATCGAAAATGCCACTGTTTGATGTGTCGCATGCATGGGTTTGGTACTCTTTTATACTTGGCCACATCCGTCGGGACCCCCGGAACCGGTTCCGGAACACTACTGGTTCAGATATAGTCTGATATTGTTTCCCTAATAACCGTTCATCAGGTTATCGAAAATGCCGCTGTTTGATGTGTCGCTTGGGTTTGGTACTCTTTTATATTTGGCAACTTCCGGTGGGACATCCGGAACCGGTTCCGGAACACTACCGGTTCAGATGTGGTCTGATACTGTTTTCCTGCTAACCGTTCATCAGATTATCGAAAAAGCCGCTGATTGATGTGTCGCATGCATGAGTTATGAATAATTTGATATTTGGCCACTTCCGGTGGGACACCCAGAACCGGTTCCGGAACACTACCGGTTCAAATATAGTCTGAGAGTATTTTCCTGCTTACCGTTCATCAGATAATCGTTAATGCCGTGGTTTGATGGGTCGCATGCATGGGTTTGGTGCATTTTCATGTATGGCCCCTTCCAGGGGTACCGATCCGGAACACCTAAATGGCCATAACTCCGGAACGGCTGGACCGATCCGAACCATTTTCAATAGGAAACAATGGGACCAGATTCCGCGTCGAATGAGCCGTCGGTCGTTAAAATCGGTTGATATTTACTATCTAAAAGTGAGGTGACCTTTTTTTGTACACATACACACACACATACATACACACACACACACATACACACACACAGACATCATCTCAACTCGTCGAGCTGAGTCGATTGGTATATAAAACTTGCCCCTCCGTGGGCTCTATAAAAATGTCATTTTTGGAGTGAACATATAGCCTTTCGGTACACCTTGGTGTACGAGAAAGGCAAAAATCAAAAGCCAAAATGATAAGGAAATGCTTCCAGTTTCGCCTTAAGGGCCATTATAGCCACAGCTGTAAAGGCGTGAATATCCAGCGCGATATTCACTTGCAAAATGGTCATTGGCAGAGGAAGCTCTTGGTTATTAACTGTGGATGTGCTCACAGAACACTAAGCTAAGAAGCAGGCATCATTTCTCTATGGGATTCTTAATGTATTCTTCTAAGGATTCCTCCTGGAATTCTTCCCGGGATATTTTCGGGAGTCCCTCCACAATTCTTTTAGGTATTGCTGCCAGCATTACGCCAAGTGTTTCTCCCAGGATTTTTCCAAAATCTTCCTTGGGATTGTACCTGAGATTCCTTCATTGATTTTTCACGGGATTCCAATAGGAAATTCTTTTAAAATGTCTACTGAATTTCTATCAAGGATTCCTCGCGAAATTCTTTCAGATTCCTCCCGGGATTTCATCATTGGTTTCTTCTGGGATTTTTCAGGGTTTTGTTTTAGCATTTTCATAGGATTCATTTATTATTTCTTCCCGGGATACCTTCAGATACATTTTCCTGAATTTCATCAGAAATTTCTCTCGGTATTTTTTCAGGAATTCTCCCAGGGATTTCTTTAATGATTCTTCTGAGGTTTCCTTTGAATGTGCTCGGTTGCTCCGTGAATCATTCAGGGATTCTTTCAAGGATTCTTCCCGGGTTTCCTTCTTAACGCCCGAGATTCCCTCATTGCTTTACCCAGGGATTAGCTTTAGGTTCTTTCACGGATTTTTCCTTTAGGGACTCCTCCAGGATTCTACATTCCGGACTTATTCAGGGATTCCCTTGGAAATTCCTCCAAGAATTCCTCTATAAATTTCGTCACTTCTTTTACAGGGTCCCCTCCTTAGATTCATTTAGGGATGCTTTCTTCCGGGCATTACATTACAGATTTCTCCCAGGCTTCCTTTCATCATTCCTAGCGGGAGTCCTTTGGGGATTTGTCCCGGGACTATTTCCGATGTTCAGATATATTTAGCTCCCGGCATTAAAACTCCTCCTGGATATTTGCTAGGATTCCTTAGGTTTTTCACAGGTTCATTTTTAAATATACATATCTGCTGAATTTTCATCATGGAATTCTCCAGTGTTTCTCTACAGGATTCATCCCTAGGTTCCTTCAGAGATTCTTCCTTTGATTTCCCTAGACATTGTTTTATGAATTTCTTTCAGCAATTTTTTCCGGAAATCTTTCAGCAACTACCCCCGTTGTTCTATCCTGGATTTATTCATTGCTCCATTCTCAGTTTTCTTTAAGGTTTCTCCTTGAAATTCCTTCTGGAAATTGTACGAGATTGATTCAGGGATATTATCGACATGCCATTCAGGTTTTTTTAAATTATTGTTCCCGGAATTCTTTAAAGAATTTGCCTCAAACATTTCTCAGAGATTTGTTAGATTTCTCGTGAGATTTTCTCTGGAATTCCTTCAGCTATTTCTCCCAAAATATATTTTGAATTTACTATTGGGCCTAATACTGCATTCCTTCTAAAATTCTTTCCATATGTCCTACATCGACCCTTCCCGGGTTTCCTTTAGAAATGTATGCTAGTGTTCATTCAGGACTCCTCCCCAGATTCTTTTAATTATTCCATCCTTGAAAGGGTATTCCTTTAAAATTTGCTCCTGGGAATTCTTCAGAGATTTATTCATGGATTGCTTTCGGCTTTGTCCTGGAATTCATATATTTTTTTAATTTCTCCACGGATTCTTTCGGCAATTTCTCCTCAGACTCCTTCAGGGGTTCTACCAGGATTCTTTGAAATACATTCCCTGCAATTCTTTCAGGGACACCTGTAGGTTATTCAAATGGACTCCTTTTGAGATTCTTTCAAGGAACGAAATGCATACTTCTTCAGGAAGTTCTACCGGGATTTTTTCAGCAATTTCTACCGACTTTCCATTATGGATATCTTGTGGAATTCGGAAACTTTGCGGGGAAGGATTCTCAGGCCCTTCATTGAGTCCTCCTGGGGTTTTTTCATAGATTCTTCTCTAGTTTCCTTTAGGGATTCTTCCCAATCTTTTATCAAAGACTCTGTAAAGGATTCGTCCTGGGATTTTCTAGCGATTTCAGCTGGGCTTCATTGGCGTAGCTATCTTTTTCTTTTTTTTTCACACTCATTCGTCTTGATAAGGGGTGATACACAAATTCCTTTTTCACATACCCCCCCCCCCTCTCCACAATAGGTCTCACTTTTTGTATGGGTCCTAAATATTTTTTGTATGGGTCGTCACGGTCTGCAAAACCCCCTTCCCCCTTAAAAGCGTGACGTAATTTCTGCACGGCCCCTAAACACGAGAAAAAGCGTTTCTCGTGTTTGTTTAGAAGAGTGAGTAGTAAAAAAGCTAGTTACGTCAATGCCGGGTATTACTTATTGGATTTTTTTTCCAGGATGCCTAAATAGATTTCTCACGGGATTCGTTCCAGCGTTCTTTCAGCTATTCCTTTTGGTATTCATTTTGTTCTTCCTTCAGACGTTCCCGCATTTTGCACAGATGTTCTGGACGCTAATATAGTTTGCAAAAGCTTTATTCCGAGTTGACACGATCAAATTTAAAGTTTCTCCATACAACGTTGACCCACTCTAATATGAATATTTGTATGCTACAAAGGGCAGGAAAATATTAAAAATCGGTAAAAAAAAGCTTCGTCATTTTTGGAATTCTCCTCACAAAAAGCTAAATGCGCACTATTTACTTGCATGAGGACCTATATTGAAGAATTTTATTAGAACTACATCATATACTTCATTTTTTTTTTCGTGAAATCATGTTTATTTAATTGGAACTTGGCTGTTTATAACAAATTTATATGAATATTCAAATTGTGAGATACCTTAGGCTTTACCGGGCTAACCTCATTTCGTTGTTACCATTCCAATAATGTGTAAGGTTTTCCACGCTCCATTAAATTTATTTCCTGGTCATTACAAATGGTGATCACTGGCACATCTTCCACCATCAACCGGTGACAGTTTTATGAGACCTCCACATATCGTTCCGAATCATGCTTAATTGAGCTTCAGTAATCTCACTGTTACCTGCAACTGTTTTTTGTGATGAATTCGTTTTACTACTGCTATTGCCACCCTGTGTCGTAAGCTTTTGAACTGGCTCTCTGTTATTTCATGAATTCACGAAGCGGGGCAATCACGATTAAATTTCTGCAAGGGCAAAAGATAGATCCTAGTCGATTTACGTACCTTTAGGATCTCGCATCTATGACGTCTGAAAACTATCGCCCGTTGACCAGCATGAGGCCTCTCTGAGAGCATGTGTCACCACTCGGGTGTGGCCAGGTGTGTTCTTTGGTATTCTTACGTGTAGGTACCGCTAAATCACATTGCCAGCATTTTTCGTAAAAAACGTCCCGTATAGTTATCAATATTTTGTATGTAAATTGTGCAAATTTTACTAAGATTATCATGTTCACCTCTCCTTAAATACGGGACGTAATTTATACACGTTCCCATATTACAAACCTATTTTCCTCAACTCTAAAACAATTTCGTGTGTGTGTGTGTATATTCCTTCTAACCCCCACTGTCCGGCAGTGGTATTATGGAAGTAAGTTGTCTGCAATGCCGATTTGTTGCTATTTGCAAACAGCTTAAGTCCGGGAGTTAGAGGATGATAGCTCTATTGCAGTTCCAGTGACCCATTTCAGAATGGCTGGAGAGACACGTCCATTCAGAAGCCACTTTCACTTACAATAAGCCCCGCATGTCTGTATTACTGTTATCAATTGGATAATCGTAATACACACATACTTCCTGGTTTAAAGCCACATCCTTTAAACCTGGCGCGTATTTAGTTCATTGTGTTTATTCATTTGTTTGTAGTAGTAATTGCTTCGATCTCACCATTTTTTCGCGTAATCCATAGCCGGTATTCTGTCATCCTTCCGTTTGTCCATTTTTCCTATCCTTTCGTTTGTTTCTGCTTTGTTCTTTTCATTTTCTGTCTCCATTGTTTCGTAATTGCCTATAAGTTTAGAGTAGAGAGAAAGAGAGAAAGAGGGACATCCTGTGAGTAGATATACTGTTGATTTCTAGTTATTATAATAACAGGACAAAACACTTAATGTATATAAAATAAAATACATTATTTTTTAGAGTTTTTCATTTAATTACGGTTAATATGTGTATAAGGATATGTTTAGTTCTTTTGGTTAAATTACATTTATTTTTCTAGAATGTAATACACATTTTTATTTTGTTTTCGGCGTATACACCTATCCTGCATTGTGTATGTCGTGAATCACGAATTCCTGGTGGGTTAACTTGGGGCCGGAGTATGGTTGTCAAATCGGGTTCAAAAGTATCCTGTCTCCTGTCCATTGATGCTTTTGGAGTAGGCGTGCCGTATCAGACGGTGTGGCACATATTGTGCGTTGTGCTTGTTGGGCAATTACAGCACGACGCTGCCAATGGATAGGTACCTGAGATAAACATGAAAAGGAAAATTTGATGTGGATTTGTCATAGTGTATGTGAGTCATTCTATTGTTCTTTTTTTTTTTTGTTTATACACTATAATATAATATTACCTTACCTCATCCTCCTTTTTTCCCGTTTCCAGTTCATGGTGCACGAGCGATTCCCTTGGACACCGTGCTGTTATATTATCCATTTCTTGCCTCGTCTGCAACTGCCTTGGTCCAAGGTTCCGCTCAAACAGTCCCAACCCATACCTCAAATAACAACACCCTCGTCACCCGCATCTCCTTCAGCCTCCAACCCCCCCCCCACACTTCAACCCCCCTCTCTCCCTCTCGCACCTCAAAACCCTTCCCCTCTATACCCCAACAACCCCCTCCACCCGTATCACATCAAAGGATACAAAAACCCATACAAAAACCCAACCCACCACCCCAATCCCGTACTCCTTCGACATTTCCGCATTCCGCCAAATTTTCCCAAATCTTATTAATCTTCTACGCCTGATTCTGATTCTTCTTCGCTTCCTGGTGTTCTATATATCTCCTCCGCTTGTTTTTTTAGCTTCTGTTTATCTTTCACAATTTTATTCCAATCTTCTTCTGTAACATTTGGTAGTCTATCTTTGTCTTCCCTAACTGCATTCTTCCATGTTTTAGCTGGTCTTCCTATCTTTTTCTTTTTGAAATTCATTTTTTCTGCTATTTTTAATGGGTGCCCATCTGGCCTTCTCTGTATGTGACCCCAATAACTAATCCTCATTACACTTATCTTTTTAACTGCTGTTTTCCCATTTAATAGTTTTGATACCGTTAATCTTCCTTTTGGTTTGTCCCTGCAATACTTGACCATTTCCTTCAATATTTGCATTTCGTGCCTGGTTACTGATTTCCTATTTCGTTTTACTAATGTAGCTGTTTTCATACCGTAAGTGATTGCTGGAGAGATAACTGTCTTATACATTAATTTTGCTAGGCTCCATGTCGGCTTGTATCGTCTCAAAAACTCTATCATTGTTTTACTACTCCCTATTGCTAATTTACACCTATTTCTTGTTGTCTGTGGTCTATTCAACGTATCAGATAAATATGCACCCAAGTATTTCATATGATCTACGACGTCATATTCTTCTCCGTTTAATTTAACAACTTTTGGGATATTCCTATCTGACATTGGTTCTCTGATCATGATTTGGCTTTTATTATTATTTATTTCCAATCCTATTCTATCCAATTCTATTTTCAGTATTCTTACAATATCTTCTATCTCTGCTAACGTTTCTGCTATTATTAAAATGTCATCTGCAAATACTAAGATTACTGGTAATTTATTATTATCCGGCTCTAATAGGTTTACTCTTGGATACTTTCGCTTTACTTCCCTCAATACATCTTGCATGACTAATGTGAATATATATGGTGACAATGGACATCCTTGTTTAATCCCCTTTGTTTTTATCTTTTCCTCTGTACGAACTCCTTCCCATAATATACACGTTTTTTCTGCATTAAGTGCTTGCATTATTCTATTAATAACATGACTTGGAACTGATAATTTTTTAAGAACCTTAGGAACTGATGTTAAATTTACATTGTCGAATGCTTTTCTTAAGTCTATTGATGCTACTATTGAAGTTTTGCCACCGTTCCACCTCTCCTCTAGACATCTCCTAGCGTAAAATATTTGGTCGTCTGTTGATCTATCTTTAGTGAATGCTGCTTGGTGATAGCCTGGATCTCCCGCATATTCCCTAAGTCTCTGTAAAAGCCATTTAGCGTATACTTTATATCCTAAGTTACATAAACTTATTCTCCTATAATCATTTGTCTCTTTCGGGTTTCTACACTTTGGTATTGGTATTTGGATCGATTGCTTCCATTGTTCAGGAATATTATTGGTTTCCCAGACCTTCCGGATTATGCTATATAATTCCTCTAATGTTTCTTCATTTGCGTACTTGATGAACTCGTTTCTTATTCCATCCTGACCTGCTGCTTTTCCATTTGCTAATCCTTTTATTATATCTTTTATTTCATCTCTACTTGGCCCTTCTGTTATGCTTTCTTTATCAATTTCAATGTCAGTTGGAACTCCTTCGGATAATTTCAGTTCTTCAACCCATTTTCTTATCGGAATATTTGGCTTCTTCGGCGTTTTGCTCTTCATAAATTTTTTTAAGAATCTATATGATCTTTTTATTCTTTCCCCTATCTCATAGTCCTGTAGTTCATTATAAAATTTGAAAACTTCTTTTTCATTGTGCTCTTTTACTTTGATTGCATATTCTTGTCTTCTTATATTTATATTTTGTCGGTACCATTCTGTTCCTATTCCTCTTTCTTTAGCTAATCTCATCTGTTTCCTAGCATTCATAAGATTCGTCAAAGCTCTTTTCCTATTCGGTGTTAATGGCGTTTTTGTTTCCTGTAGTACTTTCCTCGCACTTGTAGTAACTTTTTTTGTGAATTTTGCATATGCTTCAGTGGTATCTAAATTGGATATTTCTATTGTCTTGTGTTTTCTTAGCTCTTCTGCATACGTTTTGTTCCTTTCCTCGTACTGTAGGGCGTTTGGTTCTAATATTATTTTTGCCAGCTTCTGTTTCTTAACTTCTTGTTTTTGTTCTGTATATATTCCTATTTTAATTAATTTGTGATCATTCTGAATTGCTGTCCAGGCTGCTCTAACAAATTTTGTCTTTATCACTGATTCTTGTGCTATGACTACATGATCGATTTGAGATTCTCTATTCCCGTTAGACCATGTGACTAGTAGTGACTCATCAAATCTCATTGAAATAACGTTCATTTTGTGTATCCTCAAAAAGTTTTTCATGTATTCCCCATTTTCATTAGTGTTTGTGTGTCCTATGTGTTTTCCTAATCTTAAAATTTCTTCTTCATCTGAATCCTCTTTACCTATTTGTGAATTGAAGTCACCCAAAATAATGGTTCTGTTCTTCCTAGGATGTCCATTTACAACTGATCCTAACTGCGCATAAAATGAACTTGCATTTGTGTTTGGTGCGTGTACATTTACTATTAACCAGTCTTCAGCTTGTTCTTTGTGTTCCATAATAGCTGACATAATATTCTTATCAATATCTCTTACTTCTCTTATTCCAACTTTACCGTCTTTCCTTGTTAGAATTGCTAAACCTCGCATGTTATTTGTGTTCCCCCTATCTGACATAATCCAATCATAGTGCTGTGTACTAACTCTACTTCCTTGGACATTCGCTTCTTGTAGTACTGCTATGTCTATATTAGCTAGATGGAGTTCTTCATCAATTTCTGTTCTCTTCCTATTTTGGCAACATCCTCTTACATTTAATGATCCAATATATATTTCCTCCTTATAACTTCGTCCTTCTCCTTCCTTAAAATTATCCTGCTTTGGAGTTTTCTGAAGATTTTCACAATTTTCGATTCGTTCTTTAATTTTCCCTTTTGATGTAACAATTTCCACGCTATCTATCTGTTGCTTATTCCTTCTTATGCTGCAAAACAGTTGTATTTTCCCTATTACAATGTTTTCTCCTGTTCCTGTTGGTATGTATTTGTCCACGCTCTTTTCTTCGTTAAAAACTATTACCTCTTTCTTCCAAAAATCTGCTATAAATTGCCATAGTGCTTTCCCTGGTTTTTTTACATTTTCTCTAACTGCTTTCTCTGCATATTTCCAAATATCTTCTAGTAACGCTTTCGGTAATTCCTTGAAAATTTCTAGCTCTGGAGATATCCCGCTTAATTGATGACTAACCGACCACAAATAGCTTTCTTCACCCTCTACTATTACTTTTATTTTCAGTCGAAGCTTTCCTGCACTCACCCATTTTGTCTTATTGATGATATTGATTGCTTTATTTTCTATGATTTGCATTTTTTCAAATTCTGGTTCCACTTCTCTGTATGTTAACTCCTCTGTTTCGATGCATTCCTGATCTAGTATGTTTATTAGGGTATTATCTGCTTGCTTCTCAATGTTTCTTACCTCACCATATCCCTTCACCTCATTCGCCTGTACCACATCCCTCCTGTCTTTAGCTTGTTGTTCCTTGTTTGTTTCCCTGTCTATCATTTTTAAGCGATTCTCCTTTACTTGATTTCGTTCAACTACCTCTTGATTTGCATGAATATTACCAGGTTGTTTCTTGTTTACTTCCTTGTTCGTATTATTGTGCATTGACACCATTGCTTTATGTCTTTCTTGCTCAACATTTTCCCTATGTCTGGTCCATTGCACCTCCTTTTCTTTAGTCACTAGTTGCTCTTCGTTTCCTTGTTCGATATTTTTGCTCTTTTCATTAACATGTTCCTTGTTTCTCCTTCCTTTCCTGCACTCTTCGCTTTCTTTCTCAGACTCTTCCCGCTCTTCGTTCTTTCGAGCCTTCCTTTCTTCTATTATTCGTAATCCCATGATTCCTCTTTTAACACTTCCCATTTTTTTGTTCATCTGTATCTTCTTTTCTTTCCCTACTTCTACTTCTACTAACCCTTGTGTGACATTTTCTCTTTTCTCGCCAAGTTGTGTCTCCTTTTCTCCCCTTATTCCTAGTTCCCTGCTTCCTTGTTCAACAATGCTTCTCTCTTCGTTCAATTGCGTCTGTTTTTCTCTAACTTCTTCAAGCTCCATGATTCCCTGTTCATTATTATCGTTCTTCGCGAGCAGCTGTTCTTGTTTTCCCTTCTCTAATCCCAGGGCTACTCCTCCTTGTACAACCTTCCTCATCTCTCCGTTCATTTGTTGTTTAATTCCTCTCACTACTTCTAGTTCCCCGCTTCGTTGCTCAATATTGTCTCTCTCTACACTCAACTGTTCCTTGTTTCTAATCTCCAATATTTGATCTCCGCTTCCATTTTTCCTTACTTTACTCATTTGCGCTCTATCACCACCCACTATTTCCATCTCTACTCTTCCTTGTTCACTACGTTTCAGTTCGTCCTTCAGCTGTGCCTTGCTTCCCGATTCTACTCCTAGGTCTGCGCTTTCATGTCTCACTTTTCCCCTATCTTCATTTCCCTGTACCGTCTGTCCTCCTCCTGGTCCTAATTCTACGCTATCGTAGTGATTGATTCCGTTGAAAAATATTTCAATGGTTTTACACCTCCCATTACCGTGAATCAATTCCAACGGTTGGTAGTGTGGGTTGTAAATCCTTATGTTTGCACCAACAATCTCTTTTATAGCCATTAGTGCTTCTCCGCCAGCCCATGTTCCGCATTTTGCCAGGTTTCGTAGATGTTGATCGATTTTCTCGTCCAGTTGTCTGTCTGAGAGATTGGACGTGGTTCCATTTGACGAGGTGATGATCTCGGCGAGTATTACGTCCCTCATCTCTGTCTTGTGCGACATCAGGTAATCCACCGTTTTTCTTCGCAGACTCATGGCTTCGTTGAAGAATTGCGAATCGAAACACTTCCTCCCTGACAACTGCTGAACCACCGCGTAGAACAGGCAGTTACCATCACCTGGTACTTCCACTGTTTTTATCCTCACGTCTTGAAGCTCCATTTTTCCGGTAGACAGTTTCACTCACTTCACTATTTGCTGCACTTTTTTGAGCTAGGTTTTACCACTTTTCACTCGTTTTATCACCTTTTTATCGGAACACCACTTTTGACAGCCGTTCTTGACAGACGATCGACAGGTTATGAGAGTCTTACGCCTTGATTTTTGCGCGTTATTTCCAGATTCGCGCTTTTTTTTTACTTTTTTTTTTAATAATAAAACAGGGTTGCCGATTATACCACATCTGCATCACTTACCAAGAGAGGTCTTCGTATAACAACTAAGTCTAACTTACGTGGTGTCCTCATTATTACTGTTGTTTACCGTGAAGCAAATTCTCCTTATCATTTTATTTTCAGGACATCATTTGGGTTTGTATCCGATTGCCAAAGTTTTAGTAATTTTAAATTAGTTTATTTTAAATATTTCCAAATCTCATTGATTGGCAGCACTGTCAGAGCGCCAATCATGTCTCTAGCAAGGTTGCATTGCCCGTAACATAGCATCTTGCAAAGACCCCTTGAGTGTCTCTCAGAGCATCCGACGCCCTGCTTGTATTGGTACTAACAAGCTGTTACTAAATTGTATTAGTTCTTCTATTCTCCACGCTTGATCTTACACATATCTTCATCCGACTTGACTTTTCCACCTCCTCTTCCCCATTAAATCCTTGCTTAACTAGCGATTATCCCCCACTATAAAAGCTCCATTTCAACTTGTCTACTCTAAACTTGCCAACTCTAAAACAATTTCGTGTTCCAAAAATCAGAACCTCACTACTCCTACAGTCTTTAAGGTCAATCATCCCCCTGGCTTTGGTTTGTAAGGCGTCGTGATGGGTAATTTGTTGCTGCCATTCTTCAACCATTGGCAACCGGTCCTGCTGCTGCTGTTCGAATCGAACGAAAGGACTCCACCAACCAAAAGCAGAGGCGGAAGGCAAATAATAGTGAAACGAGAATCTGTCAGGCAGCAGAACGTGATGAGAGCGTGCTGTTGTTGCTAGGAGACAGAGCATGCGCCAAGTTTCGATAGAATTAATATTCACATCACTTCATTTTCATCCCGATGGCGATATATGTCGTATTTGTAAACCACTGCCACCCCGAACGGTAGCAGTACGATACAGTGCCAAGTGCCAGTGGTTGGTACCTACCACAGGCGACTCGAGTAAGCTGAGTCCTTTGGAGGATGTGCTCGATGTCACCGGCAGGAAGCCCACGCTCCACTTGTTTCATCAACTTGCTCTGGCCGTGTTTCTACGCCACCGAAAACTGTTGTCGTCGACGTCCCCTTTCTGATTTTCTCGCTCCTGAAATTGGCGGCAAGCAGCTGAATTTCGTTGATCCGGTGAAACTCTGATGCACGACGGTGTGGTTGGCATTGGCACGGTATTACGACCATCAGCAGCTGTGGTAACATCAACAGACCGCACTACATACACCTACGAAGGCATATACGCAAGGGCTGGTGGTTTAAAATGGAGCATTGAGTACTGTCTTCATTTTCCCTTATTCAACTCACACTTTGAGTCTTTTTGAAGCTATACTGATTGATGTTTCACAAAATATGCGCTTCTTAGTTTTCCATTCCACATCACAATACAGTTCACACCACTTCAATTTCTTGAGGGTTGAGTTAACTTAAGAACCTCGACAATATACAAAGAACGCGATGTCATGTCTCGATACAACACTTATAGTTCTTACAAAAGAACTATAACTTTCTAAGAACAATAAGTGTTGTGTCCTGTCACGCTTCGCATTCTTTGTGCATTATAGTACAGTGCACATGTTAACTACAAATGCCTATGCGTTCGGGATGAACAGCAAATGAATGTCAATAGGACAATTTACATTTTTGTTGGATCCAATACTTAGGAAAACAATTTGATATTTAGAATATTTTTATTTCTTCTTCGTTACTTTTGAATTTTTATTCAATCTAAAAGGTACGAAGTCACCTTGTGCATTAGGGCAGTCGTGAAGAACTGACCCAATTGGTGCTGAATATCTACTAAGCTTTTCTACAAAATGGATGAGTTTTGAGCAACATTCCCCTATCTAGCGAAGGTACAGGAAGGAGCGCGCGTAAAATAGGAAAATAATAGCAAAACATTGAAATGAAACCACAGTTGGATCTTTCTGATGCAGTGTTGCGACAATGTGGCAGTGACAGTTTTTGTTTTTTGCGGGGAAATTGGTTTGTTGGTTTCGGGTACAGCAACGATATTGCGGACGATTATTGTATAACGTTCAAATCCACAAATGAAAACAATAACAGTAAGTTGTTGGAAATATTTTTTCATTAGCACAAATTTAAACGATTAGGTCCTTGAATTATTTTTAATTCAGGGAAGCTTGAGCATGTGACTATTCAACCAACTTGGTAAATCTTCAGGGAAGAAGAACCCGAGCAGAGGAGAATAGCAAGTTGATAATTACGAAATCACATAACCTGTTTTTATATCTTGTTTTGCTATTAATCAATTATCAAGGCATAGCTCTTCCATAACAAATTTTGTTAGACAATCTCATTTTGTTATAATCAAGCTATTGATATACATTAACTAAATTACATTTAAATAACATGTTATGTTGAAGCACAAGTTTAGTTATTGTTGTACTATTGATCAACTTATCAATAATAGCACAACAGTAACAAGTTTTGAAATCACAGCAACAATTCATTCATTATGACCTGTCCCTTTGTGTTGTTTCATTTTTGTATTCAGTTAAAAATCAAATTCCTGAACGACTCCTTTTAAGAATTCCTTAAATCATTTTCGGATAAGCTCTTGGAAATTCTGGAGGAACCTTTCGATAAATCCCTGGAGAAGTCTTCAAGAGAACTACTTGCGCAATTTCTTAGAAATTCCGAAGTTAATTCTTCTGAGCAATTATTAGTATTTTTCACAGAATCTTTTGAAAAACTCCTGGAGAATCCTTCGGAAAAACTCATGGTGAAATCCTCAAACAAATTTTCAGAAAATCTTAAGATGAACTTCAGGATTAATGATCACAGGAAATTCTGAAGTAACCCTTGAAGGGTTTCTATGCAGGATTCTGGAGGAATTTCTAGAGGAGTCTTTGAAAATCCAAGGAAGATTCCGTCAAAGATCTCTCGGAGAAATTTCTGGAAGATTTTTGGAGTCATTTATGGAAAAGTTTATGACCAAATCTGCTGACAAATTTTTGGAAGAATTTTATGACAAAGTCATTTGATAAACATAAAAGGAGTTTTTGACGAAATCCTTAGAGAAATAAAAAGAGGAATTTTAGAAAAAAATATTGCAAAAATTTCTGGTGAAAGTCCTGTAGGAATTCAGAGGAATCAGAGGAAGTTCAGGAGAAATTATAGCGAAATTTTTGAAGGAATTCTTGTAGCATCTAGGAGGAATATTCGACATAATTCTCGAATTAAAACAATCTTTCCAGAAAAATTGTAATAATCTGTACAATATTTCCAATATCCCAAAAATTTTCTGCAAAACTGTTGAGCATTCTAAAAATTCTTCAGTTTCTATGCTAAAAAAAAAAAAAACAATGGTCACACGTGCTTCGAAAACAATAAAAGTATAACAGTTTATAAATAACTGGGGGAAATCGAAGCTCGTCGTATTTGATAATATAGAAATTACAAAAGTTCGATTATTTTGTGACTTCAAATCTATTGTCTTAGAATGAATTAAAAGCTGAATATAGTATTTTTTGATCATTTGAAAATATTTCTTACGTCAGAGTGATAAACCTCATGTTATTGGCGGGTTTGTTAGACAAAGCGAATAATTTTATATAATAAGTATTATATGTAACTTATTTAGTAACGAGTTCGGTTGTAACGTCGTTTAGAACCCTATTCGTGTTTTTCGTTCCATTGATACCTTTCATGTATATGTGATACTAGTGTTCGTTATGAATTTAACTAAACTGACAGCATTATTAAGCTTAGCAAGGACGCAAACCCGGTGATACGCCATCTATAACTTAAGTAAAGAATCACGTTAATTGCCATATTTCAAATCTATTGCGTCGTAGAGAATTAACCAGAACTGCTCTCGATACTCCAACTAAATGCGCCGTAGTTGCATAAGAAAACTCCTAAATCAGCCAACTAAAACAAAAGGAACAATAGGTGGGAATTGTAATCATTTAAACTAGCCCAACCAAGTTTAAATCTAGCTCGCGATTGTTCGTTGAGAATAGTGGAGTGCTTCGAACAGTTAACATCGCAAGTTGTCGGAGTGATTAAAAGATCAGTTTGAGATTGTTAAACAAATTTTTGGTTTTGCTGAGCTAATTTGAACTAAACTCGAAATTATTTGAATTTGTCGAGTGAGACAAAGTCTTGTTGAGACTGTGCCTGATTTGTAGAGTGTTTCGGCTAATTCTAAATTCAGGCCCTCCTTACCCAACGTGGGCGGCTAGTCTGGGGTGAAAATCATCCCACAGACGCAGCGAAGACTATCACCAACCATCATCAGCAGGCTGTGAGTTGACGCGTAACCAACCTGACTATCCACCGACGTGCAACAGTAGCTACCATTCCGGTGACGTTTGAGTGACGACTCGTCCGCCAATAAGTCGTACGGCGTGAGCTCAAGTCCAATAGGAAGCTCATCACTCCACTGCGAGGGGACGCATCTACCCCGTAACCGACGCCGACGCACGAGTCAACGGGTGGTTTACCGCTTACCTTACCGGTCAGGCTAAGGCCGGGGTGGCCTCTGCTGTACATAGTAGCCGCCTCCATTCCACTCGGTCCACGGCTGTTTGTCTCCAGTTCCGCACTCTGCGTAGGGTCCGCAGATCGTCCTCCACTTGGTCGACCCACCTAGCTCGCTGCGCTCCACGTCTTCTTGTGCCGGTCGGATGACTCTCGAGAACCATTTTAGTCGGGTTGCTATCCGACATCCTGATGACGTGACCCGCCCACCGTAGCCTCCCGATTTTCGCGGTATGGACGATGGTTGGTTCTCCCAGCAGCTGATGCAGCTCGTGGTTCATTCGCCTTCTCCAAGTCCCGTCCTCCATCTGCACTCCGCCGTAGATGGTACGCAACACCTTCCGTTCGAAAACTCCAAGGGCGCGTTGGTCCTCTGCACGTAGGGTCCATGTTTCGTGCCCATAGAGGACGACCGGTCTAATCAACGTTTTGTAGATGGTTAACTTCGTGTTACGGCGAACTTTATTCGATCGTAGAGTTCTGCGGAGTCCAAAGTAGGCACGATTTCCTGCCACAATGCACCTCTGAATTTCTCTGCTGGTGTCGTTATCGTCGGTCACCAGTGAGCCCAAGTACACGAATTCTTCAACCGCCTCGATTTCATCACCGTCGATATGAATTCGGGGTGGCGGCCGCGGTGATTCCTCCCTGGAGCCCTTTGCCATCATGTACTTTGTCTTCGACACATTAATGACTAATCCGATTCGCCTGGCTTCACTCTTTAGTCGGATGTACGTTTCCGCCATCGTCTCAAATTTACGAGCAATGATATCAATATCATCGGCGAAACCAAGCAGCTGAACGGACTTCGTGAAAATCGTCCCACTCGTGTTTATCCCCGCTCTTCGTATTACACCCTCCAAAGCAATGTTGAACAGCAAGCACGAAAGACCATCACCTTGCCGTAACCCTCTGCGAGATTCGAAGGGACTCGAGAGTGTCCCTGATACTCGAACTACGCACATCACTCGATCCATCGTCGCCTTGATCAACCGTATCAGTTTATCCGGGAATCCGTATTCGTGCATAATCTGCCATAGCTGTTCTCGATCGATTGTATCATACGCCGATTCGAAATCGATGAACAAGTGATGTGTGGGCACGTTGTATTCGCGGCATTTCTGCAACACCTGGCGGATGGCGAACATCTGGTCCGTTGTAGCGCGTTCACCCATAAATCCGGCCTGATATTGCCCCACGAACTCTCTTGCAATCGGTGATAGACGGCGGCATAAAATTTGAGAGAGTATCTTGTAGGCAGCGCTCAGTAGTGTGATCGCGCGGTAGTTCCCGCAATCCAACTTGTCGCCCTTTTTGTAGATGGGACACACGATACCTTCCATCCATTCCTCCGGTAATACTTCCTCCTCCCAAATCTTGGTAATGACCCAGTGTAGTGCTCTCACCAGTGCTTCTCCACCGTATTTTAGAAGCTCGCTTGGTAGTTGATCTGCTCCAGCGGCTTTGTTGTTTTTCAACCGGCCAACCTCCTCCTCAATCTCTTGAAGGTCAGGGGCCGGAAGCCTTTCGTCCTGTGCACATACTCCTAGATCTGTTACCACGCCACCTTCGGTACTTGCAAAGTCGCCATTGAGGTGCTCATCGTAATGCTGCCGCCAATATTCCCGTGATTATCTCGGCACATGTCGGCTTGTGGCACAAAGCCTCTGCGCGAGCGGTTCAGCTTCTCGTAGAACTTTCGTGTGTCCTTAGCGCGGTACAGCTCTTCCATCGCTTCGCGATCTCGTTCTTCCTGCTGGCGCTTCTTCATCCGGAAGACTGAGTTCTGCCTGTTCCGCGCCTGTTTGTAACGTGCCTCATTCGCTCTCGTACGGTGTTGCAGCATTCTCGCCCATGCTGCATTCTTCTCGTTTTTCAACTGTTCACATTCGCCGTCGTACCAGTCGTTTCTGTGATTCGGAGTCGCGAAGCCTAGTGCTGCAGCCGAGGTACTACCTATGGCGGATCGGATGTCCCTCCAGCCATCTTCAAGTGTAGCTGCGCCAAGCTGCTCTTCCGTTGGTAGGGCCCCTGCTAACTGCTGCGCGTAGTCTTGAGCCACTTCTACGTTACGAAGTTGCTCGATGTTGAGCCGTGGCGTTCGACTTCGACGCGTGGTGATAACTGTCGAAAGTTTTGAGCGCATGCATACAGCGACTAAGTAGTGATCGGAATCTATATTCGCACTGCGGTATGTGCGGACGTTGGTTATATCAGAGAAGAATTTACCGTCGATTAGAACGTGGTCGATTTGGTTTTCTGTTTGATGGTCGGGGGATCTCCAGGTGGCTTTGTGGATATCTTTGCGGGGAAAGAAGGTGCTTCGGACTACCATACCACGGGAGGCTGCAAAGTTTACGCATCGCTGGCCGTTATCATTCGATACGGCGTGCAGGCTGTTTCGCCCGATTACCGGTCTGTACATTTCCTCCCTTCCTACCTGCGCGTTCATGTCGCCGACAACGATTTTCACGTCACGCGGCGAGCAACCATCGTATGTTTGCTCTAACTGCGCGTAGAACGCTTCTTTCTCGTCATCGGGTCTCCCTTCGTGTGGGCAGTGGACGTTGATGATGCTGTAGTTGAAGAAACGGCCCTTAACTCTCAACATGCACATCCTTGCGTTGATCGGCTGCCACCCGATCACACGTTGTCCCATCTTGCCCAACACTATAAATCCTGTTCCCAGTTCATTGGTGGTGCCACAGCTTTGGTAGAAGGTAGCCGCTCGATGCCCGCTTTTCCACACTTTCTGTCCAGTCCAACAAAGTTCCTGCAACGCCACGATGTCGAAGTTGCGGGGATGTAGTTCGTCGTAGATTATCCTGTCACATCCTGCGAAACCTAGTGACTTGCAATTCCATGTTCCAAGTTTCCAATCGTAGTCCTTATTTCGTCGCGTGGGTCTTTGCCGATTGTATCGAGTCGTATTTTCTCCTATGTTATTCGCAATGGGGATTTTTACGGGTGGCTTATTGGGCCTACGCCAACACTCCTGTCTCGCCGGAGGGCCATCGTGCCAGTTCTGTTTAGCGTCCCAACCAACACTGGGACGACCACGCTGATGGGGCTACCACCTTGGATCTAGCTGGGCGTGGTGCAGCGTTTCTTACTCAGCCGCTGGATGCCAGAACAGACGCTGTTTGAGCCGCACCTCCTTGGTGAACAGACACTCGGATCGTACCTCCTCAATCTAGCTGAAGTCAGAAGGACAACAGTGCCCAGGCTGCACTACCAGCTAAGCACACAACTCTTAGCTGGCGGTCTTTGTCATCGCTTGACCCGTGGAAGCATGAGGTAGGAACTTGTGAGGACCAGAGCTATATTGGATGCTCTCCTTATCGACTCACCGGTTTACCGGTCGCTGACGTAAGTTTGGCCTGTTTCTGGTGAGTAAGTCGAACCAACTGCTGGGAGTATTTTTCTGCGTGGGAAAACCGACGAGGGATCGATAGTCAAGGTCAGATCTGCCTGAAGAGATAGTTTTTTTCTTGCGCAAATTGGATATCCGAACGATACAATCAGATCACGTGACGTCACAGTTAGGATTAGGTTTTCTTGAATTTGGATTTGAATAAATTTAAATAAGGCAATTGTTGAACTCGATAAATTTAAATTTCAGTTGTTTTGTAGAATTAACGTCGTTTGAATTGCAATTTTTAATAAACTTACTTCTAGATTAGTTAGGGTACTCCATTTGTTTTAAATACGTCACAAGTTGTTATTATTCTAGGTTTAAGATTGGTTTTGGGTTCTTTTATTGATAAGCATTTCCCCCATTGACTAATTTATGAGTGTTTTTTTTCGGTTTCGGTAAGTTTTTGACAGAATTTGAATTAGGTTCTGGTTAGTTGGTCGGAGACGTTTGGGTTGAAAAGTGAAACTTGCGTTCTTATGAACTTTACGACCTGCCCTGAGAGGGAGGTTTCATGCCGGGTAATTTAGAAGAGTAAACGGTCCTTCTGTTCGGAAGGTGGCGCTTAAGCCGTTTGCTAAGCGTAACGGGACGGAACGTTACACGGTATCATAGCAAATTCTGCTCTCCGATTATTATCAATAACATATTAATATCAAAATTTGTTATAAAAATATTTTCCGAATTCACTGTTATCAAGTTGTTATTGAAACTAACAAAACAAGTTATTGAAATGGTTTTCCAGGAACATTTTTTTTGTTATAAAATTTGTTATTTTGCCGCTTATGACAGACAAGTTTATAACACAATATAATATGGTAATAACTTAAAAATAATCGATTTTATTATTCAGTTTTTTTCCCCAAATAACACAGCTCCTTATGCTGTTGTTATTCCCTTCTGCTCGGGAAGCAGCCTAGTAGAATTTTTTAAGTTGAACTGCACAGTAAGCTTAGTATAGCATAGCATGGGCGATTGGCTTTTTACGTTTTTTGAAATTTTAACACATAGTGTCGCTAAAATGATGTCTGGAATTAACGCCTTTTTACGTATTAGAGTTGGTCGAAACAAGCATCACATTGCATACCACGCCATTACAATTACAACAAGACAAGGGTAAGCTTAACCGAACAGTTCATCAGAAACGTCTATGCAGTTTTGAACGCTGTCCGTCCATCCTTGCTTTGATCAGTCTGGTCAGCTTCCTTGGAAATTCGTTATAATCCATGATTTTCCATAGCTCTGTGTGGTCAATATTATCGTATGCCACCTCTAGGATTCACACAGAGACTCAGAGGGTTGTCTCAGAGATACAGAGATAGAACGAAACGAATACTTCGTTCAAAGGCTGAATACAGTTTGCAAGTTGGCATTATCTAGAGAATTCCCTGAGTGCACTGCAGAAGGAGTCCTTGAAGGAACAGCTGCAAAAGTTCCTGAAGGTACACCTAGAGGAATCTCTTTATCCATTAAAAAAACTCCTGGAGAACTCCTAGAAGAATCTCGGAAAAGTTCATGGAGGAATCTCTGAAGGAGTTCCTGGAGAATCCATGAAGAAGCCCCTGAAGCAGTTCCTGGAGGAATCCCTGATGGAGTTCCTGGAGGAATCCCTGGAGAAGTTCCCGGAGAAATACCTGAAGGAGTTTCTGGAGGAATCCCTGAAGGAGTTTCTGGAGAAATCCCTGAAGGAGTTCCTGGAGGAATCCCTGAAGGAGTTCCAGGAGGAATTCCTGAAGGAGTTCCTGGAGGAATCCCTGACGGAGTTCCTGGAGGAATCCCTGACGGAGTTCCTGGAGGAATCCCTGACGGAGTTCCTGGAGGAATCCCTGACGGAGTTCCTGGAGGAATCCCTGACGGAGTTCCTGGAGGAATCCCTGACGGAGTTCCTGGAGGAATCCCTGACGGAGTTCCTGGAGGAATCCCTGACGGAGTTCCTGGAGGAATCCCTGACGGAGTTCCTGGAGGAATCCCTGACGGAGTTCCTGGAGGAATCCCTGACGGAGTTCCTGGAGGAATCCCTGACGGAGTTCCTGGAGGAATCCCTGACGGAGTTCCTGGAGAAATCCCTGACGGAGTTCCTGGAGGAATCCCTGACGGAGTTCCTGGAGGAATCCCTGACGGAGTTCCTGGAGGAATCCCTGACGGAGTTCCTGGAGGAATCCCTGACGGAGTTCCTGGAGGAATCCCTGACGGAGTTCCTGGAGGAATCCCTGACGGAGTTCCTGGAGGAATCCCTGACGGAGTTCCTGGAGGAATCCCTGACGGAGTTCCTGGAGGAATCCCTGACGGAGTTCCTGGAGGAATCCCTGACGGAGTTCCTGGAGGAATCCCTGACGGAGTTCCTGGAGGAATCCCTGACGGAGTTCCTGGAGGAATCCCTGACGGAGTTCCTGGAGGAATCCCTGACGGAGTTCCTGGAGGAATCCCTGACGGAGTTCCTGGAGGAATCCCTGACGGAGTTCCTGGAGGAATCCCTGACGGAGTTCCTGGAGGAATCCCTGACGGAGTTCCTGGAGGAATCCCTGACGGAGTTCCTGGAGGAATCCCTGACGGAGTTCGTGGAGGAATCCCTGACGGAGTTCCTGGAGGAATCCCTGACGAAGTTCCTGGAGGAATCCCTGACGGAGTTCCTGGAGGAATCCCTGACGGAGTTCCTGAAGGAATCCCTGACGGAGTTCCTTGAGAAATCTTTTAAAGAGTTTCTGGAGAAATCTCTCAAGGATTTCCAGGAAAATCTTTTAAGGAATCACTGAAGGAACTGTTAGAGGAAACCCTAAAGAAACAACTAGAAGAATGTTCAAATGATCCCCTTGAGATAACAGTAGTAGGATTTTCTGAAAGAATCCCTGAGAACATCTGAATTAATCCCTTAATAAATTTCTAGAGGAACCCCTGTGAATCACACTGTACCATTCAGGGGCTTGAAAACACACTATACGGAATGTGATACCTGTGTTCTTGTTGATGAAATCCGATATCTTTCTTCTGAGATATATTAACCACAAACACGTACACACTAATTTAATTAATAATGATTCACTTCACCTTTGCATTGGTTTTCCTTCTTCACTAACAAATCATTAACTGATGAGGGGTATTATATGTTGAGTTCGAGCACAAAATTATTTTTTCAATTCTTTTATCTTAAAGTATGTGTTCTTTAGAATGCGTTCAGTGGATAACTGACACTGAGAAAGATTACAAGTGGTAGTCGAAATAACCGTAAATATCTGTCAAAGGATAAGCAAAAGAGGGCAGAATTAACCCTCGAGCAGTCGCGTCTTTGACTACCTGCAGCGACGCCGCACTCAAGCTGTGTACCACAAGCGTGCAGTTCTCATGGTGCGTGTACTCAGTACACGACGCGACCTCTCCCGGGTTAAGAGGTAAACTGATTACACTCATACGAATTTAGATTCTAATTCAGGTCCTTGGAATGTGAATAACAATTCCTAAATAACATTTCATGTTTTGTTCTGTTCTAATCATAGATATTCCTAACAAATTTTATAAGACTTTCAATAAAACTGATTCATAACTCCAATTGCATCTTAAACTTACTCTCTCAAATAGTATCAATGTGATAGGCGTAGAATGCGTAAAAGCTTCCCAGATCTATCCATGTGTTTTGCCTTCAACAGTTAAATAGCAATGACAATATGTCAACTACAATAGTAAACGGTTGAAAAGAAAGGAAAATCGCTTGTCGTACACACGAATGCACCAACACAGACTACTTCACCCCACCCCATCGCACAAACCGGAACATGCAATCGGTGCAGCAAAGTCTCAATGGGAAGTGACGGCCCCAACGGCAGATTTTATGCCAGTGAGAAAGGAACTACGCCGCCGACGATGTGATGCGATGCGATGGGGGGAAATTGTTGCATGATATGAATAACCTAGACCGCCATTTTGGAGTCATTCGAATTCAGAGTGCAACCGGCACGGACTGTGAAGCACAGTTTCCTGTGTTGCAGTGCATATTTTATGACGTGCATCTGTAATCGCCCGAAATTGTTTTAGACGTACCGCCACAGCAGAGTGGGGGTACCGAAGTCGTCATCACACCACGACACGTGACCGATGTTGAGGGGTAGCTTTGGGAACTGAAGAAATGAAAGCAGCATTGGCGTAGCTTGGTTTTTTGTCTGGAGGGGGCCCAAGGGGAAGCCTGTCTTGAGATGACTTTTAAGCGGCATGTGCGCCCGATATTTGAATATGCAAGTCGGTATTGCAGTTTTGAGAAATTAAAATGCCTGTTTTAGATTTGTATCTAGTTCCGTAAGCTATATGAGTATGAACACTTTTTCCAGAAATTTTATCATAGCTTGCTGCAGCGATACCTTCAAGAATTCATCTAGGGATTCCACCAGACATTTATTCGGGGTTTTGTCCTCGGATATCTTTAAAGGTTCCACCAGCGATTATTCTTGTGCTGTTTTCGAGGTTTACTTCAGGATTTTCTCCAGAGATGCTTGAGGGTATATCTGCAGGTATTCCTTCAGAGATTTCTCCATATATTCTTCCCAGAATTCCGCTAGAGATTGCTCTAATAATTCCAGAAATTCTTTGGGAGTTTCTTTTAATAAGGCTGATACAAATTATATTTTGACTTTTTTGTCTCCCCCCCTTCAAAAAATTTTGGCTTGATTTTGCATTTTGAGGGAGCAGATAAAAAAATATTTATCAAAATTTCGGGGTTTGGTGAAAATTCTTTAACAAATCTGATGAGTTTTAAATATTTCTACAAATTAAATGCTTTATTATTTTTATCCCCCCCCCCTCGACCAGCCAAAGAGTGATGGGACAAAAAGTGACATAAATATTTGTAACGGCCTAATCCAAGAATTTCACCACCCCGGTAAAAAGTGCCCCTAAGATAAAGGGGGGAAAACAGTCAAGCAACAGCCACCGATCGCACACAATGAAGCTGACAACCAGATGGACGTTACAAGCGTATTGTATAAACAGCGAGATCAACAAAAAAAAGCGTTCCGTGAGCACTACTGTCTCATCGTCCGTAAAATCGCCGCCGAGGAAAAAACAAGTCACGCGTGAGATTGAACACGGTCGTCAAACGACAGCAGCTGAGCCGATAGAGGGTAATCGAAAAACCGATAAGAAGGAAGACGAAACTGTACCACATGACGACAGCGATTCAGACTCCGGCCCAGATCCATCATATGATGACGTCGACGCTTGGTTTATTAAACTGAGGAATCGCTCCAGAAAACAAGAGAAACGCATTGCCGAATTGATGAAATCGTGATTGAGTTAAACAATTCAACTGTTCAATATGTAGTACCTACCTTGATACCTTGTTGGCTACAAAGTAACTTTACTCCAATGCCGAGCGTATAGTAGAGCACCATCTTCGTCGATCTTGGGCGATGTTCCTCCAGTTTCCCCGAACGTGTAGGGATCGTAGATCTTCTTCAACCGCGTGCAGCCAGCGAGTGCGCGGCCGCCCACGAAGTCGCCTACCTCTACCGAGTTCTCTGCTGAATATTGTTTTCGCTAATCTTTCTTCCGACATTCGCACTACGTGTCCAGCCCACTGAAGTCTGCCGTATTTTATACGTTTCACAATATAAGCATCTTCGTACACTTGGTACAACTCGTGATTCATGCGTCTGCGCCACACTCCATTTTCTTGTTTCCCACCGAGAATTCTCCGCAGCACTTTGCGCTCAAAAACTCCAAAAGCTTTTCGGTCTACCTCCTTTAACGTCCACGCTTCGTGACCGTAGAGGGCAACCGGAAGAATCAGCGTCTTATACAGAGCGAATTTTGTTTGCGTTTGCAAGTTACGGGACCTAAGCTGGCTACGCAATCCATAAAAGGCCCTATTCGCAGCTGCATGACGCCTTTTCACTTCACGGGAAACGTCATTGTCACATGTCACAAATGTTCCAAGATAAACAAATTCTTCAACAACTTCAAACACTTCCCCATCAATCACTACCTCAGCACTAACACCACTAGGCCTGCTTCTGTCTCTACCCTCTATCATGTACTTCGTCTTGGTAGAGTTAATCGTCAAGCCTATCCTCGCTGTCTCTCTCTTCAGAGGAGCATAAGCTTCCTCCACTGCCCTACGATCGATGCCGATTAGATCAATATCGTCCGCAAAACCGAGGAGCATGTGCGACCGTGTGATGATAGAGCCATTCCTCTGCACGCCTGACCTCCTAATCGCTCCTTCGAGTGCAATGTTGAACAATAAATTTGAAAGAGAATCCCCCTGATTCAATCCATCCAAGGTCACAAACGACGTAGACACTTCGTCCGCGATCCGAATACTTGATTTTGATCCATCCAGCGTTGCGCGTATCAGCCTAATTAGTTTCGCCGGAAAACCATGTTCTGACATTATCTGCCAAAGCTCATTTCTTTTCACTGAATCGTACGCTGCTTTAAAATCATTGAACAGATGGAGAGTCTGCAAGTTATATTCCCGAAATTTATCTAGGATCATCCGCAGGGTAAACATTTGATCCGTCGTTGATCGGCCCTCACGAAAACCAGCCTGGTATTCGCCGACGAAGGACTCCTCAAGAGGTCGCAGTCTGTTGAACAGGACACGCGACAGTATCTTATACGCCGAATTTAAAAGGGTAATCCCTCTGTAATTGGCACACTCCAGTCTGTGCCCTTTCTTGTAGATTGGGCATATGAGGCCATCCAACCAACTGGTGGGCAATTCTTCATCCTCCCAAATCTTTATAATAATCTGGTGGATTGATTGAGCTAGATTGAGGAGGTACGTCCCGACCCAAGCAACCAAAAGTTCGGATTCCACTTGAAGAACGAACTCAGAAGTTCAAGTTCGGTTCAATTCCAGGTTTCGTTGAACTTAATTCTCCAAAAAGTTACTCTTGTATTGTTTATGAACTTGGAAGTACATGTACAAGCTTTTGACTTCTCTTCAAAACGACATTAAAGTCGAAAAAAGGTTCAAAAAGAACTTATGTTGAACTTTAAAACAGAGTTCAATCAAATATTAACCGAACTCATGTTGAACTTTTGCGTGCCTTTAAAATTCAAATATAGTTCATTTGAACATATTCCAACAACTTGAAATCATCCGTTCCGAACTTGTTTCGAACTTGTTTTGAACTTACTACTGAAAGTTCGGATAAATATTAACCGTACCAAAAGTGAACTTCACTTGAACTTCGGCGACAGCGGGGCCGGGGAGAAGTTCTCATTCAATTAAATCACTCGGAAATCGAGCCCAGCAGCCACAGCTTGTGTTAATTTCACAAGTACACTTTGTTCCACTATAATATTTGAACGTACTTACTTGTAATCAACGCAAAGGATCCGTATTGTGTGGTTCAAAGGCTGCCCCCGCAGCGGAAAACTGTTCCCCCCAGGATGCCGCCGGGGGTTTTTCGGCTGCGCACAAAAATTTTCCAGCTTTGCTGGATGTTTTCACACCCGTCTCACTTGTCACTGCAGCTCACCGGTAATCGACGCAATCGTATTCACTGAAAACCAAGCTGAAAATCTATAATCTTTTCTTGAAGTCGATACACTGGCCTTAATTTATTGCTTTGCACTACGAATCACAACAAACTGAGAATGTCAAACTGCGTAAGTTCACAAGAAGTTCCACGTGAACTTCTTTCGAACTTTCGACTTCAAAAACTATTCCAAGTTCAGGGAAAGTTCACACGCGAACCTGATTGAGCTCTACTATATGATATCAGCACATTGAGTAAAATCCCATAGTGCATAACAACACATACATGGAGTAGTGGTTAGGCACCGACTTTCAACGAGGAGATCCCGAGTTCAAATCTCAGTAAGTAAAAAACATCAAACATTATTTCAAGGTATTAGTCAATTTGGATTCCACATGAACTAATAAATTACTTTTGAGGACTAAACATTTTTTTTCCATTTTTTCGAAGTTTATTTTTAAGCTGAATAGCGTTCCTTTCAGCGACGCAAGTGTACTTTTTGTGAACTGAAGTTCGGTTAATTACTTAAAAAGTGAGCTGAATAGAATGCTATTCATATATCTTCGAATAGCTGATTAAGCCCAAACATGCTATTTTATCCGAACTTTTGGTTGCTTGGGGAGCGTCTGTTCACCAAGGAGGTGCGGCTCAAACAGCGTCTGTTCTGGCATCCAGCGGCTGAGTGTGAAATGCTGTATTGCGTCAGCTATACCTAAGAACGCAGCCCCTTCAACGCAATGCAGGCAGCGCGGCCCCGGTAAGGTAGCCTGCTGAAAACCTTCAAACACCCAGAAAAGCAATAGTAGAGTAAACGGATTGATTCAATATGTAGTATTTTAAGTATATTAGGACATGAATGCACCCCTTGGTGTAAAATGTCGTTAATAAATGAAAATAAAAATCTTTCAAAAAATGTACAAACATCCTTTAGGCAGAGAAATTTCTGCAGATATGGATTTCTTTAAATATGTTATCCAAAGATTCCTACAGAAATTCTTCCAGTAATGCGCTAAAAACCTCTCCTGAGATTCTCTAAGGAATTCCTCGTGGGATTGCTTCAGAGATTCATCATGGGGTTTCTTCATAAATTCCTCAAATAATTTCTTCAAAGATTCACCTGAGAATTGTTTCTGCGATTTTTTTCAGGAACAACTTCCATGTTTATTTTAAAAATATTTCCAAGATTCCTTCAGGAATTCTTCCTGGAGTTCTTTTAGAAACATCTCCAGGAATAAATCCAAGACTTACTCCTGGAACTGTTGAAAGATTCCCTTAGAAATTCCTTTTACGATTATTTCCGAGATTCTTCCCGGGCAAGGTTGCGACCATTCATTTGCAAAGATTTACATTCATTTGCTATTATCTCAGTTCAGAAGCATGCTATCGAAAAACAATGTATGGATGAATTTCACCTTGTAGTTTTATCTGAAAGTTTGCCGAATAACATTGGGGTCGCAAACGTATACCAAAGTCGTGAGCGAGCTGTGAAGGCAACTCTCCACGCGGTGAATGTAAATTTCATTCACGCTGTGGAAAGTTACCTTCACAGCTCGCTCACGACTTTCGAATGCGTGTGCGACCCCAATGTTATTCGGAAGACTTTCAGATAAAACTACAAGGTTAAAGTCATCCATACATTGTTTTTCGATAGCATGCTTCTGAACTGAGATAATAGCAAATGAATGTAAATTTTCACAAATGAATGGTTGCAACCTTGTTCCCGGGGTTTCTTGATGAACTCATGAAGAGATTCCTTTATCAACAGCTACTACTATTCCTCCAAGAGTTCATCTACGTACTCTTTTTACCCTTTTTTTTTGCTTTTAGCGATTTCTTAATTCCCTCTTCCTGGGATTTATTCAGAAACTCCTCCTTGAATTCCCTTCGAAATTGATACTTGATTGATGCATTCCTCCTGAGATTCCTGCAGAAATTGCTTCAGAGGTTCCTACTAAAATTCCTACAGGGATTTTCCAAGAATTCCGCCAGAAATTCTTCCAAGAATTTCTCCAGAAATTTATCCAAGGATTCCTTAAGAAGTTTCTTCAGAAATTTCTCCAGGGATTCCTCCCAGTGTTGCGTCGAGCGAACGATAGGCCCTTTGCAGAGTTAGATCGTTTCAATGTCACACACTAGCGACGGAATGTGTCAAAGAAAAATTCGATAGAAACGAGAAAATGCGTACGGGTTTCATAAAGTGAATTTTCTGTAGTAGTTATTTCGTAAAAGAGCTTATGAAATATATTTCAGTCGAGTTGCTTGGTAAACCCCAACTACGAGAAGTTTTCACAAGCTCGAAAATTGCTGCGCACAGGATGAGCGGGAAATATTCTAGAGCATCAGCGCCGTCATCACCACAGGGATGTAAAGGATGCGATCGGCCTATCCATGCAGATAACATGGTAGCTTGCGATCACTGCAATAACTGGTGGCATTTTGATTGTGCCGGAGTACAAGCCTCGATAAGCGAAAAATCCTGGATTTGTATGAATTGTACTGAGTGCCGCAGATCCCTGAGGTCATTTAGATCCACTAGTTCTAATGCACGTCTACGGCTACGACAACTTGTGGAATCGAAGGCCCTTGAGGATCGCATTCAACTGGAAAAGGCTGAAAGAGATCGAGCTTACCTGGCACAAAAACATCAATTGGAGGCTGAAGTTGAATCAGAAGGCACGGAAACAAGTAGCAGCCGAAGCTCGGGTATTTCCCAGAGTCGTCGTAGATCTCTACAGGACTGGGTAGCGGAGCAGAACTATTCATTGGACGGCGCTATTGGAGGCCTAGTACTAGCCGAACCGGGACTATCGTCCGTAATATCAGCTCCAGCTCGAAGCACAGGTGCAATCCCGAAAAGTGTCACTGCAGATCTCCAATCCACACCTATTTTTACGACCACTGCAGAACTGCCGATGGCACCGCGGCGGGTAACAATGGCGACTGAGCAAAGCATAGATCCTGGCAGTTTCACGCAAGAAGACCAACTGCCTCAAGACGTACAAGTGTCGGTAAACGATAACTTGTTGAATATACAGCATGTATCATCGAAGCATTCCATCCGCAATCAGCAACGTCGTATTCCAATAGATTCGTCCGCTGGTCAAACAATGCCCGTGGCTCCACCGAATAATACGTTCGGCACGCTGGAAGCAATCGGCTACAGAAACCAAATGATGAACCAGGAGCTACCTACTGCAACACAATTGCGGAGTATGGAATCCCATCGATCGTCGTGTGAGGAATATCAACAAGGTTTCGTAAATCTTCCATCCGCACCTCTACAACCAGAACGGTCTCACCACACATTCGAGCAAGCTGTGTCTCAGAATCAGCGAAGCACTCCTAAGCCTGCACCAAGACAACAATACGCTGTCGATGGAGTAACTCATCAATCTCAGCATAATTATGTACAGCTTCTCTCTGCGCATAGGCGTGCTCCGTCAAATGAGCACCTGAGTAGCCATCAACAATTCGCTTCGGCACGATATTCGAACAACAATGAACCCGATGGTCGAACAATGCGTGACCCTCTACTGTCTGCTTGCCACACTCAAGCAAACCAACACCAGCGTGTTGTTGGGAACAATAGTACATCACGACGAGATTTCGAGCCACATAGCCATCTCCAATCTGTTTATCAACAAACCCATCCAGTACAGCCGTCCCCGTCGATGGAACCAGTCGCTGTTATCACCGCACAACAACTTGCTGCCAGACAAGTAGTGCCTAGAGAGTTGCCGAAATTCTCTGGGGACCCTTTGGAATGGCCCATGTTTCTTCAAGCGTTCGAGACAACCACGCAATTATGTGGTATACAACCTGACGAAAATCTGGCCAGGCTTCAAAAATCACTCGTTGGAAACGCCCGCGAGAAGGTCCTTAGTATTCTTACCCTGCCAGCCGCCGTACCAAATATAATAGCAACATTGCGAGACGAATGTGGTCGGCCCGATCAGTTGGTACACCGTTTGCTGATAAAAGTAAGAAATGCACCACACCCAAGTATCAACAAACTGGACACAATCATCACGTTCGGACGCGAGGTCAGCAATCTTGTGACCTATATAGAAGCTGCAAATCTACAGGCCCATTTGTCAAATCCAATGCTGCTTTCAGAATTGGTTTCCAAACTTCCGCCCAATCTGCGACTCGACTGGGGTTTGCATTCCCGGTCAACTGGAGATGTGTCATTAAAAGCCTTTAGTGACTTTGTATCTATGATTCGATCTGCTGCGTGTCAAGTATCGTTGCCGTCAGAACAATTCCAACCGGAAGACATACTGACTCGAAGGAAGGACAAGAGGAATTCCACGGAGTCATGTCAGTCGATCCTGAGCGACCATTTCAAAAATATCTGAAACTTTGCACAGTTTTTCAATTTCATATAAATCGCCATTTTTTGATATTAAACCTTCATATTCACTCACGACTAACTTTTCAAAAGGTGTATGCGAAAATAGTTCTAAAATATTCTAAAAGCTGTACAGCAAAAACGGATTGTTCGATTGTTATAAATTTTTCAGCAAAGTTAGATAACTAAATGATGATTCCTTAGAAAATATACACTGTAAAAAATTTCTTTTTCTACTTTGAAAAAATATGATATTTGTCACAAAAACTCAAATATCTCAAAACCCTATCTTTTTACCAACTTCAATTTTTTAGGGGAAATTACCCATTATATCAGCTATCTACCATAAAATTTTGGTGATGGTAAACTGATAAACAAAAAAGTTATGACATTTCAAACATTTCACAATTTTTACATTTAGTAACAAAAAAAAATTTTTTTCTGTGTAAATTATTTTGAGAATTATATTTTGATGCTGATTTTATTGTAAAGGCTACCGCCTGAATTAAACAAGTTGTTTTCATGATACTTTAGTTTGATTATTCGTAATTACTATAGTATCTATTTGAAACTTAGACGCGATCCAGTGTTGTGATCAAAAATATTGAGATTGTCATACTTTTTATTGTACGTGACTGGTGAAAAAATCCCTTGATAGTGTTGAAAAGCTGTTGATTATAAGAAAAATGGAATTGAATTTATTTTTAAGACAAAAGCTGTATAATAAAAGTTTTTTATACGCGTATACGTCTAGTTTATCCGCAAAAAAACCCCTCTTACACACTTATTTCTGAATTGCCTGTTCGGTACTTTTTTGACGAGATTATAACAGCAGTACGATCTCGGTAGTTTCGGTAATCGATTTTACTGAGGCTCAGTAAAACAACTGTCAAAATCGTATGGAAAAGGTAAACAATGCATTTTTGCTGAACGAGTTCGGTGCTCAGCAGTTTTAATCTCGTCAAAAAATTACCGAACTCGGTAATCAAAATTAAGTGTGTAGAGAACAGACTTTATGATCGGAAGAATGCGAGTAACTTCAACAACAACAAATGCATAAGAGGTACATACCACAGACAAACAGACGAAACGCCTAGAACAATTTTAGTGAAAATTCATCGCCCAGTTCACACTATCACCAGCTGGTGGAAATGTTTCACGAAACACTGCGTTGTGCAATATCGTCATCAGAAGGCGCTAGTGTGAAACGTCAAACGCAAAGAAAAACGATGGGCGCTCTTCTTGTTATGAAAGCCACAACCAAGATTCAAAATGATCGTTGAAGGCGTGGTCAATGAAAATTTCGCCAGTGTTACGTTTGTTTGTCTGTATACATACCTGACAATGCTCACGAAAAAAACAAAAAAATACTACCGCCATGAATATTAAAAATTGTATAGTATTTTTTTTCTTCAGCCACCAACACCAAACAAGTAAGTTAAAATTAATAAGTGATTTTGTTTATTATAATCTAACGAACAAGATGAACAGTCGCTTTCTCAAAGGTCTTCAACTCAACGCTCTCTTGTAGACCGTTTGATGAAAAAAAATGTTCAAAAGAGTTACGAAATCTCACCGAAAGCACCATAGATAAACTGAAAGAGACTGGTTATGCCCAAATGTCCACATTGTGTACAAAATTACGCATTTGCACGTCCTGCCGTCTAAAATTTGACAAACGAGCCATCTGTATATCATCGGTAAAGCAGGGCGCAGGAAGTTCGAAAACGACAACAACTGAGAAATTGCCATCAGCGACATCTGTTTAAACAATTTAATTACGCCCCTTTTCAAAAATGCCCTGTAATATTCTTCAACATCTATACCCATTTCAATATTTTTAACGTTGCAAAACACGCTTTCAACATTCATCTTGAAGAAGAGGGAAAACACTTGTCCTCAAATGTAACAGCAAATTAATGAATAAACGACTAATGCGCGGAGGGCGTGATAAAATCGGAACATTACAGTACATAGTATATTATATGTATATATAATATATAATAAAAACAACTTGTTTTACTCACGGAAGGCCATTAACAATAAAACCAGCATCAAACTTCAATTTCCGGCCGAAATAATTTACACCAAAAAAAATTATTACTAAATGTGAAAATTGTGAAATGTTTGAATTGTCATAATTTTTTTGTTTATTTTCATGGTAGATTGCTAATACAATGGACCGTTTTCTCTAAAAAATTACGTTGGTAAAAAGATAGGGTTTTGAGATATTTGAGTTTTTGTGACAAAAATGATATTTTTTAATGTTAAAAAAGATTTTTTTCACAGTGTATATTTTCTTAGGAATCGCCATTTAGTAATCTAACTTTGCTGAACAATAAAATCAGCATCAAATCGCGATTCCCGGCCGAAATAATTTACACAGAAAAATTTTTTTTACTAAATGTAAAAATTGTGAAATTTTTGAAATGTTATAACTTTTTTGTTTATTAGTTTACCATCACCAAATTTTTATGGTAGATTGCTAATACAATGGACCGTTTTCCCTAAAAAATTCAAGTTGGTAAAAAGATAGGGTTTTGAGATATTTGAGTTTTTGTGACAAAAATGATGTTTTTCAATGATAAAATAGATTTTTTTTCACAGTGTATATTTTCTTAGAAATCACCATTTAGCTATCTAACTTTGCTGAAAAATTCATAACAATCGAACAATCCGTTTTTGCTGTGCATATTTTTGAATATTTTTGAACCATTTTCACATACACCCTTTTGAAAAGTTAGTCGTGGCTCTAAATAAAAATTTGATATCGAAAAATGGCGATTTAGATGGAACTGAAAAACTGTGCAAAGTTTCAGTTCAATAGAAAATCATGAATTAAAAATTTTCCTTAATTTTGATGCTGTTGCTTGGAATCGCTCACAAGCAGAGTTTCATCAATGCTCATGTATCCGATGATCTCGAAACATCAAAGGTTGCAAACTTTCCGCACTCCAATGTGAAAGCTTGCGTTGTATGCGACCAAAGTGGACATAAACTTCGCGACTGTGACAAGTTCAAAAGCTCGACGGTAGAGGAAAGACGAAGACTAGTGGATCACTATAACTTGTGTAAGCGTTGTCTGGTTGGACATGGTAAATGGCCTTGTCGTACCAAGCAACCATGCGGATTTGATGGATGTTCCGAGATGCACCACAGAATGCTACATTCTGACCGTGTTGCATCAAAGGAAAACACAGCAGGTTCATCGGCACTTGTTTCCACTCATACTAGTTCGTTGCATTCAACACTCTTCAAGATCCTTCCTGCTACGTTGTATGGTGCCGGTAAAACGATCCGAACATATGCCTTTTTTGATGACGGATCCAGCCATACATTGTTAGATCAAGATTTGGCTGATGAACTAGGTCTCGGTGGTGAGCCTGTTCCACTTTGCCTTCAATGGACTGGGAATGTGACAAGGACAGAATCTAATTCGAGACGAGTCAGTTTGAGCATTTCAAACGTCAACAGCGAGTGTCCTCAATACGATATGTCTGATGTTCGCACCGTTAAAAAGCTCAACCTCCCTCGGCAGACTATGGACTACAAGCAGTTATCCAGCCAGTTCCCGTACTTGCATGGATTGCCGATTGCAAGTTATTGTGATGCAGTCCCACGAATACTTATTGGCGCTAACAACGCGAACTTGATTCTGACACTGGACCGCCGGGAAAGAAGGATAGGAGAGCCAGTCGCAACAAAAACGCGACTGGGTTGGACTGTTTTCGGTGGTGTACGACCCACCACTGAACCTGCCAACCTTATGTTCCATGTTTGCGGATGTTCGCCAGATGATATGAGCTCGTTCGCCAGATTACATGAGCTCGTTGAGAAATATTTCAGCATGGAAATTATGGGCATCAACGGACCAATTCTGGAATCGGTGGAAGATCAGCGTGCACGGAAAATACTGGAAGAGACGACAAAACGCACATCTTCAGGCAAATTTGAAACTGGTTTGCTGTGGTGTACCGACGACATCGATATGCCAAACAGCTACCCAATGGCAGTAAGGCGTCTAAGATGTCTTGAAAGAAAGTTACAAAAGGAGCCAGAATTGCGAAAGAAAGTTGATTGTTTGATTGGTGAATATCTACAGTTAGGGTATGCACATATCGCGACTGAGGAAGAACTTCGGATGTCAGATCCTAAGCGTATCTGGTACTTACCTTTAGGAGTGGTACGAAACCCCCGCAAACCTGACAAAGTTCGCGTTGTCTGGGATGCAGCCGCGACAGTGAATGGCGTTTCTTTAAACTCGCTTCTCTTGCCTGGGCCTGATCTGCTGACACCGCTGCTGACTGTCTTATGCCAGTTTCGTCAACGACAATATGCTGTTTCGGCGGACATTCGTCAGATGTTCCATCAACTGATTATTAAACAAGAAGATCGACAAGTACAACGCTTCCTGTATCGCACCGACGTCCAGTCTAGCCCTACGGTATACGTACTAGATGTCGCCACATTCGGCGCGACATGTTCGCCATGTTCAGCGCAATATGCTAAAAACTTAAATGCATCTGAATACCGCAGCAGCTTTCCAGAAGCAGCGGAGGCTGTTATCAAGAACACGTACGTTGATGACTATCTGGATTCTCGGGACACCATCGAAGAAGCTGTTCAACTGTCCTTGGAAGTACGGATGATCAATTCCAAAGCTGGGTTTGATCTTAGGAATTGGAAGTCAAACTCCAACGAAATTCTGCGTCGCGTTGGGGTAGAATGTCAGGAGACGGAGAAAAATTTCGCTGCAGAGAAATCAACACCAATGGAACGAGTCCTAGGAATATCATGGATGACAGACGACGACATATTCGTGTTCTCAGCTCAATTTCGGGAAGATCTACTACATGTTCTGTCAGGAAATATCGTTCCCACCAAGCGTCAAGTTTTAAGGGTAGTGATGAGCTACTTTGATCCGCTCGGAATAATTACCAACTATACTATTCATGGGAGGATACTTCTTCAAGATATTTGGCGCTCTAACGTCAAGTGGGATGACCCTATCACCGACGAAGACTTCTCAAACTGGCAGCGATGGGCATTGCTGGCTCCACAGCTCAACAGAGTTTCCATTTCTCGATGTTACTTTCCAAATTACGATAAAGGTAGCTACGACTCACTTCAACTGCACGTCTTTGTTGATGCTGGGAATCAGGCTTACGGTGCCGTCGCATATTTTCGTATTGTTGACCGCGGAATACCACGCTGTGCTCTGGTAGCCGCAAAAGCTAAAGTAACGCCACTGAAGCCTCTGTCTACTCCACGATGCGAGCTCAATGCTAGCGTTATTGGAGTTCGACTCATGAAGACGATTGAAAAAAATCACTCGTTTAGAATCATTAAACGCTTTTTGTGGACCGATTCCACCACTGTTCTGTCCTGGATTCGTGCCGATCCTCGTAAATATAGGCAGTACGTGGCGCTAAGAGTCTCCGAAATACTTTCTGAAAGCCAGGTATGCGAATGGCACTGGATTGCTACATCGAAGAACGTCGCTGACAAAACAACCAAATGGGGCCATGGACCAGAATTTGAACCGAAGAGTGAATGGTACAAAGGACCAAGTTTTCTTCTTCAGCCCGAAAATGAATGGACTTTGAAGCAGCCAAGCATCGTAGACCCACCGGAGGAGCTTAAAGTAATCAACGTTCATCAGGAAGCATCCATTGAACCAGTCGTGGACTTCGTTAAGTTCTCCCAACTTAGATTACTATTAAGAATGTTGGCTTACCTTCACCATTTTCGACGGTGTTGCAGTATCAAACAAAGAGTCTCTTCAACCGAAGGTAAAGTAATGTTATCCCAAGAAGATTTTGAAGCAGCAGAGAAGAGTTTGTGGAAAATGATCCAGCAACAAGAGTTTCCGCATGAGATTTGTGTTCTTAAGCAGAACGCCACTTTGCCGATGAATGAACGTGTACGTTTGGAAAAATCCAGTTCATTGTCGAAACTCTCCCCTTTCATCGATGATGACGGAATACTGCGAGTTCAGAGCCGAATCGATCCTGCAGCAGCATACTATGCTTTCAACTTCCGTAATCCAATCATACTTCCGAAACATAATCACGTGACGGACTTATTAGTGTTACATTACCACCAACAATTCGGACACGCTAATGTGGAAACTGTCATCAACGAATTACGACAGCGTTATTACATTGCTAGACTTCGGACTGTCGTGAAGAAAACAGTGAAACAGTGCATATGGTGTCGCATTTATCGAGCAGTTCCACGCCCACCCAAAATGGCGGCGTTGCCTCAACCACGGGTTCAACCGTACGTTAGACCGTTTTCGTTCGTAGGATTGGACTACTTCGGACCAATGATTATCAAGAGGGGCCGTACAAATGTTAAGCGCTGGGTGGCATTGTTCACTTGCCTTACGGTGAGAGCAGTGCATTTAGAGGTGGTGCATTCATTGTCGACGGATTCCTGCAAAATGGCAATACGTCGCTTTATTGCACGGCGAGGAGCACCTCGAGAGATTTTCAGCGACAATGGCACAAACTTTCGCGGGGCAGCTCGAGACCTGGCCGAAGAAGTCAGGAATATCAACAACAAAATTGCATCAACCTTCACTAATGCAGATACAAAGTGGACCTTCACTCCACCATCCGCCCCCCACATGGGAGGAGTGTGGGAGCGGAAGGTTCGCTCCATAAAGGAGGCTTTCAAATCGTTATGCCATCGGGATAAACTCGACGATGAGGAGTTTTCTACATTTCTTATGGAGGCGGAAATGATTGTCAATTCACACCCATTGACATTTGTTCCACTTGATGAACCAAATCAGGAAGTGTTGACGCCGAACAGTTTTCTGCTGTTGGATTCCAGTGGGGCGAACAATGCTCCCGAAATACCTATCAGCGATTCTGTGACACTGAAACTGAACTGGAAATTACTTAACCATCTGCTGAACCAATTCTGGCGAACCTGGATTAGAGCGTATCTCCCAACAATCGCACGAAGGACGAAATGGTTTACTGAAGTACGACCTCTTCAAATCGGTGATTTGGTCGTCATCGTTGATGAAAGTGTACGTAATGGATGGTTACGCGGACGCGTGGTCCGAATATATCCAGCAGCAGACGGACAGGTCAGGAAGGTCGATGTTAAGACTGATTCGGGAGTACTTCAACGAGCCTCAGCGAAGGTAGCTTTGCTCGACATTCAAGAGGACAGTAAAACTAATTGAAGACTAGGTATTACGGGGTGGGGTGTTGCGTCGAGCGAACGATAGGCCCTTTGCAGAGTTAGATCGTTTCAATGTCACACACTAGCGACGGAATGTGTCAAAGAAAAATTCGATAGAAACGAGAAAATGCGTACGGGTTTCATAAAGTGAATTTTCTGTAGTAGTTATTTCGTAAAAGAGCCATATGAACTTTCTAAAATTATAGTGAATTTGAGTAGTTAGTTATTAGTTATTTAGACAATTTGTTTCATACGCTGAATTCTCTATAAATTGGTAAAAAGAACTTGTTATACTGAAGATGAACTATATAACCACAACTTCTATACATCTATTTAGAAACCTGCAAGCAATCGCTCAGAGGCATAAATTACTCTAGGCTAACTGATTGGAAACTTATCTAATCAGTTAAGAATTGTAAGTTGAACCAGCACTGAGTTCAATATGAGGTTTTCTAAGGTTTCTCTTGTATTTTAGTAGCTCTATATAAGATTCCAAATCATCCAAGTGCGTCGCTATTTAGCCAATTGAAGACCAATTTGTAAGGTTAAGTATTCTCTATTGTATATGTCGTAAATAACTATGAAATATATTTCAGTCGAGTTGCTTGGTAAACCCCAACTACGAGAAGTTTTCACACCCAGATTTTGTCCAGGAATTCAACCAAGAATTTCTACATTATTTCTTTCAGGTTTTCTACAGGATTTTTTTCAGGGAGCCCTGCAGGAGTTTCTCCTGGAAGGCTTTCAGGGTTTCCTCCAGGAATTTCTCCACGGATTCATCCAAATAATCCAGATATTACTTAAGGAATTCATCTAGGGATTGCTCCGGGAATTCTACCAGAGGTCCCTCTCAGAATTCCTCTAGAGATTGCAGAAATTGATTTAGGAATTTATCCAGCGATTGCTCCAGGCATTCGTCCAGGAATTCTCCAAGGATGCCTCCAGGAAATCCCCAAATTTTTTCTTCAAAAACTCATCCAGGGATTTCTCCAAGAATTCCTTTAGCGATTTCTCCAGGAATTCCTCCAGGGATTCCGCCAGCACTTTGTCCAGAAGTTCCTCCAGGCGGTGCTGTAGAATTTACCTCAGGGATTCCTCCAGTAATTACTCCAGGGATTTTTCTAAGAAATCCCCAGGAGATCTTACAAGAGGTTATGCAGAAAGTTCCTTAACGATTCCTCCAGAAATTCCCCAAGAGGTTTCTTCGGATACATCTAAAAAGATTCCTCGCAGATTTCCTTTGGGGAATACTCCAGGAATTTTTTTCAGGGATTCCTTCAGGATTTCTTCCAGGGTTTGCTCCAGGAAATCATCCAGGAATTTCGTCAGGGAGCCTTCCAGAAATTTCTCCAGGAATTCCTCCAGGGATTTCTCCAAGAATTTTTCCAGGGATTTCTCAAAGAATTCCTCAAAGAATTCCTCCAGTAATTCGTCCAGAAATTTGTCTAGGAACTCTTTCAAGGATTGCTCAAGCGATTTTTTGCTCCCATAATTGCTTCCATAATTGCCCTAGAATTTCTTTTTTCAGGAATTCCTGAAGTGATTCAAAATTTTTTCTCGTGATCTTTTCAAAAATTTATTCAGGGTCTGGTTAAAAATTAAAAAAAATTCGTCAATCATCTCTTCCAGGGACTCATCCTAGTTTTTTTCAGGATTATCTGAATATTTTTTTGTATTCCTTTGAGAATTCCTAGAGGAATTCCTCTAGCGATTTGTACTGGAATTCGTTAAGATAATTTTGAAGGGATACTGGAATCAAAAAATTTTCCAAGAAGTCATCCAAGAATTTTTTCACAATTATCTCCGAGAAATCTTGAAGGAAATCATCCACAAATTTATTGTGGAATCCATCCATGAATTCCTTCAAGAATACCTCCTGCAGCTCCTGCTAAGTAGTTTCTTCAGAATTATGTTATGCGATTCTATGAGAAATACAATCTGTGATTCTTTAACTGTTAACATACTTTAAACATATAAGTAGTTACATGCTAGAAACGCTTTCAGACATTTCTTCGGAAAATCCTTCAGGAAATCACCCAGAGAAGACTCTTTCAGATGCCCCTCTAGCTACGCCAATGGAAAGCAGTACCAAAGGTGGTGTGTGGTTGTTGAAGTTTATTTGTAGTTTTCAGATTTTCTTCATTGCGTTACAATCACATTCATTGAACTACCTACATTTTTAAATGATGCATTCTCCAAATCACGAAATCTTGAGTGTTTCTTTATAAAATTATCATTGATGAACACAGGCGTAAAGATTAGCAGTTTGCATTTAAATTAAAAAAAAATATATAGATACAGAATCTAACTGTATCACTACCGTATTTCTGCAATCCTGATTCTTTGCTATGGTATTTACTTATAAAATACCTACACCAGTTGTAAGAATTTCGAAAAATCAAACTCAAAACTCAATTATTTTACCCCATATTCAAGGAATTCAAATTTTGTATTTTCTATCATGTTTATAAAATATTTCAATTTCTCGTCCAAATTTCGTTAATGAATCTCGATTTAGATCTTTGTGCTAGAGTAATTTTGCCAAAAGTAGCAACAAATTTGCACTGATTTGTATGAAACAGTATGAACACTTCACACAACAGCAATCAGTTGCCACTATAAAGCTTAAAAAAAACTTCAAATTTTACCTAGGAGTTTCGCCGTAAATTATTACACCTATGCTGATAACTGGTTCCTCAGTCCCATCCATGATTGAACACTGATGATGATGATAATGACGATGACGATCCGCCAAAACACCGTTATCCGTTTCTCCCCAACCCCACTGCGTGACACGCATGTGTTGTACTTTCGCTTCCGCGATGTGGGGATGCTGTGAGCGTGTGTGAGTGATTTCCCGATGTCACGTGCGAAAGTTGGACGGGATGGAACGGGGGCTCACACTCTCAGCATGGAAAGGCGTCGTCGTCGTCGTCGTCCAGATCTGAGGGGGGCGCTGGTGTATGCGTCGTTCTAGCGCGAACAGAGCATCCCGCGGCAAATTTATGTTTGGCGATTTTTTATGCCTTTTTGGTGAAAATAAAAGTGTGTTTCCCTTTTTAACACTCGGTAACGCACACAGCCCCGTGGAGCCCGCTCTCCTTGTGCAGACAAAATTTCAAGAGGGAAAATCGATAAAACTATAGACGCTCTTTATGGGTGTGCTTTTTTCTTGGCGTTTGCCTTTCTGGAAGACCTGGGCGAGAGGATCGTTGCAAGGACTCTGTTCGATGAATGGGTCTTGTGTGTCTGTGAGTGTATGTCATTGTTGGCTGAAATTCTCGAGGTTAGGTTGTAGGTACATACCTAGGAAGCTGGCCGGTGGGGATCATCTGTTCCGTCGATGGAAGGAGACGAAGCTGAAGATGAAGAGCGAGTTTTCATGAATAAATCATTTAATGAGACAAGATTTATGGAGTGTTTGGGTTTTGAGCGCCAATTTTTTTATGCTTTTTTCTTGTTTTGGCTGGAACTTTACGGCTCAAAGTTTTTTTTACCTCAGCCAATCTGGAGTGCGAATTTTTATGCGATTAGAATTGAGACGTTTTTGGGCCGCAGGCGCTTTTCCGGTTTAACAACTCATGAATTCGTAGACAGGTTTAGGCGCGTAACTGACCTCTGAGAGAAGATGGAGTGTGATATAAATTTGAAATAAACAGATTTATGATTTGATTTACGATGGTAATATTGATTTCGCTCATGTTACGGTGTCGCGAGATATCATTTTATTTTATTTTTTATATTTGCGAATGACATCTCTTACTGAACTTTACATGTCATCATGATTGTTTTTTCGGAATTCTTTGTTTTATTTTTAATTTATTTGTTTATTTATTTATTTATTGTATGACATCAACAGACAACACATGTCCTAATCAGTGCTGAAAAATTCATTTCGTCATATCTAAATTCAATCACCTACAGCTCATTTCGGAGGCTGAACCTGAGAATATGGTATATGAAAGACTTGTGCAGCTAGACCAGTTCTGCTAGAAAGTCACGAAAAAACCGCTATTTTTCGAATATTTGACGTAAATGTCACGGGCTTCCTTTGAAAAATGCCAAATGATATTCACGGTGAATATCATTTAGCATTTTTCAAAGGTGGTCCGTGACATTTACCTTAAATATTCGAAAAATATCGGTTTTTCCGTGACTTTCTAGCAGAACTGGTCTAGCCGCACAAGTTTTTCATATACCATATTCTCAGATTCAGCTTCTAAAATTAGCTGTAGGCGATTGAATTTAGATATGACGAAATGAAATTTTCAACACTGGTCCTAATGATGTATATATAACTAAACCTAACTCATTTCCACAACAAAAACACGCACAAAAAAAATAATATCATTATTCGTCATCAAGAAAAACTAAAGACAGCCTTAAGGTGGAAGGATTTGTCATTCATATAAGCGTTATCATTGAAAATCCCAAAGCAGTTTTCTCGTCCATACCTGAAAATATCGCAGTAAAAATGTATTCACTGTATTGTGGGTGGAGAATGGAGTACAGTGAATATATTTTCAAAGCGAAATGTTCAGTTTTGAACGAGAAAACTGCTTTTGAATTTTTGATGATGACGTATATTTCAATGACGAATCCTTCAACCTTAAACTTTCGCTTGATCTTTTCCCTGGAAAGGTTAAAGTCGAACACAGAGGCTACATTGAACGCCCGTTTCAAACCGGTAATGGCACTCTGCTGCCCGTACACAGTCCTACGCAAAGGAGGCCGTAGCCAAGGTCGCAACATTACGTTATTCCGCAGTGCTCTTGGACGAACATACAAATCGACGGACTGCAAGAATGCGAGTCAGTCCATCTTTTTGACCGCGACTAGAACGCCACCACCAATGGTTTTCAAACTATTTTTTGAACCACGATCGCAGCGAAACACTTCATATTCGGTTCCGAAAGCCTGAGAGGGAAGAGTCCGAGAATCAAGCCAAGTTTCTGTCAACACGATTATGTCATAGCAAGCATCGGAAGTCACCAGAAGGTAGTCATCCACGATGCCATTTATTCCGCCGACGTTCTGGTAATACATAAAAAATCGGCAACCGGCTACCTCGCTAACGACCGCAGGACTGCGGCGATTATGAAGAATAGGGACCGGGTTCGTGCGACGCTGGCGGCAGGGTTCTACTCTGTTGAATGTCGAAGGAGAGATGTGCTCTTGCAATCGGGTTGTAAAGCGGTCGGTAGTTGACGTAGACTTGTTGGAGTACGGTAGCGAGAATTTGTTGCTGGAAGTGGATGCCGATTCAGAGTACGAAGGTCGGATGACACAAGGGTACTTGCCTGACGAGGCACTTTGGAAGCCTCTTTCCATAGTCTCAACAAAAGGACCAGGACAGCTGTGTTGACGCTGGCAGCAGAGCTCTACTGTGTTGGATGGGTTAGGCTTCCAAAAGGCCCGCCTGTTCAGGCAGTCAAACGGGGCTTTTGGTTGTGCTACTCCAGTACCCGACGAACTCCACATGCCCCAATGTACCCAGCGCTGTAGGTCACACCTAATACCTACCGAGAGGACTGACTGCACACTGTCAGAGAGGGAAACTATGGACAATCTTTCTACTCTATCAGGACAAAACAATAGGTTAATGAAGTTGTACCGACTTTTCGAACCCTCTAAGCAGAATACCCTCTTTGAATGAGTGTAATCAGTTTCGTACCTTTTAATTCCGCCCTATGTTGCTTATCCTTTGACAGATACGCGTATTTCGACTACCACTTGTAATCTTCATCAGATTACAAGTGGTAGTCGAAATACGCGTATCTGTCAAAGGATAAGCAACATAGGGCGGAATTAAAAGGTACGAAACTGATTACACTCATTCAAAGAGGTTAATGAAGTTCCATTGGATATTGAGCTTGCCGCCTGTGAATAAATTAGCAGAATTATTAGAAATACTCTCTGAATTAGCCTTAGTTTAGCATTTACGTATAAATAACACTAGTTTACAAAATAAAACAAAAGTCGTGAACTTCTGTCAACGACCAACATTTTTGAAGCATAATTCAGCGCTGAATTTGAAACCGCGCTTTAAAAAATTTAAAGTAGAACAGTTTTTGAGTTTTAGCTCAATATTGACTAGGGTAATTGTTCCCTTCGTTGTGGTAGTACCTAATGTTGCGGGAGTGGCGTTTGAGCACTTTTTCGACTGAAATGTTACCAAAAGGCATTTTTAATAGATGTATTATGCTTAAATTATGAGATTGCACTTTTTGTGTGCTTAAGATTAGCCCAAAAATCTATTTAAAAAAAAATTTTCCTTAATATTTCTGCTGCAGTGTTCCTATTGTTGCGGTAGTGTTCCTAATGTTGCGGTATCCCATATGATTTCAATGGGATACCGCAACATTAGGAACCGAAATTAAATTTTACCTCCATAATAGGAACAGTGTGCCTATTGTTGTGGTATGCGATTTTTGATCGAAAACAGAGAGAAGCGATAGTTTTCATATTTTTCCGGGCAAATTTGGATAGAAAACTACCTACTAACGTTTTAAAACCCTTCATTCGATAAAAATATCATATTTTTTTAAATTAATTTACCTTATTACCACAACGATCGGCACACTTATCCTATTACAACTTTTTAAAATATAATATTTAATGAAGTTCAAATATCTTGCGTTTTGTTCAACTGATTTTAAATCTTTTTCCATAAATTAAAAGCTAAATATTATACCTTTCGATCATCTGAATGCAGGTTTTGCGTCAGATTGATGAAATTCAAGATATTGGCGACTTTTGGGGACGATCTCCTTAAATTTTACCAAATTTTCCAAAAATATATGAAGCATTGTATTTTTTTCAATAAGAAAAAAACAATTTAAAAATACTTTCTCAACGTTTATTTGACATATCATATGTAGGCGAGTTGCAGTAAAAAACATCCCAATCGGAGCATTGGTAACGGAGAATGAGATGTGTGAAGTGAGCGACTTTGCTTAAAAATAGAACAAAAATCGATTTTAAATCATCAACCTTGTATGGAAAGTCGAAAAAAATTCCGCTCTACTGCTTTTTTTTCCTTCGCGTTCTCGAACTCAGGGCATGATTTGATTGTACACCAAAAACGATCATCAGCTTATCGAGTTCAAAAATGCTGTAAACTAGTGTAAGCTAACGGCTGTGTTAATGCTGAAAAAGGTGCGAACGACACTTGGGTCAGGAAATTAGTAATTGTTAACTATGCCTAAATATGTCCTCTTTCCACAGCACCGCTAGCAAATCATATTAGATTTCGATTGGCATCTAGTGCTTATTCGTAGTATATAGTAGCGGTGGCAGATGGTGAGATGAGACAAGAATGAAGAAATAATTGAATTAATTTATTGTCTTGGCAATAACGATCGTATAGGTAACACCTCACGGAGGCGCATTGGCACTCTAATAGAGACCCTCAAGGCAGGCCTTTTTGATTGTCCTTGTTTTGGTCTTAAGGCACGGCGCAAGTCCGCAATCGCTTGAGTCTACCAGTTATCCACCGGTAGTATCCGATTTCTAAGGTGGACTTGCCTAGGCATGGTCGCATTGCACGCGCACGAGTGCACCGCTACCAACTCGTACCCGCTTAAACCGAGTAGGTTTCGCTCACGGTGGAGCGCCTCCCAAAATACCTCGCCGTTGAAGTATGATGTCTTCCATCTACGAGGGCTTGGCCTTGGCCTAGTCACCTCTTCCTCTATCCACTGCATGCTGTTGTTGTAGTTGATACTTTAGTTAGCGAACCGACAGTTGATCGCTGTGCTTGTGAAAATCGTCTACTCTCCAGTTCGATCTACTTGTTTGGCCAGGACTACTAAAACTAACGTCAATAATCGACTCCGCTCCGTTCCGGCTGAAGGTACTTTTGGTACCGACATTAGCCTGATTGACATCTAGCCTGGGCAGTGTCTCCAGCAGGATCTGACCCCGCTGGTTAGTAAAACAGCTTTCCATTCCATGGACGAGGCTTTCAAGCCACCGGTATTAGAATTAGGTGCGGCGATGGGAAACTAGTCGGAAATTTGTAAAGATGGCGCCACTCGCATGAGAACGCCGTAGTAGACTTGCTCTTTCACCTTCTGTTTGTATCGTTCCATATTCTGACGGGTTCCATGCTGCAGCATTATAACTTGTTATGCTTGTATTCTACTCCAGCTAGTAGTGCTCTAGAGGGGACACATCTAGCTCTCCCTCGTCTGGCTCAGTTTGAATTGTGAGCTGAGCAGAAGCTCACAATGGAATCTAAATCACGCAAAATACCCAGCCTCTCACTCTCACTACGATATAAAGCTTGTGTATGGTTGTACTGACTTTTGTATAGTTTTATTGACACTTTTTTTTTTTTAATTCAGGAATTATAAAAAGAAGTGGTTAAAAATGATTCAGTTTGAATACACAATAACATTTCATATATTCCTATGTCTTAAACACGCAACATACTGCAATCCCTGGTGTTGAATTATGATTGATTTATTTTCCAGTGCTATATTTTCGAACATTGAATTATCGATTGAACTACCCCTAGCCTAACTTGAAACCCCATAATTATATTGTACAATGAATTTCCGCTCTTAGGTATAAGATTTTTTTTCTATAAAAGCTCAGCAGAGCCAGAAAACGCTCTCTTTCCACTCTCCAAATTCGCTCGTGCTACATCATCATATCACAGTTCCCAGTTATCTAAACCAGTGCGCAGTTTTTGCTCCGCTTTCGAGGCCGATATTTTACAGTGTGTATAAATCGCAAAAAGTTCTAAACAGTGGTGCCGAAACCCGGGAATTCGTCTCGCCGGATAAGTGTCGGGTCGCGTAGTGTGTGTAAAAGCAGTTTGTGACCGTGTGCTAGGACCACGTGGGATATCCTTTCTCGACACGGGCGGGCTCGATTTGGGGGAGCTCCGAAGCAGCACTTCGTGACCATCTCTCGTCACCTCAGGAAGCGTTAATCTACTTCGGCGGCCGTTCTGGTACGGCAATCCGCGCCCAGCAGGTCGGAATCAACCTTGCTTAACAGGTACGTCCATATATGCTGGTCCCTCGAATTATGACGCCAAAGAAGACAACCCGCACTGGTGTTAACCGATTGAAAACCTTGTGCAGACGCCGAGCCAACATTCTCGGCTCGGCCTCACTAATAAAATCGTTTAATGACAATTATGACGAGGCTATGAGCCATCAAGTACAAGTAAGAATCGACTTACTTGACGAGTTGTGGAAAAAGTTTGCGGAGGTTCAAGACGATATTGAATCCATAGAACATTCCGATTCTACGGAGCTTGCAGAACAAAGAGTCTCGTTTCAGAATATGTACATTGATTTAAAGTCTTCTCTCATAACCAAATTGCCACGTGTTGAGCCTCCATCGAATTCTCGAATGTTGCTTAACTCCACACAATCGCATATAACACAGGCAGTTCGCCTACCGGAGATTAAAATCCCTGAATTTGACGGCAATCCAGAAGATTGGATTGAATTCCGTGATTTGTTTAAATCTCTAGTCCATGCTAATCCTCAGCTAAATTCTGTTCAAAAGCTCCATTATTTGAAGGCCGCGTTGAAAGGCGAAGCCCACCATATTATTTCTTCCCTTCCCGTTTCCACCGAAAATTATTCTATAGCGTGGAAAGCTATTGAAAAACGATACGACAATCCTAATTTGTTGATAAAACGCCATATTGCTGCACTATTCTCAATTCCCGCTTTGAAACGTGAATCAGCGTCGGGTCTTTCCGAGTTGCTGGACCAATTTGACCGACATGTGAGTGTGCTGAACCAACTCGAAGGTCCAGACAGACATTGGAACTCTGTCTTGGTTGAGAGTCTCAGTCGTCGTTTAGACTCGGTTACCCTCAAAGAATGGGAGAAACAAGGTAAGGAAAATGAGCGCCCGACTTACGAGCAATTGGTCAACTTTATTAGGACGCAAGCTCGCATGTTACAATCCGTAAAGCTATCGCAATATGTAAATCTCCCTAACACTGACCACAAAAAGCAGCCGTCGAAAACTACTACTACCTTTGTCGCTACAGAGCCTTCTGCTAAATGCCCTCAGTGCAAGCAAGGTCATCTATTGTACCAATGTGTTCAATTTAAAAAACTGGCCCCTAAAGAACGTTTCAATCTCGCGAAACGATACAAATTGTGTATCAATTGTCTCGGTGGATACCACATGGCAAAGAATTGCAACTCGGCAAACTGCAACGTGTGTGGCAATCGTCATCACACACTACTGCATTTGCCAACTCCAAATGATTCTAACCTCGCTCATCCTACTAACAGTGTATCGCATTCGTTTATTGCAAATGAACAATCGGTTCGTACCACGGAAAATCTAATACCATCGCAATCTAATCAATTTGCTGGAACTGGATTTTACCCATCGCCACCACCATCCTCTACACATGCCGCTACGGCTCACTCGTTCGCGGCGCTCTCGTCCAGTACTCCGGTCAGTGATAGGTCAGCTTCTATACCTATGGAGAATACAATAGCCGAGGATGTCTCGACACAGCTGTGTCCGCAACGAAAGATAGGTAGTGAAGTGTTCCTCGCAACAGCCTTGATCAAGGTTACAGACTCGCACAACCGTAGTCATTTCGCGCGTGTCGTTCTGGACAGTTGCTCCCAGTGCAATTTCGTGTCGGAAGCTCTAGCAACTAAACTCGGTATTAAACGCAGTAAAACTAATGTCGACGTGATCGGTGTCGGCACAAATAAAGTGCACATTACGGAATCTCTCATGATTAACATCAATTCGCGAGTGAGTAATTTTACGTGCGTCCTGTCGTGTCTGGTGATCCCTAAAATTCCAGCTATTTTACCAAGCAAAAATGTTGATATTTCCAAGTGGAAAATACCATCTAACGTAGTGCTTGCCGATCCGAAATTTAACATTAGTGCGGGTGTCGATGTTTTGATTGGTGCGGAGCTATTTTTTTCATTACTAAATTCAAGACGAATGTCATTCGCTCAAGGCTGTCCTCTGTTACAGAGTACTGTGTTCGGGTTCGTGATGTCAGGAATGTACACTACGCCTGCGAATCAACCGCCAATTTGCATAGTTAGTACAGCTAACAGTCTGGACGGGATGCTTCAGAGATTTTGGGAGATGGACAATCTAGATCACGGTAGAGCTCTGACATTGGATGAGCAACGGTGCGAAGACCACTTCAGAAGAACAGTGACGCGTGAACGAGATGGGAGATACGTAGTTCGGCTGCCTGTACGAGACGATCGACTGCCGTATCTAGGTGACGCACATCAGTTAGCACAGCGTCGGTTGCTGTCTACCGAACGACGGTTTAGAACTGATCCGAACCTTCAACAGAACTACCACCAGTTCATGGAGGAGTATGCAAGACTAGGACACATGGAGCCCAGCGTCTATACAGGTAATCAACAATCGTTTTTACCCCATCATCCCATATTTCGACCCGACAGCACTACCACAAAGATTCGCATTGTTTTTGATGGCTCGTGTAGCGAAACTAACCAATTATCCTTGAACGAAGTTTTGTATGCTGGGCCGACTGTCCAGCCCACACTGTTATCCATAGTTTTAAACTTTCGAATTCCCAAATTTGTTTTTATAGCTGACATTGAGAAAATGTTTAGGCAAATTTGGATCCACCCTGATGATCGTAGATTCCTTCAACTTTTGTGGAGGAACGATCCCACAGATCCTATTTCCAAATTTCAATTAGCTACAGTGACATACGGGACGTCTTGTGCCCCATTTCAAGCTGCTCGCGTCCTAATGCAGCTGGCGGAAGACGAAGAATCGCGATTCCCTATGGGAGCGAAGATAATTCGCAAGAATACATATGTTGATGATACGCTAACTGGTGGAGACGAAATAGAGGAAGTTGTTGAATCTACGGTCCAGCTAAGATCGCTGTTAGCTACAGGTGGTTTTAACCTTCGTAAATGGTGTGCGAATGATGAGCGAGTATTAGCCAAAATTCCTCATGAGCTGAGTGAGATGCCTAGTGAAATTGAGATAGATCGGTCGTCATCGGTGAAAACTTTAGGTTTACTCTGGAACCCTCATAGTGACCAATTTGCATTTAAACTACCAGTGCTGCCTACCGCGGATGTGATAACAAAGCGTGTTGTTGTTTCTGAAATGGCACAATTGTTTGATCCCATGGGCCTCGTCGGCTCAGTAGTTGCGGCCGCTAAAATTTTCGTTCAACGTTTATGGTCGGGCCAATAGAGCACTGCATTGCTTTGATTTTGTATGAGATTTTGACGTTTCTTGGCCTTGTTGTTTACAAAATTTCTGTAAGAGTGAAAGAGAAGAAGAGAATTTCATGCAGTGCCCTATACACATGGGATGAACAATTGCCCGAAGATTTGAGATTGTGGTGGCAAGCCTACCGCGATCAGTTACCGGTACTAAAACAACTGCAAGTGACTCGCCGCGTAATAAGTAACAAACCTTATTCAATTCATTGCTTTTGTGATGCATCCGAACGTGGATATGGATGTTGTGTGTATATTGTTTCTAGTAATCACACAAGCAACTTATTGATAACTAAATCACGAGTTTCGCCTCTACGAGCACAATCAATTCCTCGTCTGGAATTATGTGCGGCTTTATTGGGCAGTCAATTAGTTAATCAAATTCTCACTACAACCGATTTTTCTGGGTCAGTCACCTTTTGGACAGACTCTTCAGTGGTTTTACATTGGATTCACTCTCCTTCATCAGTGTGGAAGGTGTTTGTTTCTAATCGCATTTCAGAGATTCAAAAACTTACTGAAGGACAAACCTGGAGACATGTCCCTTCCGAGATGAACCCAGCCGATCAAATCTCACGTGGAGTTCAACCTTCTGAACTTGTAAACAACGAACTGTGGTGGCATGGTCCTGATTTTTTAGTGAAATCGCCAGCCTGTTGGCCATCGAATCGGAAGTTTCCGAATATTGATAACATTCACATGACTGAACGTCGTTCACTTGTTTCTCTGTTCACGACTAGCACCATTCATGATAAATGGGACATATTTGAAAGATATTCGGAGTTATCCACCTTGCTCAAGGTTGTTGCTTGGTGTTGGAGATTTTTTGAACACATTTCCAAAAAGCGTTCTGGAAAATTTAGTACTCTTACACCAGAGGAGTTAAATCTTGCATTAAAACGCCTGGTTCGGCTTGCACAGCAACAATCTTTCCCTGATGAAATCAAATTATTGACTAAAGCAAAAGGTGAAGAATGTACACAACCCGAAATGAATTTCAAGTCCTTGATGAAGGGACTAAATGTTTATTTGGATGAATTCGGATTACTCCGAATTAGAGGACGGCTTGAAAAATTGTCCGCTCCATTGGATACAAGGTGTCCTATTCTATTGCCGTCTGATCACAAAATTACTATGTTGATTGCTCGTTCTATTCATCATCAAACTCTTCATGCTGGCCCAACGTTATTACTAGCCACCATCCGTCAGCGATTTTGGCCATTGCATGGGAGAAATATTGCTCGCAAAATAGTTCGTGAATGCATACAATGCTTCAGGTGCAATCCTCGTGGAAATCACCAAATTATGGCCCCTCTTCCTTCAGTGAGGATCACACCTGCGAGAGTGTTTTCCAACTGTGGTTTGGACTACTGTGGCCCTTTTCTTGTTCGTCCCCTTGTTGGTAGAGGATCTTCAGTTAAAATTTATGTTGCAAATTTTGTTTGCATGGTCTCAAAAGCTATGCACCTAGAAATCGTTTACGATTTGTCCTCTCAAGCTTGCATCAATGCTATGAAGCGTTTTATTGCCAGACGTGGTAGGTTGCTGAACTTGTATTGCGACAATGCAACAGCCTTTGTGGGAGCAAATCGAGAACTTAAGGAGCTCCGGGTACAATTCCTCGGCCAATTCAAAACCGAACATTGGAATAACTTTTGTTTAGAACAAGGAATTAACTTTCATTTTATCCCAGCCCGCTCCCCCCATTTCGGTGGGTTGTGGGAAGCGGGGGTAAAATCCTTTAAACACCACTTTCGCCGTATTTTGGGTTCGAAATCTCTTCGTCTGGATGAAATGGTCACCGCAGTAACTCAAATCGAGAGCATACTTAACTCTAGGCCATTGACGCCGTTATCTAACAACGCTGAGGATTTAAATGCTTTAACGCCGGGACATTTTATAATCGGAGAACCAATGTTCTCAATTCCGGAGCCAGACGTGACGGATATGAGCATTAACCGCTTAAATCGTTTCCAGGAATTGAAACGATCCGTCCAAGATTTCTGGCACCGATGGTCCCGCGATTACGTGAGCCAGTTGCACCAACGACCCAAATGGCAAACCGAAACTCACAACGATCCGGTCCAAGGCGCATTGGTCCTGCTCAAACAGGAGCACCTTCCTCCACTTCAGTGGAACTTGGGTCGCGTCGTCGAAACGTACGCAGGGAGCGATGGGCACATAAGGGTGGTGCTAGTGCGAACAGTTCGAGGAATGTTCAAAAGAGCCGTGACCGAAGTCTGCACACTCCCGATAGATGTACTTCCAACGTCAAGCCCAATCGAGAGCCAAAGGTCGCACGAAAGGAAGCAGCTAGGAACCGACAACGGAAGGATACAGGTACAGATACCGAGGACGACGCATCGTAGGATCAAACGCAGTTGAAACAGTAGGTTTCAACGGGGCCCTGTGTGTTGAATTATGATTGATTTATTTTCCAGTGCTATATTTTCGAACATTGAATTATCGATTGAACTACCCCTAGCCTAACTTGAAACCCCATAATTATATTGTACAATGAATTTCCGCTCTTAGGTATAAGATTTTTTTTCTATAAAAGCTCAGCAGAGCCAGAAAACGCTCTCTTTCCACTCTCCAAATTCGCTCGTGCTACATCATCATATCACAGTTCTCAGTTATCTAAACCAGTGCGCAGTTTTTGCTCCGCTTTCGAGGCCGATATTTTACAGTGTGTATAAATCGCAAAAAGTTCTAAACACCTGGTATTTCTTATGTGTAGGTATATGTACCTCTCCCAATTGCGAAGATTAAGACGCAAAGTCGAGAAATTTACAGACTACACGAGAGCCGAAGATAACGCAAGTAAGCAGCGTTAAAAGAAAGTAATACATTTTAGCAGTGTTAATTAGAATGTTTTAATTGCGTTCCTTCTGCCACAGATGTACGGGTAGCACACTTGAAGTATGTAGAGTTAGGTGGGTACGTGAACCGGGAGAATGTGTGCTCTTGCGAAACGTGTACTTTGTGTTCGGTGGTTTTTCGCAAGTAAAAGCATCCCGTCGTCGCGTTGCGGCAGAAAAACAGCAATATCTAACATCTTCGTTTGTTCGCGCGTGTTCGTTGGCTGGAGTTTGTGCGGGCCGGATTCAGGTTTAAGTTGCTCTGATGTGATGTTCTCAGACAGCAATTTTAGGTCCAATTATTTTTCAAGATACTAAGGGTCCGAAGCAATAACGTTGATGCTTAGCAAGATCATGCTCGAGAGTACCCAGGCACAAAGCCTGATCGGCAAGGGAACTTTTCCTTAAATCATTTCTTTTAACTTCTTGGGCATCTATAGTGTGTTTTATATCATCTACACGGTGTTCGAATGCATAATCACCAGGAAAATCCAATTCTCAGGTTTTATTGAAGTGTTCAATCAAAGTAACATGTTTAGTTCAAACAGATCCGAGGACTTTTGAAAAACATTTTAAAATATTTTGCTTTTATGGTGATTCTTAAAACCTTTCCTAAGTTATTTAGACTAGGAATTATAGCGAAGCATTGAATACTGAGCCGTGAAGCAGCTGTGCACTTTCAGACGTTAGGCAAAGAAGGAAATAAAAAGATCATTTGAAAAGTTTTATAAAACTAAAGTGAGTTTTATTTGGTTTTGTGATAGTTATAAAGGTCTCCTCAAATATGCTTGTATTTAAAATATTTATCAGATAGAGTATAAGTATCAATACGATTGAGTTGATATTTGATCAACTCCATCCCATTGATTTATGTACTATATTTGAAAAACATGTTCAAGTCAAGTTGTGTTCAACAATGTAAAATAACGTACAAGTAGGTTTTAATTCCAGTAAAATGAAACGGCCCTGGAACTCATCGTGATTATCACTAGTCTGTTTGGTTGGCAGTTCTACACCGGAACGAATGCTCTATGGGTGTATCTCGGTGCCAAGCCGAAAGGATGAGACGGGAAAATTTGCTATGTTAAGCTTCATTAAGCTCGTGAACATGGGCAGCTCACGCGCTCCCGATTAAGATAGTAGGTAGGTAGGTAGGTACCTATTGGTTCGGGACCGCCGCTCGTGCGGGATTCAGCGCTTCGCTTTCCCTGGAAATAAGCTCATTACATGTCTTTCCAACAAATTAAGAATTTTATAGGGCAGGATTTTATTGTCTCTTCGGTTCCCGATAATTGACACAAGATTGAGAAAAGACACGAGAAAATGGCCAGACGACAACGGTCGCCATATGGTATGCAGCAACTCAAAAAAAGAATTACATCCGATGAGCGATGAACTTGACGGAACATCACGACACGAGTACTTTGGGGTGAAATAAAAGATGTAAACACCCGATAGTACAAGCGCGAGGGTCCCGGTGCGAGATTTGCTGAATGGGACATGGGACCTCAATGGGAGAGAAGTCAATTCGGGCGAAACGAACGAAATCACACGAAGGACGACGACACGGGCGATGGCGGTGGGAAATATTCAAATGAGCCTTCTGGGTCTTGGTCGGTCCATCAGTCTGCTGCAGTTGCAGGGCGAGAGCACTGGACGATCGACGATGCATCATGACACGAGATGACGGCCGCAGAGTGGAAATAAATTGGTCCTTTCGTCCCGGGTGGTCAACGGAAGCGAACGGTCCGGCCAAAGCGGACCATGCAAAATTAAACTTGAATTACAAAATGAGAAAAATGATAAAAAGAAAATTAATTTATTATATTGAATTGATAAATCTTCGAGGTTGAGTTGCTTCGTTCGCTACTGGTATTGACTGGAGCAGGTCGATGTACAGTCCGGGGTCGTGCAGTATCCGAAAATATGATCTTTTGGGTGGCTTTCTCAGTCTTTAAGTCGAGAACGAAATGTTTCCTACTCTCCCGACGTTTCGGCCGAAGGGTTTTGGCCTTTCTCAAGGGTCGCTAAAACATGTATTTAACACTTTACATATAACATTTAACATAAAACATATAACTACTCACTAGTGTCTATCGTCTCCCGTGTATATAGTTGTCTAACCATTTGTGTTTGGCCTGCCTTTTCATTACCTGTCTGTTATAATATGGTTATTATTTTCGATTTGATGCACAATTTTACCTAACTTACTGTTTTTTAAAGGTTTTTTAATATATTTAGTTTTGATTGGACTTCACAGCACTGGTAACGATCGTTTCAAAATGGTTGGTGAATTTTGTGGTGATTATGGATCACGTTCATCGGTTTCATTTAGGAGGTGTGGAATTGGTTCCATTGTTGATATGGCTGGGGTTTGTCTACGTGTGGTGGACTGTTTAATTGTGTGGAATAGTCCTGCGTACGTTGTACTTAGACCTTGTATGTCTGTACGGTGGTTGACTGTGTTAGGTGTATTGGTGATGTGACACATCTCTAGTGTTGGTAGTGTTGATTTTCTATTGGCCCTATCGAGAATTTTTGGGTTTGCAACATTGAACATATGGTTGTTTTCAATGACATGTTTCATTAATACCGTTTTTTCGCCTAGTCTTAGGTTTTCTTCATTTGTGTTTGTGTCATTGCTTTGGATTAATTTGGTGTATTGGTTAACATTGCTCTTGTGTCCAGACATTCTAGTTTTTAACTGGTTTGTGGTCATTCCAATGTATGTTTGTTTACAGTCTGTGCATTCTAGACTGTAAATAACGTTGCAGTGGTCGAGTATAGGGAGGGGGTCTTTAACTGATCGTAGGATGTTATTTGTGTTTTTTAATGTTTTGTAGGCAATTCGTACCTGTGGAAAATCGGCTTTTAGGATGTTGGCGATTGTAGGACTGAGATTTTCAATGAAGGGGATGCTTCTGTATTCGGTGAGCTGCTGACCGTTGGTTGTGGAAGGTGGTGGTCGCTGCTGGGGTTGGATGGCAATGGTATTCCAAACCAATATCTTCAGGACGACTGCTAAACTTCCACTCAATCCACCCCATAAGCATGAAGATGTTTCGCCTGTGTTGAATACTTCCAAAATGAATAACTGAGAGCTTTTTTTGCCAATTGACCATTTGTTACAAATTTCAAATACAAAAGGGACCATTTCGGGACAGCTTGGAGAAGTAGTTCCTCCTAAATGTCAAACGTTTTCTGGTCGGGTTCTGACTCCGTGAAATTCGATAAGTACTTCGGTCGTCGGTCAATCAACAGAGTCAACAGTGGTTTCTCCAAGAGTTAACGTAAGTACTATACTCTGCCCATATTCGCATAGTCGATGTAACCACCAACGTCTGCTTTAATGGGAAAACACGATTTTATAGATTTTTTCCGGATTTACATATGCACCGACTATTTGAATGAAATAATCTGCCAGTTTCGTGGATTACAGCTACAAAAAGTGAGCCGCAATGATTTTAAGACGTTTCGTATAATTTTCCCATATTTAAAACGTGTACGTCAGTTTATGCGACCATTCAGTCGTTTTGATGAATGATTACACGGATAAGTTGACGTAACAACCAAATTGCTATGACTGTTATGTTAGCTATTACGGTACCCGTTTTCTGAACACGTGTTAAATTTTTTTTCCGGAATGTCCGTTTTCTTCTTCTTCTATATGGCTTTACGTCCCCACTGAGACTTGGCCTGCCTCGCTTCAACTTAGTTATTAATTGAAGGGCTTCCTTTGCCTGCCATTGCATGCATTTGTATATTGTGAGGCAAGTGCAATAATACACCATGCCCAGGGAGTCGAAAAAAATTTCTTGACCGGAACGGGAATCGAACCCGGATCTCCGGCTGAATGTCCGTATTCGTGCGTTAAATACATTCTTTGTTGATAAGCAGCAGTCCCGACTCGAAAGATGGGGATTAATGCACCATGCAATTGAGGCAGTCTATGTTGAAAAGGTTATTTTATGCCTTATCCAAAATATGATGTTGTACGTATTTATTAAGAAATATCTTAGAAATATTTACAATTTTTTGAGATTTACTTGATAAACTGAAACATGAAGTGTCACCCGCGGGCCTCAGTAATTTTTTCTCATATTCGACAAATTACGAAATGTTACGAAACTAATTTCATTTTAATAACCTTGTACTATTCCTCTACACTAAGTTTTTACAATTAAATTAGTAAACATCAAAAGCTCATACACCCAACGCCTAATCAGAGAGATATGGATTTAATTTATCTAAGTTTAGGAGGATGTTTACGACTGGGAAAAAATGTTGAACTGTTGTGGGTTTCTCAGTCTAACAGGATTAAAACGGCTATGCCAAACCGTTTCACTTTTGTTAGACTGAAAAACCACAACAGTTCAGTAGTATTGTTTCAATGATGGTTTTGAAACAAATCGTAAAACTTATAATAGTTTTGCTGTGGAATAATTTTACTCGTGGCTAACAATGAGTTTACTATTTCATTAATCAATCAGGTGCCACAAAAACTCACGTTTCGGGTTTTAATGAGTTTGCTTTAAGCACTTTGTAAGCAGCTGAAAGGGGGTTTGAGGAGTTTACGACGTAATTCATAGGAAGCGATAGAGATCTACCTCAACCATCCATACAAAAAAATATAACTGTTCATACATGAGGTGTTTGAATTCTATACTTAGGAGATTTGACAAACACCCATTTTAGAGTAATTTAGAGTAAGCACGTTCACTGCGAACAATACTCGCCGCTAGCCAGGATTACGGCATATGGCGGCGTTGCATGAACTACGAATTGTACCAAGTATGTAAATAAATCGATACAGTATGAACCCAATTTTGTCAGCCCCACAAACTTGTTGCTCTCATTAACTTACGGTCAAACTTTAACTAATTCAATCATGTTCATCACTAAACTACTGCTTGAAAATCTATTTAGATATTTAAGGAGAACAAATAATGTGTCCCCGAAACAGGCTGACAAAATCGGTTAACTGATGTATAATGAAGCGGATAAAACACGGCAGGAGGGCCCACATAGCCGAGGCGGTAAACGCACGGGTATTCAGCATGACCATGCTGAGGGTGACGGGTTCGATTCCCGCTCGGTCCAGGATCTTTTCGTAAAGGAAATGTCCTTGACTTCCTTGGGCATAGAGTATCTTCGTGCCTGCCACACGATATATGCATGCAAAATGGTCATTGGCAGAGGAAGCTCTCAGTTAATAACTGTGGAAGTGCTCATAGAACACTAAGCTGAGAAGCAGGCTTTGTCCCAATGAGGACGTTACGCCAAGAAGAGAGAGAGAGAGAAAACACGGCAGGCTGCGGTGGGCTGGGTACGTAGCTCGTATGCCAGAGAAATGAAAAACTTATACCATATTAGCAGAAAACCAAAAAGGATCCGTTGGCTTCGCGGTAGGGCGCGCACGTGGGCCTTTTAGGTCTTCCTCAACTGCATTTTGCGGCCCAAAGGGGCTCCAAAATCTCAGTGCGACTGGAAGCGATTGATTCAGGACTAAGACCAGTGGAAACGATTACTTCAATCGGCGTAGGCTCAACATTACGAGTTGTAGGCTATCAAGTATCAATTTGTTAAATTATTCGCATGTTGTTGTCAAAGCATCATAAATGTTTCAGTATCTACATTGCATACATAATAAGTATTAAACATAATTGATAATATTCACTATGAAAGTTGTTGATATTGAAAATGATTTTCAGGCATCTGAAATCAAATATTTAGATATCTCAAACATAAATTATGTTTATGTCAATAAATTATCTTAATAAATTATCTCAATAAATTATGTTCAATCACGTTTTATGGGGAGATTTTAGTTTTCTTGTACACAGACGTCAGTATTGCGACCACATGGTGGTTACGTCAAAACGTTCTTTTCAATTTACTCAGAAGTTTTAGAACAAACACATTTTTTTAATAATTGGAGCATATGCTATACATGGTGTAGGATATGTTAAGCTGAAAAAGTGGATTTTGACCTATGTGGCGTTTAAGTCACCTATGCGAATATGGGCAGAACTGCCGTGAATCGCAAGTCAGTCCCATATGTAAAAAGTAGGCATTGAGAAAATGGACCCTGAAGTTTTTAAATTCGATTAATACGGAAAACTTCAAAAAATTGCCGTGACTTGAATACTACTGCGATCATCGTGAAACTTTTACAAGTTGTTTAAAACGTAAAGAAGTAACTGTAGAAAATTTAAAAGTAACAAAAACGTTGATCAATTTTGTATTGGAAGGTACAAAAGTTCGTGATGGGACTGACTAGCGATTACTTTTCATTATGGGACAATCTGACTTGGTGTTGTTTTTCGATTTTACTGAACAAATTATATATTTTTATTTACGTAGCTGATAGATCATTGGAAGATAGATCGAAAACGGGTATTAACTCAATGTTGCCCAAAATGCAGATGGGACTGACTTGCGATTCACGGCAGTATACGCCATCTAACGAAGTAAGAGTTAGCCAACAAAACCATCACTCGATGCTCAGCCATTGTCTGTTTCGTTACCATCCGGTGACACTAGAAATGAATGAGAAACAGGTAGAAACTTCCGCTTTTCTGGGCGATCGGTGTCAAACAACACTTACGGAAGCTGGACTGGCAGCTGATCGCGACAGCGTGACAGTGCTGCTGATATAACAAATCCATGAGCCATTCGTCGAATCATTGATCCGTAATCAATAAATAACTTTTTTTCACAGGCATCCAATCGTTTTGCGGTCTTCGAAGGAAAGTTTCATGGATGAGACATTGTTCAAAAGAAAAAGTGAAAAATGGCGAGTAAACAGTTGGGGCAGTTGCAATGGGGATCTCGATCGCGTTTCATTGTTCGAAAAAAAAAAAAAGTGAAATGTGACACGTGTTTGGGGCAGGTGCACATTGTCCTTCCTCGTGCAGTGATAAAAATGGATGCACATTTCGCACCCAATAGTATTGCAGAAAATTGAAGGAGTCATCCGACGACATGGAACTGGAGGAGAGCATTTTTTCTTTACATCCTAGAAGGAGTTGGGGTAATTTCGCCAATGCGAGTGGATCATTTCACCCACCAAAGGTGGCTCCAAGGACCACACCTTACCCTACCCTACTAACAAATACTCCTTCCCAAAACAACTGTGGGTGGGGATGCTGTTTCCACCATTCATAAATTTGGTATTTTCTATCAATTCAATAAACCTAACGTTCTTATGGATACTAACTAAGATAAACAAGCTGCACATATTAGAGATCGGCTTAGTTCCGAGTAGGTGGAAAAATCTGATGAATAGCATATTCAGCTATGATTGATTGAATTACTGAAGAGCAAAAACTGATTGATATAAGAGGTAAAAGAACAGAAATAATAGCAAAATCTAATATGGTGAACTACTCAATAATAGCTCGTTAAGATATTACAAGATCAAAATAAAAGCAGACAAGATTTGTTTCTTTTTTCTAGAAAAAAAGAATAAAAAAAATGTCAGCATGCAGCATCGAACCTACGACCTTATAATTCACAGGCGGCGATGCTTACCTCTCAACTGTGGCTCGCTGATGTAAGCAACATGGGAATAGGAGCATGCGGTTCTTCGTTTCCACAGCTCAGAAAGGGGCACATGGCATTTCACTAACATTGAGCCATCTCTACAGTGTATCAAACAATTGTCCGTACAGCAATTTTCTGATCAAAATCATTTTTCACTCAAATGATCATAACTTTTTTATACATCAATCAAATACGCTGAAATTTTGATCAATTATGAACCATATATCAAAGCTCCATTGGTAAAATTTTGAGCGAGATCGAACAAGTTTTATAAAAGTTATAGAACTTTCAGTAAAACTTACAAGATTTTTGAACACATTTTTAAAACATTATATCTCAGTATGTACTCTATGAAACTTTTTCATTTTTTTTTATTAAACAGCTTATACCTCAGGCTTCCATATGCAGCTTTGTTTGAGGTTTAATATTTACTACAAAAAATATGAAAAGTCTGTACATGTTCAGAGTGTCATTTGAAAAGTTATCATATTTTGATCAATAAAAGTGCCAAGTGTTTTCAACGTTTTTAAACTCTATTAATGTAATATTTTCATACAGGACCTACTAAACTACATATGAATAGTAGGCCCTATGTATTTTTCATTCAGTTAATGCACTTTCATTGGTGGAAAACGTTTGGCAGATTATATGTGCAAAATATGGTAAATTTTCAAACATCGTCAGCTACATAAGCACATTTTTCATATTTTGTGTAGTGATTATAAAACCTTTAAACAAGCTGCATATGAAAGCCTTACGTATCAGCTGTAACACAAAAAAAATTAAAAAGTTCCATCGAGTATATACTGAGATATGATGTTTTAAAAATGTGTTCAAAAATCTTATTAGTTTTTCTAAAAGTTCTATAACTTTCAGAAAACTTGTTCGATCTCGCTCAAAATTTTACCAATGGAGCAATAATATATGATTTATGATTGATTAAAATTTCAGCGTTTTTGATTGACGTATAAAAAAGTTGTGAACATTTGAATGAAAAATTATTTCGACCAAAAATATGCTGTACGGACAATTGTTTGATACACTGTATGTGTGTGTATGTGTTCCATTTCGTACAGAAGAGCTAAACTTGTTCTTATGTAGAAATTATCAGCTATTTCCACAAGAACAAAAACTGATATCATATCACTTTGAGCTATTCGTGCGATATTCACTAGATTTTTGAATAACTCATCAAAATCACTTCGAGCTATGACAGCAAAAAGTGTTCGATTTGAGATATGATTTAGAATTCCTCATCTACCCGGGAAGGAGTGTAATGAAGTGTGGAATTAGCATAAGTTAAAATACACAGAAATAAAAATTAAAAAAAAAAAAATAAGAAGTGTAATGGCTCCTACAGAGCAGTCTCCAGAGATGTTGGAGAGGATCATCGAGTGATTTTTTCCGCGTCATGGTCTTATTCCTTGTCCTTCTTTCGTAGGACAGTTGCGGACTGGACATTGTTGTCTTTGCTGACGATATTACGAGGAGGTCTAGACACAAGAAACGGGATTAACTGGATTCAACTCGATCGCAGTTGTGATAGATTGGATGAGCTTCAGGAAATTGGGATTTGTCGGTCTGTTCAAGCTCGTTTGGAAGTTAATCATCAATGTTAACTTCTTTTCCCGATCAGCCTAGATAGCTGTGTAGTGTCGGTAGCGGTTGTCTCAAGTGGCTGAGAATATCACTACGGGCCGCCTGATCCAGTGGTAAGAGTCCACTAAATAGGTGACCCCTAATTCATGGTGTTATGCGGCTTTATGATTACCGTGTCAAGGAATGAAGGGTTAGGAGGGGGTGGGTCTAAAAAAACCTAATCACAAACAGAGCCTGTCAAGAATTAGGATGTCCTCCACAGTATTACGTCCTTACTGCGCTTACCTGAGCAATGGTGCAGTGGAACTTGCGTTTCTCCGAGATAATCAGTGTTGCTCTTCTTAAGTTTCAAATTTGAGGCTAGATAAGAGCGAGATTATTCAAATGTTGTAAATTAGCTTACTTCACTACCTACATATATGGTTACGCTTTTGGCGTTTTTCAATTGATACCGATTTGGTTTGTCGTTGATGTTTCCTTTTTGTGCTGTAATTGGGAAGAGTTTAATCCTGTCTAGTTTTGGTAGTGGCTGCGGCTAGGAAAGCTCAGAACAATTTTCAGCGTAAAAAGCGTGTGTAGCCCAAGTGGCTCTACTTCGAAAAGTTCATTTTCGTAGGGTGACTTCTGTATAGGTTACTTAGTGAACCCAGTTTTGCTTCTTTCATTTTAAATGATATGTCGTGCCTCGAGCATGCTATATTTTAGAATAACGTTAACAGTATGTTTCAATCTTCCCCTATAGATGCCTTCAAGCAAGCTCTTGTTTCAGCATCTTTTCGCTGATATTTGTCAGTATTTCTACGATGATTATAACATCTGAAGCAGCTCAAACATTAATTTGAGATGCTTCTGTTTGATGGAATATTTAGGTAGTACAGTTCATGGATAATTTAACATAGAATTGCACCTAACCCAACTCTGCGTGAGCAGAATTTGTCATGAGTTGACAGATTGGCATATGCCAGATGAGGAGTCTCCATTTGACCTTCCTTGCACTTTTAAGTGTTCCTTCGCAAACTTTGCGTATTCAGGCGTCCCTGCTCAACAAACTAGGGAACCTGTACTAATTGGTCGCGACCACATTTTATGGATAACTCGCTTCCATTGCTACTCTAAGAGAGTTTCATCGTGGTTTTGTTACTACAACGCCCTCCATTACCACAACTATTGTATTCCTAAATGGAACTTTGATCTGTTCAAGTTCAAAATATCTTCGGGTAAACCAGTCTTTTGTAGAGCTAAGAATCTCTAGCTTCTGCTCTGAGGATTGTAGCTATAGAATCGATTTAGTGGGCACTAAAAATCTCTGCTTACGTCAAATCTCCAGGAGAAAATGGGGGTTTGTCCTACTTTTCTCCAGAGGGATTTGAGTATTTCAAACTCAAACCTGTAGTTTTCTATTGGGTATTTTCATGACGTGAAATTACTCTATAGTTTTATCCTGAAAGGATGTGCGCGTTGTTGTATAAAGAAGGAATGAGTTCCTGGTTCATCTGGTTACCTCTTTTTTTCTAGTTGTCGATTATCACATGTGTGATGTTCGTCTGGCTAACATACCTATTCATGTGAACTCTCATGCCTCCCAATTTGGGATGTCTACAGTGACTCTTTACATAAAGTTGTATACGTTTTCAAGAAAACACTCACTCAAACGTAGCTCTTGCTTGGGTGATTTCTTGAATATTGAGGAAGCTGTCGATGACGTACCTTTCAATGTCATATTGAAAGTCGCATGACGTCACACGCTACCTACAATGAGCTATAGGCTGTCTTGACGCTTATGCGTGTTACCGTGTCCTTTTTAGGTCACTGATTCAACCCGTTGTGGTATGGGCTATGAGTTCTCGTTGCGCTTATGCGGTCCTTTCCTCTTCTAGGGCACCCCTTCCTATTTCATCACCTTTCCCTTTCCTAAATTCCATCCCTTGTCCGATTATCCCTCGGGTAAATGATGAAATAGGCTTATACGTATGGCAATGGCACAAATTTCCCAAATGAAGGATAACGTGCCTCTGGAGTCAGCCTTCTGAAGGCCCCAGGTTCAGACGGTATTTCAAACTTGGCCATAAAAGCGTCTGGAAACACCTGGGTACTTTTTTAACTTAAACGTTTATTTGTAAGGCTCGAGTGCACCCGGGTACTCGTATAAGATTCTCGGAAGTTACTTCCATAATTAAGTACTAGCTGACGACACAGAGGTGGGTCGGAAATTTGTGGAGCCTCGTAGCCGTGCGGTTAGGGTCACCAAGCTCATAATCGCACCATGCTATGGGGTGAGGGTTCGATTCCCGCTCCGGACGTTGAAACTTTTCGTGAGAATAGTTCCTTCCCCATTTCTACTGGTGCATGCTCCGTTCGTCCGTTGTCTAGTGTTAAGTTTAAACAGTCTGTACAGCCCAAAGCTGAAGACGTTGTCCGGAGTCCGGCAAGGTTATATCACGGGTACGATTTTATGGAATGTAATGTACGAAGTTGTGTTGAGGTTAAAGTTCTCGGTGGGCGTGAATATAGTTGACTTTGCCGACAATATTACGTGGAGGTCTAGGTCTAGGTCGATCGAGGAAATGTAATTGACTGCAGTCCACTTGATCACAGTTGTGAAGGAGTGGATGTGCTTCAGGAAACAGGAATTGCCTCACCATAAAACTGAGATGGTGGTTATTTACAACCGAAAGTCGGACCATCAAGCGGTGAAAACCTTGTACGTTGCTTATGTTAGATCATTTAAGAATACTGTAGCATAGTGTGGAGTTTAGTATTTCACTGGGAAGGAATCACCCCTCACGTGCAGCACACACAACTTACCCAGGCTGACGTCGGTTCGCAAGTGGCAAGAGTGAACGCGGTTGGGTGACGCATGGAGTTGTTGCTACGCAAGCAGGGATGCTGACATTGTCTGCTTGACAGTTCGCATCCCATTCAAATGCGCTATATCGCCTGCTGTGATCATTCTCTTTATCACAGCTTTATTCAGTACATCTTATATCTCACATCCTTCTTCTACTCTAAAGAAATTTTACACATTTTTAACATAAAATTGAATTTTCGTATCTCAATTTGGAGTATTTACTTACAAATATTCAACATAATTAACTGTTATATTACATCGTCACATACGTTGCAATTGGTGCCATGAAGCTGCCGAATATAGTTTTCATTGAGATACCATTCTGCTGCCGCTACTTTGTTTTCACAGACTTGTTAAAATCCCAAAATGGCCACCACAGTGGCCGACTTTGGCACCTACTCACGATTTTGAACGCACAAATCTCTTCGTAAACAAAACCAGCGCACTTGTTCTTCTTATTTTAAGCTTATTACAAGTGAACAAGAACAGAATAATAAAATGCACTGTTGTTCGAAGCTTGCTTCTTGAGATTTGTGCGTTTGAAATTATGATGCACTGTTGAAGCGGGATTTTAAGACGTTTGTCCTTAAATGCAGGAATGACATTTTCCGACGAGAAATGGTAGCTTGCACAGTGACGTCACCATTATCTCTCTCTCTTTTCCTCTCGTTCGGGGTAGCTCGATACAGCCGTCCTTGCTCTCAAAATAATTTTGAGGATAATGCTTAAAAATCATGTGATTTCGTTGAAGTTTAGTTTGTAATGCAAGCCTCTATACTTGTAATATTTAAGAAAATTCCCGCTTTGGTACTGGGTGGTTCTGAAAAAAAATCTTGCTCTTTCAGTCTTTATTCAATCTTATACTTGAATTAATCCTATTGCTCCGTCGTTTAAATTCGAGATATCTGATAAAATACATTATATAGATAAAGAGAATAAAGCATTGTCATTCATTGGAACACTAGCCACAGCAAGCAAACTGCATCATCATATGTTATCCTTCTTTTGGCCAGCCAACATTGACGACACCCTTTGATAAACGATTTATTGTAACCATTCGATTCCACATTTGCACGAATCAAAACTACTGGATTTTTCTAATAGTTTTATTTTTGCGTACATTACTAAGATCTATCGGCCACGACAAACAACACGATGCAAACTTCCGGTCCAATATTTGCACGAAGCAAAACGGGATCTTTCCCCTAGCTTTTCGTCAGCGAACATTGTCGGAATTCTTCCTCCATGGCAAACAACACGCTGTAAGCTTCGGATCCGACATTTGTGCGAAGCAAAACAACAGGATCTTTCTAACCTAGCTTTTCGTCAGCGGACATTGCCAAGATTTTTCCTCCACGACAAACAACACGCTGTAAGCTTCTGATCCGACATTTGCGCGAAGCAAAACAACAGGATCTTTCTAACCTAGCTTTTCGTCAGCGGACATTGTCGGGATACTTCCTCCACGGCAAACAACACACTGTAAGCTTCCGATCCGACATTTGCGCGAAGCAAAACAACAGGATCTTTCTAACCTTGCTTTTCGGCAGCAGACATTGCCGGAGGTTTTCCCCCACGGCAAACAACACGCTGTAAGCATTCGATCCGACATTTGCACGATGCAAAACAACAGGATCTTTCTAACCTTGCTTTTCGGCAGCGGACATTGCCGGAGGTTTTCCCCCACGGCAAACAACACGCTGTAAGCATTCGATCCGACATTTGCACGATGCAAAACAACAGGATCTTTCTAACCTTGCTTTTCGGCAGCGGACATTGCCGGAGGTTTTCCCCCACGGCAAACAACACGCTGTAAGCATTCGATCCGACATTTGCACGATGCAAAACAACAGGATCTTTCTAACCTTGCTTTTCGGCAGCGGACATTGCCGGAGGTTTTCCCCCACGGCAAACAACACGCTGTAAGCATTCGATCCGACATTTGCACGATGCAAAACAACAGGATCTTTCTAACCTTGCTTTTCGGCAGCGGACATTGCCGGAGATTTTCCCCCACGGCAAACAACACGCTGTAAGCATTCGATCCGACATTTGCACGATGCAAAACAACAGGATCTTTCTAACCTTGCTTTTCGGCAGCGGACATTGCCGGAGATTTTCCCCCACGGCAAACAACACGCTGTAAGCACAAAACAAAACAATTCGATCACTCTAGCGCTGCTGGATTTTTTCTTGTCGCACTTTCACACTCTTTCCCGTCAATAATTTCTCATACACAGTTTTTCGCAGGCATGCTCCAGCGGGAGCTACGTCCTCGTAAAATATTTATCACACCGAACTTCCACTTTTCACATATGGGTTTTGTGTTTCCGTCACTTGTTCACTATTGCATGCACATTGAAGGTTGATTCCTCCCAGCAAAAATGTAGGTTCCTTTTCTTAAATTAAACGAAAAACTGGCAGGAATTCGCCAATGTGGAGTTTAGTATTTCACTGGGAAGGAATCACCCCTCACGTGCAGCACACACAACTTACCCAGGCTGACGTCGGTTCGCAAGTGGCAAGAGTGAACGCGGTTGGGTGACGCATGGAGTTGTTGCTACGCAAGCAGGGATGCTGACATTGTCTGCTTGACAGTTCGCATCCCATTCAAATGCGCTATATCGCCTGCTGTGATCATTCTCTTTATCACAGCTTTATTCAGTACATCTTATATCTCACACATAGTATGGTAACACATGAGAATCGAATCAATACAAAAGCAGTTCTTTTCACATGCTTTTCGCAAGTTGGGTTGGAGCGCATTTCAACTGTTTTCATATCACTTAGGCTTCGTGGATGCTTATAAATATGTATTCATATTTTGATAGATTATCGCAAAACTATGGCTAATAGGTTTATTATTTAACCCTCTAATACCCACATTTTTGATTTTGATCTAAATATCATTTTTCGTCATCTAAAATCGATTTAAACATGTTTTGGAAGATGATTCTTTTTAATTCTCGATTTCGTGAATTTCAGTTTTTGATTTTTCTAATTTTTATTTTTGAACATCCCCACACTTTTATATTTTTCCTGGAAGCCTATTTGGGGTACGGATTTTTTGGGATGAAAAAATTTTGAGATTTTTTGATTATTGTTGAAATATTTTAATTTTCAATTTTTTTCATATAAAATTTTATTTTCCGTGTTTTTTTAAGGAAAATAATTTTAGAGTGTATTCGATTCCCTTAAACTATTGAACAAGGATAGAATGGTTTGGGAAAAATTTAAAATATTTTAATTGTAGCGATTCAATACAAAATAAACAATGACTTCTAAAAGGTGACCAAAACATCAATTTTTCAATGATTTTGGAAAAATGTAAATACGCTTTAAAATACACCAAAAACCATTTTCAGATATACAAAACAGTCCTAAATATCAGCCAAAAATATAAAAATTTTGATTTCCCTCGAAACAAAAATTACAAAAATGCTCAAACTATACCCCGTCTAAAGGCGGGGTTGGGTATTAGAGGGTTAATAAACTAGCTGTCCCGGCAAGCGTCGTACTGCCTGCCTACTATGTTTCTTGGCATGCAGTCCTGGAAGAAAATGACCCACAAAATGAAATTTCAAATTTTCCCGTTTTCGTTGCTTTCCCGGACGATTTTTGCAATTATTATTCCGTTCGAACATGTCGGAGGCCAGCACGAATGCAACAGTGAAAGAATTATGTCGATCTGTTGACCCGTTCCCGAGCCTATTCGTGACATACAAACACCATTCCATTTTTATTCATATAGAAGATAGATGAATTCATACACATATACTATACATTGACTCCACTAACTCCACTAACTCCACTTACTACTAAGTATGCTCTTGCTAGACGAGAGATCGTGATCTATTTGATCTAAACAATCATCGAAGAATTTAATGTAAAAGTTGGTCCTTTGAACTGAATGATGAATCTTTATTATCAGCACTGCGCATCTATTGATTTAATCAAGTATCGAACAAATTTAAGATTGTATGCTAGGTCTTTGAAGCACAACATAATATAATTATAGGTGAAAATGTAGTCTACGGTACGCTTGACGAACCAAATAAATAAATAAATAGTCGGTGTAAATATGAATTTTTTTTTGTTGGTAAAACAACCATGCCGACAATACTTCCGGTTATGGCGCATCTGTGCAACTCAAAATTCAAGGTGAAAATGTCCGGAAGAAAGAAAGTTTTTCCTTTGCAGTTATTTGGGGCATTGTGTATGTTTGCTTCGTTCTATCCTTGGCGCCAGTTTTTCCCTAAACAGTGACGACCAGCGTGCATTAGTATTCCGCCGACGTGAAGTAACGAGAGCGTTATAAATATTTATGTACTGTTTTATGTGTTAACAGACGAAGGCCTTCTAAGGTGGAAGCAGCTTGCACGTTGCTGTAAGCACAATCACACCACCAGGAAAAGCACCAAGGAAATTGATTCTAAGTATGTCGAGCTAATCCGGAGGTCAAGGCAAACATATATTGAAGATGTGTCTCGCACAGCTGAGAAGAAGCTTTAGAACATCAAAAATTACGAGAGCCGTTGGACCGCGCAGACTGGTCGTCTGATGTAACTCATTTTTATCACACCAATCTTCTAATCCATAACTCACCGGAAACATGAACCATAAATCGCACAAATCATCCCCGATTTATGCAAATTCGTCAAACCACCATATCGACGAGCGGCGGCGCAGGAACACGATGTCACAGAAAAAAAGGTACGAACAAAATTGAAGGGTATTCCCCTCGGAAGTGAGATATTTTCTAATTAAAAGATGGATAACGCAGATAACTCATTTCGAACTCGGAGCAAACTCGGTGGGATTGTGACGACAACTTTTCGAGTCCGGGGTCCATCCAGGACTCAAGAGGCATTCGACAGCGTGCCGGAAAATTACTTTGATCTTATCGTGGCCCTGGGAGTGGGAGAGATTGTTGTCGGATAAGCAACATCGTTGTTGGTGGTGGAAAAATTGAGGACGAGTACCATCGACGTCGACACGGGTCGAAGTGAGAAAAAAGTGACAAATCATAACATCACAGAGAGGCAGCACGGCGTGGAAAATCCAATTGCTTCAATCAGCAGAGTGAGACGGAAAAATTGTGTCCCATTGAGGGCCGGGAAAGATTAACACCGTGCTGATGCGGAGAGAGAAGATTCTGACGGAACCAAGTGGTAGAGATACAAGAAACGTTGCTTTTGCTCCTCCGCTGGAGAATTATGATTTGCATAACCTTATTAAGATAAAATATTGTAATACATCTATCACTCTGTGAGTGAGGTTCTCGTTCGCTAATGTACACGTATTTACATCCATTCTTTTATATGGCCAATTCTTCTGTGGGGCTGTCTCTATTATCCTTGCACTTTGGGAATTGAAGCGTTTGCCTAAAATAAAGTGTCAATTATTTACATAAATCGTGAGGTGACACGTGTGAATCTTTAGAGCTTTGGCTTAAGCTGACGGCATGCACAAAATTTCATCACTAGTGGTGGCTTCATGAGGAACAGTTCCAATCTTGAATCAAAGAATGAACCCATCTTGAAGCGTCCATCGTTATTTGATCAGTCTGGTCAACTTCCCAGGATAGCCCTTTTCCTCTATGTATTATTTTCGTATCTCTGAGCGGTCGATGCGATACTTTCGTATACCGTTTTGAACCGGTGATATGTTGGAACCTGATATCCCTGGCATTTCTGAACGACTTGCCGTACTGTGAAGAACCGGTCAGTTGTCGATCACCCTTCATTGATAATTTTCCATGATATTGTTCCTTTCAGGTGACATTCAAAATGGTGATCGTTCTAAAGGTTTCACACTTCAAGTGATTACCTGCCTCCGGTAGCTATTTAGATTGTCTGACTCTGAATATTAATCGGCACAGTCAGTCATTCGGGTTTTCGGTCTTGAGCTGGTGAATGGCATCCTTCCTTTTTATCAGCGTGGGAGTTGGATATTTCCTTCCTTGGCTTCACTGACGTAGTGGTTTCCTTTGTTGATGATCGAAATAATACGTTGTTTAAGAGACTTGCAATAATGCTTAGCCTGGGATACGGTTAAATGGGAAAAATAAAAAATGGAAAAATTATCCTTACTGCATGCTTTTTCAGTCCTTTTTGATCCAATAGCTGTGCTAAATTTCAGATCAATCGACACAACTATATTTTTGCGTCCGCCGTTCTAAGTGTCATACAATTTACTATGGAGAATTTTTTTTTCAAAAAAGAAAATCAGTAGGGTCACTCCTTGATCCCTAAAATAAGACCACAAAGTGATGCCACGTTTGCAGAAAAAGATTTAAAGCCCCACCCGAACGATTAAATGATGTGATTTTATTCTTGATTGTTGTTCCCTAAATTGCGTTGCCTTGCTATTCGCTTTTCAGTTAATAACTTTTTGTCACATACAGGAAATAGACAGATCGCTTTGTGGTCTTCGCAAGGTTAGCTTCTCATAAAATTTTTAAGAGAGGCTATCATCGATTTATTTTTAGTGGCCAAGTGGTAATCTGTGGCGATTATTCATTGAAAAAGTAATTTTTGTAATTACGTTGTGAAAAGTTGAACATTTCAGTTGGCTGAAGTATGCTGAAATGTCCTACTTTTCACTCCTAATGCAAGTGTGCCGAAAAGTACTACTTTTCGGCACTCTTAAGAGTGCTGAAAAGTAGCACTTTTCGGCACTTTTGCTCGTACGCACTTTTTACTTACCACCATGCCTTCCGTAGATTCAGCCACTGCCTCTACATCTACTGAGCAGCTCGAATCCGAATCAGGACGATTTCAATTCGGATTCGAACTACAAATCAAGTGTAGAGGCAGCTGCTGAATCTGCTTTTGCTCTTGCCCGCGCACAACTGTTTGACAACGGGAGCTCGATCATTGGTGACGCCTACTACACCAGAGCCTACCTGATCAAACAAAAAACTACGCCGATAAGCATGAGCACGCGCACGTGGTTCCTACTGATACATGTTTGTGTAGCTAGAAAAATCGTACTGAATTGGTGTTTTTTGTAATTACAAAAAACTTTGTATGCAACTCGTTGCAAAACTCGATTTTTTCAGCACTCGTCGTATTTATCCAACTCGGCAAGCCTCGTTGGATAAATGTACGACTCGTGCTGAAAAAATCATCATTTTGCAACTTGTTGCATAAATAACTATTATGCAATTCTGTATCGTAATTTATATTTTATATAACTCATTTTGGTATTATAATGGCAAATTTTTCCGAACTGGTTCATTATGCAACTGAAATGAGTTGCATAATGAAAAATAGTTGTATAATGTTCATAATGCAACTCATTTGAGTTGCATTATGAACATTATGCAACTCAAATGGGTTGCATTATGAAAAACTCGGATTGATACACCTAGTGGTGATAGTGCCTTTCTCGTCAAATATGTACTCATGACGTTTCCGTTGACGTGAGCTGAAATGTTCCTGAATCATGAAATACTTTACTTAGAATTTTATCAGAGCCATCATTGCATTGACTTTAAACTTATTGATGGCACATATTCCGACGTTATGTTCAACGTATAGGCAGAGCTGAAAAATATCAGACCTCTCAGTTGACAGCTTGACCTCCTTCACTATCACTGGAGGCCGATCAACACCAAGACGATACAACTTTTTCACAAACACAGATACCTTAACGATTTTCGACAAAGTATTTTCTACACACGCTATATTTTATTATCAGATGCATGTAAAATTTGACAAAATCATGCAAGTAACTGAAATTTTTCATACTGAATCCCATTCAACTTTCAACCACATTACAGTGCGTGAGGGAGCAACCAGTCGCACAAAAAAATTACGCAGTCATTTTAAACCCGAAAGAGAATTGAAAAAGTTTGTTCGGAGTTATTACGATTAAATTTTAATTTTCCCATATACAACGTTGACCCATCCTTCTGCTTTATTACACCTCAGGAATCTGAAATGGTGTGATTGGATGAGATCATCTTAGTTTTGTCAAGATATCTATCGCTTGCTTTAATTTTTCTCACTTTTGAATTCCGACGAAGCACCCAACGCTAGTTTTGGAATAATACCGGTAGTTTCTTATGTGGTCTGAGGCTATTTTCTTGCTTACCGTTCATCAGGTTATCGGAAAATCCGCGATTTGACGTGTCGCATGCATGGGTTTGGTTCGCTTTCATATTTGGCCACTTCCAGCGGAACACTCGGAACCGGTTTCGGAACACCATCGGTTGTCCCAAATATGGTCTGAAATTATTTTCTTGCTAACCGTTCATCAGGTTACCTAAGGAGCCGCGATTTGATGTTTCGCATGCATGTGTTTGGTTCACTTAAATATTTGGCGGTGGAGCGGGCCTGGTTTGATGGTTAGAACACAAGACTATCATGCCAAGGGCCTGGGATCGAATCCCACTCCCGACATATTCACAAAACGTAGGTTCTTCCTTCGGAAGGGAAGGGTCCCGAGATGAACTAGCTTCGAGTTAAAAATCTCGTTAATAAAGACAAAAAAAAATAATATTTGGCCACTTCCAGAGGGAACCCGGAACCGGTTCCGGAACACCACCGGTTGTCTCAAATATGGTCTAAAACTATTTTTTACTAACCATTCATCAGGTCGCCTAAGGAGCCGCGATTTGAAGTGTCGCATGCATGGGTTCGGTTCACTTTTATATTTGGTAACATCTGGCGGGACATACGGAATCGGTTCCGAACACTACCGGTAGAATCTTGCCTGGGTTTGCTTCACTGTTATATTTGGCTACTTCCGGTGGGACCTCCGGAACCGGTTTTGGAACATTACCGGTTCAGATATGGTCTGAGACTATTTTCTTGCTTACCGTTCATCATATTATCGAAAATTCCGTGGTTTGATGTGTCGCATGCGTGGGTTTGTTGCATTTTCATATCTAGCCCCTTCCTGGGGTACCGATCCGGAACGCCTAAATAGCCATAATTCCGGAACGGCTGGACCGATCCGAACCATTTTCAATAGCAAACAATGGGACCAGATTCCGCGTCGAATGAACCGTCGGTCATTAAAATCGGTTGAGATTTACTGCCGAAAAGTGATGTGAGTTCGTTTGTACACATACACACACACATACACACACAGACATCACCTCAATTCGTCGAGCTGAGTTGATTGGCATATGTGACTCGAATCTCCGGGCCTCCTATCAAAAAGTCATTTTTGGAGTGAACATATAGACTTTCCAGTACACTTAGTGTACGAGAAAGGCAAAAATCATTGCATAAAATTTTGTATGGAACTCGTTGTAAAACTCGATTTTTTAGCACTCTTCGTACTTATCCAACTCGGCAAGCCTCGTTGGATAAATGTACGACTCGTGCTGAAAAAATCAACTTTTTGCAACTCGTTACATAAATAACTATTTTGAAAACTTTACGCTCAAATATACAACTTTTGATGGCTTTGACATCTAATATTATGTAGTTTCCTAGGTGATCAACTGTATGTTAGATGTCTTCAGTTGTGTTGCTGGCTTTTCAGTCTTCTGGGAGAATCAAAACAACTAGGGTCTTGTACCATTTGGGCAGGTGTACCTATTTTGGGCACTTGCCGCTATAACTAAGTCAATTTCAAATCGATTGATTTGAAATTTTGTCCAGAGTTAGGACAGTACAGTATCTAACTCTGTACAGACATTCAAATCAATCGGTTTGAAATTGACTTAGTTATAGCGACAAGTGCCCAAAATAGGTACACCTGCCCAAATGGTACAATACCCTATATGTTTTCTTGATCCGACGTTTCGGTCCTTATTGGACCTTTTTCAAGGATTCGAAAGTCAAGTTGTTTTTTGTTGTTTGTGTTTGTTTGAACAGTTAACCGTCGTTTATTTTTAGTTTTCTAGATCTTATATGAAAAACAAGAAATTTTGAAAAATGCCAATTCTTACCTCCCCAATCAGTTGTTTTAAACTCCCAAAAGCTACGTTCAAAATATTTGAGCAAAATCGATTAAGCCTAAGGGGGCGCTCAAAACGCTTGAAGTTTGTATGGGAAACGTGGCCAAATGTATGCAGAAATTTTGGGTTTTTTTAATTTTGCCGCTAGGTGGCGCTGTAAGCGTTCAATAATCCAACCCTTTGGTATTACTATAGGTGACTATATGCCAAACAAGTTTGTCGAAGACCGCGGAGTGATTCGACGTCTGCGAAAAAAGTTTTACCCTAGATAAAGTGAGGCGAAGTACATGTAAAGGAATAATATCAATAATGAAATCTCAATGCTTCGCCTCACTTTGCCTAGGGTATAACTTTTTTCACAGACGTCGAATCACTTCGCGGTCTTCGACAAAGTTCTTTGGCATATAGTCACCTTCAATAATACCAAAGGGTTTGATTATTGAACGCTTACAGCGACACCTAGCGGCAAAATTCGAAAACCGAAAATTTCTGCATACATTTGGCCACGTTTTCTCATACAAACTTCAAGCGTTTTGAGCGCCCCCTTAGGCTTAATCGATTTTGCTCAAATTTTGAACGTAGATTCTGGGAGTCCAAAACAACTGATTCAGGAGGTAAGAATTGACATTTTTCAAAATTTTTGTTTTTCATATAAGTGTGGGCCACCCTACTGCACAAGGAACCAACAAACGGAGCTTGGGAGTAGCTTACTGTCGAGAATTCCAAACATTATTAAGTCAATAACGGCACCGAACACCTCCTTACGGTCATCAAGGAAGGAACGAATATCAGTATGATGTGCATTGCAACTGGAGACTGAGATCACCTCTACGCCAAGAAGAAGAAAAGGGAAAACAGATGTGCAACGAATTTCAGCGGTTCGGTAGTTGCTGTCAGTCGTTGTCAATTCATGCGAAAGTTCATTTTGACTTATTTTGTACACAGTTTTGATGTATGGTGAACCGATAACTGCATCATTGTTGCTTTTGCCGGTCTTTCAATTAAAAAACATTGTAGTTACACGACAGATGACAGATATGCAATTTAGAACAAATTTTCTGCACTAGCAGCGCCGCCGCGATGAAGGCAATTTCTCGGCTACTTGTAGTAATATTAAATGATACTTTATTCAGGTAAAATTCTTTACAGTTGTTACTTTGCATTTGTGTTTTGTGCATTTGTAATGTTCCATTTTATTTTTCGTATATAGTTCCTAAACGTGGAACCCGATACTGAAAATAAAATGAGCATTTGTAAGGTTCCAATGTATTTCGTTACACAGTTTTGAGATTGAACTTGGATATCTGTTCTCAGTAGCTAGACCGTTTGCATCGATCAAACGTCTTCTGTACCATGAATTAAGTGCACTTCACGTAACATACAGTTTCCTAAAGGTTGCCAAGATTAGAAGGATATGTTGGGTAGAACATGTTGTAAAAATGAAACAAATGAGATTTGGGTGTTTATATCAAGCTGCTTAATGTACTATAATAAGTATTAGACCTGTTCACTTTTTTTAAGCACCTGGTGTCACATCATTTTCTGAATCTAAATGCCAAAACAAGTCTTTGGTACAAAAATGAGCAATTTTGATAAAGATTTAGAGGTGTATCAAATTGATTTTATGATTTTTTGGGCATATTTACAGAAAAATCCTTCCATACGTTAAATCTTATTCCGAACATGAATCAACAATATCGTTAGCTTATAGTTGAAACTATTATCTACAACTTTGCCAAAGAAACTAGGGTGTTTAAACTGCTTATTTTATTGTTATTAAACATATTTGGTTGAAAAAACACTTAAAAATTGAACAATTTTGCATTCATGCTCATTAGTTTGGCAAAAGTTCTTCCTGACTTTTGTGACTAAATTCATTATCAATTGCGCCAAGGTGTTCTGAACATTTCGTTCATACATCATTTTTGCGTAAGAATTCATTTTCATTGAGTAATTATTAAAAGTTTACCACGCTATACCTTGAAAACACATAGGGTAGCCAAACAAATTTTTCGTGTGAAATCAAAGTCAACTGGGTTTAAACATGGCATTGAATGCTATCACCTCAAACATCATCGATCCTTAATGGTGCTGACGGTAAGGTTGAGGAAAGCGAATCTGAAGGTCATATGTTCAAGACCAACAAAAGATTTTTTTAAATTAAATCTTTTGATGCCACTGTTGTATTTCGTTTGAATTTCTTTATTGAAGTTTACTCAAAATTTCTATGTTTGTGCGTTTCATAGCATAGTAAATTCAGGCTTTGATTAAAAACTTATCAATTTAAAACCGAACTAATAAAAAACAAAGTAATCTTTGAATTGAAATTTGACACACATTCAGTTTCTTCCAAGATTTCTGCCAAGATTCAACGATCAATATGAATCGTCAGATTTGGAATGTCGGTTTGTACCGGGATTCTTTTCAAAAAGACAAGTATCCTTCAACGCGCAACGTACTTCAAGTGTTCTTCCATTACCATAGAAAGCAAAACAAGACAGTACCGGCAAGCAGTAGGTTAGTCGCGAAGGCCGTTCATAACATCTGGTTAGAGAAGAATCGGCAGCCCCAAAAGGTTCCATATATTAGCAAAAAAATTGGCAACCTTTTCTCAAAGTGGCGGAAATTACTTGCAAACCGTAAGAAGTCTCAATCCTGTTACAAACTGAAGCGGCAACAGTGGCGGGATAATCTACCAGTGGTTTTCGATGTCTCGCGAAGTGAATCCAGATTTAAATCTTCTAAAGAATCCCTTCCGGAGACGGAATCCGTAACAAGTATGTATCTTAACTTCAATCAGTTTTATTCAAATAACTCAAGTTGACTCGTTTCATGCAGATTCGATCCAAGATAGTGAGCTTTCGGATGCAAATTCTGATTGGGATGATGCCACTTCTGATTATAGTGAACCATTGCCAAAAAAGCAGAAAATTGAACCATGGAAGAATGAAGCACTTACTTTGCTTGATCGTGCAATGGTTACTGATACGGCGGCATCAGCGATTTTAACCGCTACGGCGGTTGGATTGGGTCTCAATACCAACTCAGTGGCTAGTAGCAGATCTAGCTTGTACCGTCGCAGGACAAAGGTAATTGAGTGGTTGTATGTAATCTCTTATTTTCAATTAACTATATGTAAAAAAAACCACCAGGCACGAGTTGAGCAGATGGAGAATGCTCAGAAAGAGTTTTCACCATCAGAAGCAGTTGTAATTCATATTGACACGAAACGAATGAAGAAAGGCGTTGGACTCGAGTCAGAAGAAAGGTTAGCCGTAACTACTTCTGGATTTGGAACGGAACAAATTGTTGGAGTACCAGTGATACCGACAGGCACCGGCAAAGATATTGCACAAGCGGTAGTGAAACTGCTGGAAGAAAAAGGCATCGAAAACAGCATAAAAGGCATTTGCTATGACACCACAGCGGCTAATTCAGGTATACAAAATGGATCCGTGGTATTGCTGGAAAAGCTGATAGGACGAAGCCTGCTCCGTCTACCATGTAGACACCACATTCTGGAGTTGATCCTTGAGGCGGTTTTTACAAAAGTATTCAGCGAGAAATCCAGTGGCCCTGAAATAACAATTTTCAAACGTTTCCAGAAAGAATGGCCTGGTATCAACAAAGGTAATTTCACTACTTTCACGTTTTTTGCCTTTCTCGTACACTAAGTGTACTGGAAAGGCTATATGTTCACTCCAAAAATGACTTTTTGATAGAAGGCCCGGAGGGTCAAATCACATATACCAATCGACTCAGCTCGACGAATTGAGGTGATGTCTGTGTGTGTGTATGTGTGTGTGTATGTGTGTGCGTGTGTGTGTGTGTCTGTATGTGTGTGTACAAAAAAACTCACATCACTTTTTGGCAGTAAACCTCATCCGATTTCAATGACCGACGGTTCATTCGACGCGGAATCTGGTCCCATTGTTTCCTATTAAAAATGGTTCGGATCGGTTCAGCCGTTCCGGAGATATGGCCATTTAGGTGTTCCGGAACGGTACCCCAGGAAGGGACCAGATATGAAAATGCATCAAAACTATGCATGCGACACATCAAACCACGGCATTTTCGATAACCTGATAAGCGGTAAGCAGAAAAATAGTCTAAGACCATATCTGAACCGGTAGTGTTCCGGAACCTGTTTCGGGTGTCCCGCCGGAGTGGCAAATATCAAAGTGAACTAAACCCATGCATGAGACACATCAAACCACGGCATTTTCGATAACCTGATGAGCGGTAAGCAAGAAAATAGTCTCAGACTATATCTGAACCGGTAGCGTTCCCGAACCGGTTCTAGGCGTCCCGCTGGAAGTGGCCAAATATACAATTGTGCCAAGCCCATGCAAACGACACATCAAACCACGGCATTTTAGATGGCCTGATGGACAATGAGCAGGAAAATCATCTCAGACCATATCTGAACCGGTAGTGTTCCGGAACCGGTTCTAGGCGTCCCGCTGGAAGTGGCCAAATATGCAATTGGACCAAACCCATACATGCGACACATCAAACCACGGCATTTTCGATGACCTGATGGACAATGAGCAGGAAAACCATCTCAGACCATATCTGAACCAGTAGTGTTCCGGAACCCGTTCCGGGGTTCCCGCTGAGGTGGTTAAATCTGAAAGAGAAACAAACCCGTACATGCGTCACATCAAATAGCGGCTTTTTAGATTACCTAATGAACGGCCAGCAAGTGTTTCGGAATCGGTTTTGAGTGGCCGGAAGAGGCCAAATGTAAAAGTAAACCAAATCCAGGCATGTGACACATCAAATCGTGGCTTTTGCGATAACCTGATGAACAGTTAGCTAGAAAATAGCCTTACGTCACACTAAAGACAACTGGTAGTGTTCCGGAATTGGTTCCGAGAGTCCCGTTGAAATTGTCAAATCCTGCATGTGACACTTTCAATTTGCAGCGTTTTTGGTTAACCGATGAGTAGTTAACAAGACAATAATGTTAGACCATATTTGGTTCAGCTGGTAGTTACCTGGAATCAGATCCGGGTAGTAAAATGTAAAATTTAACCAAATTCATGGATGCGGTACATCAAATCACGACCAGTCTTGTAAACATTTGACACTTTTTACTACCTTCATTTCGTTGCCGCAGTCGGGTGTCAGTCGGCTTTGTTACATTCGTGCGCTATCGTTACCTCTTACCTACACACAACACGAGCAGTAGAATGAAGATCGATAAACATAAGAAATGGTCAAATCAATGTCATCTGACACGATGACATGTGTCTAATTCTAGCTTTACGCATATATTTTCAGCCAATTCCGATTATGAATGTTAATATTAGTTTATTATTGCATGTTGCATTGAATACGACACACAGATGGGCAACATAGCTCTTATTATGGAAGAAGACAGGAATAACAAAAGCCGAACCGTCTCCCGAAGCCGCTATCGTGGTGAAGTGCATTCGTTTGACATTTTTGTTTCGAACAGTAGTTAAATTGCTTGTGTTGCGAATGTCGGAGACAAAGGAGGCCGAATATCGACGAAAAGGTTCAAATGACTGTGATCTCTAACAAGACTGATCACGACTTATCGACAACCTGATGGAAAAATAGGGTCAGACCACATTAGATTCCCGGTAGTGTTGCGGGTTCAGCTTTGGCTTCGAAAGTGGTTAAAAGTAAAAGTGAAGCAAATCCATTCATGCGATATATCAATTCGTGGTGATTAGGTAAAGGTGAATAAAAAGCAATAAAATATTCTCAGACCAAAATGAGTGTGATTTTGAAGTCAAAGTGAAAAATCCGCTTTTTCATTTTTTCATTCGGACTGCCGCGTCGTCGTCGTCGCCGATTTGGCTGTGCTCATCTTCGTACGGGACGGTTTAGTGTGATTTTGGAGGCAAAGTGAAAAAGATGAGGTGATCTCGGTCTCTAGTAGCAACGTACGTCACGCTAACATTCCTTTCCTTCCTCGATGACCGTAAGGACGTGGCCGGCGCCGTTATTGACTAATAAAGTTTGGAATTCTCGAACTGTGCACATTGAGACGGTAGTTACTCCCAAGCTCCGTTTGTTGGTTCCTTGTGCAATTTCGATTGTTCTGGTCAATCACGGAGTAGCAACTATGAATTGTACGGTCATCTATGCTCATGCTCATGCTCAAATATTCTCAGGCCATAATTGGGACAACCGGTAGTGTCAGGGTCCATGACTCATGGAATCAGATCCGGCTATCCCACCGGAAATTACCAAATATAAAAATGAACCAAACCTATACATACGACACATCAGATCGCAGATTTTTTGATAATCTAATGAACGGTTAGCAAGAAAATAGCCTTAGATCACATTAGCGACTAGCTGTTGTGTAGAAGTACCAACGTTCATGTGGAAAATTAAATCGTGGCTTTGTTCAATGGCCTGATAAACATTAGGTATGAACAACAGTGATGAATAGGTCTTAGTTCTCATATATGAGAACAAAATATAGACAAAACTAAAGCTGTAAAGGTAAATTTATAGCAGGATGGGTCAACGTTGAATGAAAAAACAAAAATTTGATCGCGTCAACAGAAGATGGTGGCTGTTTTAAGGAATTTTGAGCTCAAAAACTATGTAAAATTAGTGTATTTGGTATGGGAAATATGTTCAGAGTCCACCAGAGTATCCAAGATAGCGATCCAAAGTCCAAGATAATGGCCCAGTATTCAAGTTAGTGCCTATTTTATAGGATTTTTAATTCTTGCATTTTGGGCATATTTTGTATGAAAATATGTCCAGAATTCAAAATTTGTAATCAGAAAACCCAAGCTGTGCGCTGTTTCACAAGGTCTGCAATATGACTATAGTTTGAATGGGGAAAAATGGCGGTCTTCGTCCAAAACTGGTAACCAGAAAATCATAAACGACATGCCAAAATTCAATACGGCGACTATTTTATGTAATTTTAGGTGCAGAGTCCAAAAATGAATACCAGAACATCCAAGATGGTGTCTCAATGTTCAAGATGGCGGTTAGTTTAATTGGGATAGATATCCGGAGTCATAAAATGATGACCGGAAAATCTAAAATGACGTTTCAAAATTTTGCGGCTTCATGACACTTGTTTAGTTTGAGTTTTGGATCGTTGTCTTATATTTTCTGAATATTGGATGTTATGCTAATATAAAATGTATCCATATTGAGTAGATTTAGCAAGCAGTTTTCATTTTGTATTTATGTCAATGTCATCAACATGTCGCTCGAGTTTTGTCGAAAGGATATTTCAAAGCACGAGAAAGGCATCATCACCGCTAGGTGGATTAATTAGGGTTTTACATCTAATATTTTCGTTTTGCTCAATTTCAGATTCATACAAAGGTGCAAAAGACCTGATCTCACCAAAATTGATACCAGCATATCTAAAATCGATTGAGACTCTTCACCACATGAAGAAGATTCGCGCTGATTACCAAGAATTCATTGAATTAACTGCCTTACTTCTTGGAGTCCAGACACTGAATGGTTCTCAAATTAAAATAAAGTCACCTGGTAAAAAGCAACATAAAGATAATTATTTAAACTACATATTTAATTTACATTATTTTTTCAGGCGCCATGCATAGGGCTAGGTGGATGTCTCGAGCGCTGTACTCGCTGAAAATGTATTTGTTCCGCGAGCAATTTAAACTCGACAAATCAGAAATCCGGGCTTTGCGCAGAATCAATAAATGCATAGTATTGGTATACTTGGATGCATGGTTCGCTGCCCCGGCTGGTCCATCAGCTCCGAGACATGATTTGCAATTACTGAGTAAGCTGAAATCCTACAAAGATTCAGAAATCAGAATAGTAGCACAGAACAAACTGTTAAGGCATTTGGATTACCTGAGTGAAGTCAATGTTTGTCTTGCACTATTTGATGATAAGGTCACTGCAAGCACCAAGAAGGAGATGATTAGAAAAATGCAAGGCAGTACGAAAAAAAAATACTCGAAACACCGGAAAAAGCAAATCAGAAAAGTTGGAAGACTATGTAACTTCAACGTCAAGAACTTTTTTTGAAATAATTGACATCAAAACTGATTTCTTTGAAGAAAAAGACGTTGAAAAATGGGAAGAGTACGATTCATATAACAAGGCCAAAATGCTTTGCGAATCTCTTAACGTCGTTAACGATTCTGCTGAAAGGGCAGTAGCATTAGGTGAAAAATATAACAACTTCGCAACCACTAATGAACAAGAGAAACAAGCTGTGATGGTGAATGTTTTCAATAATCGAAAAAAGCTGAAGTCTTTGACGAAGCAAAACATAATCGAGCAAATTTTGTGATTGATATTCCTACATTGTTATAATTGAACATCTTATTATAGTCCTTTTAGAAGATAAGTTTTTATTTAAATTGAATTCTTGTTAAATATAAAAAATATAAAACTTTCAAAGCCGTTTATTATATATGAATGAACCGAAAATATACCACTAAAAGAATGAAAACAGAATGCAACTTGTTGGAGCCTTTAACTTGGAGATATTCATCCTCATTCTTGTATCCGGACTTATTCACTTTCGAACGTTTTTGATTCGTTCGAACCCGTAGCCCATTTGATTTTGCTAGCGTAAGCGGAAAAGCGAACGATTTACGTTCGAAAGTGGATTCGTTCGAAAACAAGAAAGGGGGTGATTTTCATAATCAATGATGGTGAAAAATTAAGTTCTTAAATCTTATGGTTAATTCTGCTGCACTGGTCGTAATAATAACATCGTGATGAGCAAGGTGGACAATATCTCAGGGGTTTAACAATAACTCGCCATCGGACTTGTAACATTGCTATGGCCCAATGAGCGATGTAAAAAAAAAAATCTGGATCTGCGCTCGAACTCTGGATCGTCTGATCCACTCGCTCGGACCTTACCATCAGCACCATTTCTAAGCATACGATCAATTGATAATTATTAACGCTTATAAGCCATGGGCACCTTCGATTCCACATGAAAATTTAATTTGGCTACCCTATGCGTTTTTTAAGCATAGCGTGGTAAACTTTTAATAATTACTCAATGAAAATGAATTCTTACGCAAAAATGATGTATGAACGAAAGTTTCAGAACACCTTGGCGCAATTGATAATGAATTTAGTCACAAAAGTCAGGAAGAACTTTTGCCAAACTAATGAGCATGAATGCAAAATTGTTCAATTTTTAAGTGTTTTTTCAACCAAATATGTTTAATAACAATAAAATAAGCAGTTTAAACACCCTAGTTTCTTTGGCAAAGTTGTAGATAATAGTTTCAACTATAAGCTAACGATATTGTTGATTCATGTTCGGAATAAGATTTAACGTATGGAAGGATTTTTCTGTAAATATGACCAAAAAAACATAAAATCAATTTGATACACCTCTAAATCTTTATCAAAATTGCTCATTTTTGTATCAAAGACTTGTTTTGGTATTTAGATTCAGAATTTGATGTGACACGGGGAATCTGGAAACAAAACTAAAAACCCGAATTAATCCACCTAGCGGTGATGGCGCCTTTCTCGTGCCTTCGAAACCCCATTTCAATAAAACTCAAGCGAAATGTTGATGTACATCGCACTCTCATACAATTAACAGAAATCCATTTCATGATATCAGAAATCATATCGTTTATCTGGCTTTTAATGTTGGAGCCTCAAACTCTTAAGAAAAAGACGCTATCTTGAATTTGAAGCCGCCATTTAGGATTTAAATTTGCCAGCTTGGATGTTCTGGTCGCCATTTTTGGCGTCACGGCATCTTCCCTACGAAAAATATACTTCATTAAACAGCCGCATCTTGAATTTAGAGCCGCCATTTTGGATTTTGGACCACCATCTTGGATATTCTAGTCGCCATTTTAGGAGTCCAGACATATTCCCCATATCAAATATTCCCATATAGCGTGCTTTAAGAGCCTAAATCTTTATTAAACAGCCGACATCGTGGAGCTTCTGGTCTCCAGTGTTGATTTCCGCACAAAACTCGTCAAGCATGCTCAAGGTTACAAAAATCGCCGCTGTTTGATGTATCACATGATGGGGCTAGTTCAGTTCTATATACGGCCAGTTCTACCGGTGCTGGTCCGGATCACTGAAATGGCCATAACTCCGGAACGGCTTGGCCGATCTGGACCATTTTTGATAGCAAACAATTCCGGTTCGAATCAAGCTATACATAATCCGAAAAATCCGAAAAAAATGGGATGTGCATTAAAAGTGAGTGAACTTTTTTTTTGTGCACATACATACATACTAGACTGGGTCAACAAAGTCGATTTTTTGGAACAAAGCTTTTTCGATTCATTTTAGCGTCCAAAGCAACTGTGCAAAATTTGGGAGCGATTGGTTGCTTCCCCGTATTCCGCTTTGTGATTGAAATTTGTATGGAATTTAGTATGGGAAAACGTGCTTTTTTGCATTTTTCTCATAAATTGAAATTTTTCGTCTAAAACCATCTAACCATTGACGTTAAAGTATAGCCTAGGATATGCCGAGAAACTTTGCCGAAGACCGCAAAGTGATCCGACACTTGTGAAAAAAGTTATAACGTACCGATTGCCAGGTGGTGTTTAACATTTAACATGTAAAGGAATAACATCAATAATAAAATCTCAATTTTTGGCCTAAGTTACCAGGCGAATAACTTTTTTCACAAGCGTCGGATCACTTTGCGGTCTTCGGCAAAGTTTTTCGGTATATCCTAGGCTATACTTTAACGTCATCAGTTACATGGTATCAGACAAAAGAATTCAGTTTATGACTAAAATGCAAAAAAGTACGTTTTTCCATACTAATTCCCATACAAATTTCAATCGCAATGCGGAATACGGGGACGCAACCAATCGCTCCTAAATTTTGCACAGTTGTTTTGGACGCTAATATAGGTTGAAAAAGCTTTGTTCCGGGTTGGTTCGATCTAATTTAAAGTTTCTCCATACAACGTTGACCCACTCTAATACATACATACATACATACATACATACATACACACATACAGACATAATCTCAATTCGTTGAACTGAGTTGATTGGTATATGCGACTTGATCCACAGATCCGTTTTTCGAAAAATCGTTTTTTGAGTGAATAGTTTTTTAGTACACTAAGTGTACGAGAAAGGCAAAACACTGCTTTCGAGCTTTTTTTCTTTGGTTATCTAACTAAACCAATAGATTCCAAGATCTTATTGGTATAAAATAAATAAAATAAATAAAATAAATAAAATAAATAAAATAAATAAAATAAATAAAATAAATAAAATAAATAAAATAAATAAAATAAATAAATAAATAAATAAATAAATAAATAAATAAACTTAATATTCTTTCAAGTGCGATAAGTTTGACCATTTTCAAGTTGTAGCCAGTTTGAGACAAGCAAAGTCAAAAACATGTAAAGTTCAATTACTACGTAACTGTTGAGATTTGACCATATGCGTAACACATTTTTTCACCGGTCTGAGCCTGTTTGCTTGGTTATCAAAAAATCCGAGCTTTGCTGTGTCGCATAAATAGGTTCAGTTCAATTTTATATTTAGCCGCTTTCGGAGGGACACCCGGACCTGGTTACGGCACTACCGGCTGTCCGTAATGTGGTCCTAACCTATTTCTTTGATAACCAGTCATCAGGTTATCAGAAAATCCATTATTTGTTGTATCGCATGCATGGGTTTGGTACTCTTTTATATTTGGCCTCATCTGTCGGGACCCCCGGAACCGGTTCCAGAACACTACCGGTTCAGATATGGTCTGATACTGTTTTCCTGCTCACCATTCACCAGGTTATCGAAAATGCCGCTGTTTGATGTGTCGCATGCATGGGTTTGATTCACTTTTATATTTGGCCACTTCCGGTGGGGCATCCGAAATCGGTTCTGGAACACTACCGGTTCAGATATGGTCTGATACTGTTTTCCTGCTTACCGTTCATCAGGATATCGAAAATGCCACTGTTTGATGTGTCGCATGCATGGGTTTGGTACTCTTTTATACTTGGCCACATCCGTCGGGACCCCCGGAACCGGTTCCGGAACACTACTGGTTCAGATATAGTCTGATATTGTTTCCCTAATAACCGTTCATCAGGTTATCGAAAATGCCGCTGTTTGATGTGTCGCTTGGGTTTGGTACTCTTTTATATTTGGCAACTTCCGGTGGGACATCCGGAACCGGTTCCGGAACACTACCGGTTCAGATGTGGTCTGATACTGTTTTCCTGCTAACCGTTCATCAGATTATCGAAAAAGCCGCTGATTGATGTGTCGCATGCATGAGTTATGAATAATTTGATATTTGGCCACTTCCGGTGGGACACCCAGAACCGGTTCCGGAACACTACCGGTTCAAATATAGTCTGAGAGTATTTTCCTGCTTACCGTTCATCAGATAATCGTTAATGCCGTGGTTTGATGGGTCGCATGCATGGGTTTGGTGCATTTTCATGTATGGCCCCTTCCAGGGGTACCGATCCGGAACACCTAAATGGCCATAACTCCGGAACGGCTGGACCGATCCGAACCATTTTCAATAGGAAACAATGGGACCAGATTCCGCGTCGAATGAGCCGTCGGCCGTTAAAATCGGTTGATATTTACTATCTAAAAGTGAGGTGACCTTTTTTTGTACACATACACACACACATACATACACACACACACACATACACACACACAGACATCATCTCAACTCGTCGAGCTGAGTCGATTGGTATATAAAACTTGCCCCTCCGTGGGCTCTATAAAAATGTCATTTTTGGAGTGAACATATAGCCTTTCGGTACACCTTGGTGTACGAGAAAGGCAAAAAGTGAACAGGTCTAATAAGTATGTAAAACTAAAAAAATGCATAATGGAGCTGTTTAGATTAACGAACATACAACATAGCTTTACAACAATATCCACGACGTTTGCATTATTCTGAAATCTTCGAAGCGATGTTGTTTCAACGATACCCTGGAGATATTCATACTTAAGTTTCAGAACCCCTATGATACGCTCAATATGCACTCTCAGTGATGTTATTTGTCGGTCCCTTTCTATGTCTAACGGATTGATTTGTTCTTTTTTCTTTAAAAATGTAAAAATATTCAATTTAGCTCCACGAAGCTTAATCAGATCAGCAAAATCAAAACCCTTGTCCGCGAGAACAACGTCTCCAGGCTCCAACAAGTCGAGAAAACCAGAGCCTTGAGCTATGAATCGGTCCGAACAGCGTCCATCATATGCGTTTGATATAAACTTATGCCGTTTTTCTTTTTTAACCTGGGTTGGAACTGGATTGGCGGAAAATGTGTAAACAAACAACGTCAAACAAACTTTAGTACAAGCGAAACCGAAATCGGGTTGGGGTTGAAACTTTGATCTGATCCAGTTCCAACCCAGGTTGGAACTGGATAATAAAGAAAAACGGCATTAGCTGCTCCGTGTGGAGACATAGCAATCAAACATTTGATTGTATGCCTCGTCTTGTAGGAGCTGTGATGGGAGTTCGCTGCCTTCGAATCTGTCGGAGTTTCACAAGCAACTTCGAAGCAATCGATTATGAAGATCCGATTATCTCCGAATGCTTCCCGGAACAATCGTGGAAAATGCCTGATGCACACTTCTCTAGTTGGGGGTTCCATAGCTTACTTTAGACAGGAATGCATCACGAAAATTGTCCTGTGAAAATATGTGCGAGCTCTGTACGATAGTTTTGGACCATCAAACACTGATTTCCCGACAAGCAGCAGTTGGATTCATGGTTTTCGATGATATTTTCAACGTTTTCGGCTTCCTGGTAGTTCTGATCTCTTCATTGTCGTCACCTGAAATTAAAGATTATTAAGAAAAGTTGAATCATGAGCAATCGCCAAGGCAAAGTCAGCAGTTAAAACTATATCAAATATATATAGTCAAATCAAATGTTTCATATAAACTTACTTAATTACATAACAATGATTAAATTGCGAAACCATTGCGACTAATGCCGTTTTTCTTTTTGATCCAGTTCCAACCTGGGTTGGAACTGGATGAGATCACAGTTTGAACCCCAACCCGACTTCGGTTTCGCTTCTACTAATGTTGTTTGACGTTGTTTGTTTACACATTTTCCGCCAACCCAGTTCCAACCCTGGTTAAAAAAGAAAAACGGCATAAGATTAATGATTAAACGATTTTTGCCTTTCTCGTACACCAGTGTACTCTGGAAAGGCTATATGTTCACTCCAAAAATGACTTTTTGATACGAAGCTCGGAGGGTCGAGTTACATATACCAATCAACTCAGCTCGACGAATCGAGGTGATGTCTGTGTGTGTATGTATGTGTATGTATGTGTGTATGTGTACAAAAAAACTCACATCACTTTTTGGCAGTAAACCTCAACCGATTTTAATGACCGACGGTTAATTCGACGCGGAATCTGGTCCCATTGTTTCCTATTGAAAATGGTTCGGATCGGTCCAGCCATGGGTCCAGCCGTTCCGGAGTTATGGCCATTTATGTGTTCCGGGCCGGTACCCCAGGAAGGGGCCAGATATGAAAACGCTCCAAACCCATGCATGCGACACATCAAACTACAGCATTTTCGATAACTTGATGAATGGTAAGCAGGAAAATGGTCTCAGACCATATCTGAATCGGCAGTGTCCCGGAACCGGCTCCGGGTGTCCCGCTGGAAGTGGCCAAACATAAAAGTGAAGTAAACCCATGCATGCGACATATCAAACCGCGGCTTTTGAAAACCAGATGAACGGTAAGCAAGACAATAGTCTCAGACCATATCTGAAGCGGTTGTGTTTCGAAACCGGTTCCAGTGTCCCGTCGGATGTGGCCAAGTATAAAAGTTAACCAAACCTATGCATGCGACATATTAAATAGTGGCTGTTTTAATATTCTGATGAACAGTAAGCAGGAAAATATTCACAAAACAAATCGGAACCAGTAGTGATCCGGAACCGGTTCCAGGTGTTCCGGTGGAAGTGACCAAATATAAAAATGACTAAATCCTTGCATGTGACATATCAAACCGTGTACTCGATACCATGCGGAACCGACGATGGAAAAGTGTACATAGGACAGACGAAACGCATGCTGGAGGTACGGATGGCGGAACACCGCAACAACTGCAGGAATCGAAATCCAAAATCGGGTTTGGCGGTACACACCATCGAAGAGGGCCACGTGTTCAACTTCGAGAAAACGACAGTACTAGAGCTCATCGAACACCCGGAGGTAAGGATGATCGCGGAGGTATTTCACATAAAAAAGCAAGGCGATCAGCAAACAGTGAACCTCCAACGAGAATGCGGCAATTTTAACTCCACGTACAACGGACTATTGGCTCGGCTTCGTGAGGAACCACGAACACGAACGCAGACACGAACGGCGCAAAACACGAACAGTACCGATAACGAAACGAACGAAGTGCATGCTGAGTAGGATGTTCCCCTGGTAGTATAGTAAGATAAAATTAGTTAATAGTGACAGACCAAGCTGTAAGGTCGCATTCAGCATGTTGTAAGTGTCCCCCTTTTTTGTAAGAATTTGACGAAAATTGTAATTGTCTAATAAATGTATTGTAGGCGTCTGAGGTAGGCTGAAGAATAGTAGGCCGAAACGCGTAACGTATAAAACTCTGATTTAATACAACCTGTCACCGAGAAAAGCCAATGCAACCCAATTATTATTATGCTTTTTGTTGAAATTCGAAGTGCCCTGGGACGCGAAAATTGAGTTTTCACTTACTTTTAAGTGTCGCAACTCGATTTGGATGAGTGCATATTATAGCTCTTAATTAGCTCAATGATGCGCAATGTCAATAATCGGTTCAAATTAATTTCGCATCTGCAACTTCGCATGTCACGCGAGTCGCCACTTCGATTTGGTGATATGACGGTAATATACAGTAGGATGAGTCAACGTTGTATGGGAAAATTTGAATTTAATCGCATCAACCCCGAAAAAAGGTTTTTTAATCCCCTTTTGCGTATAAAATTACTGAATAAAATTTTAATGGACTGGTTGCGCCCTCGCGATCCGTAAGTGGTTGAAGTTTACATGGAAAATTTCACATGCTTGCTGTCACATGCTTTACATGAATTTTGTAACCTTTGATATGATATATCAAAATATAACCTGAAGTGTGCAGAAAAAACATTGGCGAAGTTCGCAAAGTGATCTGTGATTGTGTAAAAAGTTATGTTTTGGCTTGTAAGTATCGTCTTGATATTGATCAGCCTTCAGTGTTAGTGACGATGCTCAAGCAGTCAACTGAGAAGTCTGATATTTTTCAGCTCTGCTTATACGTTAAACATAACGTCGGACTATGTGCCATCAATAAGTTTTAAGTCAATTCAATGATGGCTTTGACAAAATGCTTGCTTTTCTTATAAAGTATTTATCAGGATTAAGAACAATTTGGCTTACATCGACAGAAAGATTGTGAGAGCAAATTCGACGAGAAAGGCACTATCACCGCTAGGTGGATTAATTAGGGTTTTTTGTGATTAGGATTAATGATTTTTGTTTAATCTTAATCAAATAAATGACAGGGAAAGGACTCAAGAAACAACATCAGGCTGACACTAATGAAAATTCGATCGAGTCAAACAAAATGTTTGAGAATTGGTTTCTTTTTGGACAAATATTTGACCCTGTGTACTAACAGCCTAATTATGTTTAAAATAATGATTAATCTTTAACGTTCTGCCTTCTGATTAATCGTTTGATTTTGGAATATGCAGAAATAAGTTTTTCGGAAAAAAATTCGGCTTGCGGTTTATAAACCAAGCGTCATCCAGTCGAAACTTGTAATCATGCAGAAATAAGTTTTCTCAAAATTTCACAAAGAAGCCTCTTCTGAGGTGCTTAAAAGGGCTTCTCCTCAAATTCCTTCAGGATTTCTTCCAGGACTCCTCCAATACTTACTCCTGGGATTTCTTCAGAAGATTCTTCCGTAGTTCCTTTCCGGATTCCTTCAGAAGTTCCTACCAGGATTCCGCCACAAGTTCCTTCCAAGCTTCCTCAAGGAGTTCATTTCGACATGTCTCTAGGAAAATCTTCCTCCAGGAGGTCTTTCCGGAATTCGTTCATATGTTCTTTCCTGGGTTCCTCCTTGAGTTCCTTCTGGGATTTTCTACGGTTTCCTTCCCATATTCCACCAGAATTTCTTTTCGGGGTTTCTTCAGGGGTTCCTTCCGAGATTTCTGCGGGTATATCTTCCTAGGGGTACCTTCCAGGATTCCTCCTGGAGTTCCGTCCGGTAATACTCCTAAAATCCTATCCAAAACTCAGTGATTTTCTGGAGGAATTCTCTAAGAAATCATAGTAAGGAACTCCCAATAGAAGCCTAGGAGGAACTCCTGGGAGTAATTGCAGAAGGAATTTCGGAAGGAATTCCTGAAGGATTTTCGGGAGGATTTTTTGGATGAATTGCTGGAGGAATCTCGGGAGGATTTCCTGATGAAGGAATCTCGACAGGATTTCCTGACGGAGGAATCTCGGCCGCATTTCCTGAACGAATTCCTGAAAAAAATCTTGCCAGAAATTCTTACAGAAATCTCGGGAGGACTTCCAGGAGAAATTTTGGTGGAAATCTGGAAAGGAGAAAATTGGGGGGGGGGGGGGTATTGGGCTAGCAACTCTGGCAACCCCGGTAGTTTTGCCTACAGTGATTTCCTGGAGGAATTTTTGGTAGGATTTTCTGGAGAAATCAAGGAAGGAACACCTTGAGGAATCTCGGAAGGACTCCTGGTGAAATCCTGGCATTAAATCCTGCTGTGAATGAATATCTGGAGGAATCTCGGAAGGGATTCCTTGAGAAATTTCGGAAGGAACTGCTGATGAAATGCTGGTCAGGAGGATTTCCTGGATGAATTCCTGGAGGAAACTCGGACGGAATTCCTGGAAGAATCTAGGCAGAAACTCCTGGAGGAATGTGGGGAGGTTTTTTTGGACCAATTCCTGGAAAAAACGCGGGAGGAATTCCTGGTGAAAACCTGGCATTAATTCCTGGTGGTCCATTTCAGAAATATTCTCTCGGATAACAACGGACAGGAGTTTTTCACTCTTGGGAAACGATAAAAACGCCTGTTTTTTTACTTGTATGTAGATGCATATCCCGGGACAACGCACTTTTGAGTCATTTGAGCGAGTTACGAGCAAAATAAATTATAAAATTATTTAATTTACCTAAAAACACCTAAAACAGTCACTTCGGCGAATCAACACTACGATCACGACGACTATGCTACTCGACAAACAAAAAAAAGTTTGTAAACTAGGCTCGCACTAAAAGTCGTTTTATGTCGACTCGGTAGTCGACTTTGGAAGCGTACACAGGCTAATACACAAAGATTTGTTGTAGTAGTACGGACCTAACGCCATTCTGCAGGTTGACTTTCTAGCAAATGACATACAATCATTATTAATAATTTGTTGAACACTTAATTAATTTACCGAATTATTTAACGGTTCCATGAGGTTAAAGTTCTGTTTTATCAGGCTTGATTATGTTGATCTAATTTTTATTTGTTTTCCAGAAATCAAAATTGAAATAAAGCGTGACCAAATTCCCAGAAAACCGTTCAGCATGTCTTCAACAATAATTACACTGGACAACGTACTGACATCTGTCACATATCTTAAAATTTAACAGGAAAATCTTATTCTGCACCTCACCCAGCCGGGAACACCATTGCATTTGCTGACTGACTGACTGACTGCACTCGCCAGCCTGACACCGGGGATCCGGGGAAAACATTCCCGGAACGCATTGTTTTACCTCACTCTGCTGGTGGCAAATGAACCAGCCAGTAACCAGCAGTTAGCAGTAGAATAGTCAGGAAGGTACCTGAAAACACATAACGATCCTCAATCTGATCGTCATTCGTAATGATGTTACTTTCTGTTTCAATCTCGCACGTACAGTCTGGGGTTTGTTTTCACCCAGTCAGTGAGGGCTGCGAAAGGTAGAAGAACATATGGGAACGCAGAATACACATCATGTAGAATGACAAATTAAAAAAGTCTCAAATAAAGATTGGACAGAAGCCAATTTTTAGATAACAACTTTACAGGGGATAGACAAAATGATCGGGACAGGCAAAATTTTCACTTTTCAAAAAATGTTCAACTAGCTGTAACTTTTCGTAAAGTGCATCAAATATTCTCAAATTTTTACTGTAAGTTCATCAACTAGTTGTGTATCAGTGGCCAAAATTTGGGAAAGATCGGGCCATTTTCCACGAAGTTATAAAGATTCAAGAAAAAGGTAAAATTATCCGATAGTCAACTTTGAGCTATTATATCCCGGATTTAATAAACCGATTGCAATAAAAATTTGACCATACATGACTTATATAATGAACTCTAGCAAACTTTTGACTAAACTTGAAATTTTCAACAAGATAAAAAATTATAGCGATTTTATTTTTTCACGATTTTTTAGCAAATTGGTCTATTTTTAATACGTATTCCATTACTTTTTCAAATTGTTGGCGGCTATGTTGTTACTTTCCTTCAAAACACGTTTATATATAAGTCAATTAGAGGGAAATTAAATGAACTTTAATTTGCATCTTGAATTTTGAAACGACGTTGAAGTTTTTGATAATTTGGTGTTTTATTAGAAAAATAATCTAATCGTTATAATTTTCATCCGTTTTAAGAATTTCAAGTTAAGTCAACGGTTTTTCATAGCTTATTATAAGAGTCACAAATGGTCAAAATTTCATTGCATTCGGTTCATTAAATCCGGAGATATAACAGCTCAAATTTGGCTATCGAATAATTTTACCTTTTCCAAGAATTGTTATAACTTCGTGGAGAATGGCCCGATCTTTCCCAAATTTTGACCACTGATACACAACTAGTTGATGAACTTACAGTAAAAATTTGAGAATATTTAATGCACTTTACGAAAAGTTACAGCTAGTTGAACATTTTTTGAAAAGTGAAAATTTTGCCTGTCCCGATCATTTTGTCTATCCCCTGTATATTTGAAAACAGAACAAAAGCCAAAAATAACTATAAAGTCTCTGTTTTTCATAAATTTTGGGGTATTCGTTTTACTATCTATCTAATTTATCATGCAACGAATCTATGCTTTTTTGAGCATTGTAGCTATGTAATTTCTAAACTCAATATCTTCAGTTTATTTTCCCACCTGGAATCAAACCTCTTAAGTGTTCTATGAGCACTGATGTCTGCTGTTGATTATTAAAAACATTTTTTTTCTACATAACATACGCTGCAGTTTTGCTTTTTGAAAATCTAAACCAACAAATAAAATTGATAATTACTACCTTACGATACAATTACGTTATTAACTGGGCGTAAGGGTCACACGTTCACTTCATAAATGGATGATCATGGGTTCGATCCCTACCCCGGCACTTGTAATTTTTCGTCAGTTGCTATTCCCCCTGAGAGCGGCTGACACTTGAACCTTTTCAGAGCATAAGCTCTAACGGATCTGGAAACGTGGATATCGGCTAACGGCACCTCATAATGGACCCCCAATCGGACTGGAAAAGGAACAAGAGCCACACATCAACATCATCGTGCTCATCGTTCTACCACGGGCAGGGTAGAAAAGTGACGGCAGCGCAAAAGCAACCATATAAATAGTAGAACTAGGATAAAATACATTTAGGCGCTGTACAAAGTGTGGGTACAGCTGCCAATTGGAATCGCTCACGCAGTGCCCTAGTGGGCAAAAGAGCTGTAAATATGGCTAAGTGGTTGAAGAATATTAAAAATCGTTATTCAACTATCGCAAAAACCTTCTACCCCTGCACAATGGTCGGAAAAAGATAAAGTTCGGCCAAAACTCTTTTTATGTGTTTAATCGAAGTTATAGGTTGCCTAGATATGGTATATAGTGTTTTTAGTGTTTAAAAAGGGGTATTCAAAAATTACGTAATTTCAATAATTTCAAAAACAGTGAAAATCAGTAAACTCAATTTTTTTGCGTTTTTTGTTAGAAAATTAATTCGGATTTAAATAAATGATCATCTTTCGATCAAATCCAATCAAGTCTGTTCAAAACGTGTGAAAAATGTGGAAAGATAAATTTTATTTCAGTAAAAAATGGAAAAATAACGTAAAATATATGAAAAAACATGACTTTTTTAAAAAGCTCTAATTTGAAAAACAGCAAATTTCTGCAAAATATTTAAACGTTTTTAGGCAGCTCTAAGCATGATGTTTAAGATGTACTATTCGAAATTGCGGCGACACGTGACGACACGAACCGTTTTTTAACTTAAAAATTCCCAAAATTTCTAAGGTGCAATATATGAAAATTTGAAAAGTTTTGTGACATATTAATTTTGCATCATACGTGCATTCAAACAGTCCAATAACAAGCTTTCATATGCTGGATAACTTAAAACATATATTCCATTCTCAAAATATTATTATTTTACTTTTTTCGAATAATTCATTTTTCAATTTTATGACTTAGGCCACTTTGGCAGTAAAAATGTCATTGAAATACAAAAGCTGGTATTCTTTTAATTAATAATCATAAAAGTACAGTACATTAACTTTGTTATAAGGTGAAATAAAGTTTAAAATTATCAATTTCGTTTTTTGGGAGTTTTGGCCGCCCCTTTGTATGGAGCCCGACCAATGTGCCCTGCAAACCACGGCTCGATTCTCGTTAATGAACTCCCGCCTGCCTGGTGGTTGAGGTAGACCTGTTGCCCCTCGGTCCACAGCTCATCGCTACCAAACCCCCATAGTGCTCCAAATCATGGCAATCAATCCCGTTTTCTCGTCAACAATCGCGATCGACTCTCGCAGATCAATCAATCGTTCGTTCGTTCGTTTGTTGCAATGGGGAGACGAGTTTGACTCTGAAGGCTCCCGTGTGTGGTGCATGTAAGAAGTGTCTGGCCCTCATCAGATCAGACGCTGAATACGATGACGACGACAACGACGACAGTGGAGTCTCCAGACCATCCGATTGCCAACACGAAATCAGACGAAGCAGCGTATCCCAAGCAGAGGAGGGGATGTTCCCCCTTGCGAAGATTCTTGACGAGACTTGCATTGTGCAAGTAACGGTGAATGAATTTTAACTGAATTTAAAACAATTGAACACGATGAAGTGATGCAAGGAGACGACAAAAGAGAAAAAAAACGCGAAACATTTCAAAAAACCATAAATAACAGCAGAAACTAAACAGTGGTCAGCGCAGATCTTGACAGCAGCACCGTGTTGTGCGGGGAGAAGGAAGACCAAATCGATCCATCCATCCATCCGTCCTGGCGTCGCATCGATCGATCCATCCATTTGGCTGTCCGTCGATCACCGCGTGGAGGATGGTTCTCTTGCACCAGTCCGGTTGACATCCGTTTCACGTTGTGCAGCAGCTCGCTGTGACTGAAAATTCCCGTGGCATGTTATAAATGCAACAGGAATTCAGTAGCATTTTGCAGACAGTAATGTTCATTAAAATATGAGCTGTTTTTGTAGCTGTCTTGTGTTGGATATTTTTGTGTTTTGCTTTTTTATTTGTTTATTTCTAGGATTTCACAAACCAGCATAATAACTTTGGTGAAATGTACACTCAGCAAAGTAAACTACCGTGATTTCGGGTGAAATTGATCCTCGTGAGGGCCATTTTTATTTGTTAAAAATAACGCTTCAAACCTAAAACAATTGTAAAAAATGCCCATCATCTGGCTCAAAGGTTATTAATTTATGATTTTACATGTTTTACAGCTAGGGTAAATGTACCAATAGTGGTGCTATTAGTAGCTCCTTGAAGAAAAATAATTGAATAAAATTGATAATACCACAAAATAAAATGTCTGAAAACGATAATCGGTAGTTTTTCACTTAAATTTGCTAGGAAAAATGTAAAAACCATTGTTTATTTCAGTTTTTGCTAATAAATCACTTGCACCAACTATAGGTACACGGTCCCTATTATGGAGGTAAAATTTAACATTGGTTCCTATAGTGGCGCATCCCATTGAATTCTTATGGGACCCACCACTATAGGAACACTTCCACCACAATAGGTGCAAAGAAGCAAAAAATTTAAGGAAAATAATTGTTTAAAATAGGTTTTTCGGCAAATCCTTAACACAAAACTGAAATAATGTTATTAATTAGTTATGATGCATCTATTAAAAATGTCATTTGCAAGCTTTTTGTTCGAAATAGTGCTAAATTGGCACTACCACCACTATTGGTACTACCTCCACTAAGGGAGCTTTTACCCTAATTAGTCACATATTTCTGTATTAAATTTCATATTTTCCGAAACTGCGTGTTTGGCGAATTTCAAAGACACTTTCAAACTTTTGTTACGGTAGCGGTATTGCACATGGAATAAATATTCGAATGAATGTTTCTAGCTGCCAAGTATTCGCTGAACCCGATTTCGTCATCAAAAGTTCTATAAATATTGAAATTTATGCATAAAATTGTACTTTTCTGGAAGTTAAACATGTTTAGTAAGTAAATTGCATACTTTCAGGCGTTTTCTTGAGATTTATTAAACTTCAAACTTAAATAATTAAAATTTTAGTAAACTTGAAAAAGTTTCGCATAGCTTTTTGCATTCTGGGGTGGTTAATGCAGGTGGAAAAAATATTTTCAGCACTTACAACAACATTTCACTGACTGATCAATTTCACCCCGAAAGTAAAATTTTTGATTTTTTATTTCAAATGATATTTTTTGTAATAAAATGATTTGCAGTAGAATTTTCAACCTCGTTGACTGATGAAATCCATGGTCGTACTTGTTTTAAAGCATTGAATTTAACCATATCGATAAGTATTCAAAAAATATTCGCCAAAAATTGCGAAAAGTGATCAATTTCACCCGAAATCACGGTACCGTAACCCGGGGTAACATTGATCAGAATTTTCGATCTTTCTTAAGTAATTCTCTTGTTAAAGCAAATGTTACATGTTTTATATTTTTAAAACAAGTACTGACCCTCTGATTATGTGTTAAGCTACTCGAAAAAGTTTTGTAAAACTTTTAAACATGTTTAAATAGACTTTTTAATCTAATTTTTGATTTTGATGATTTGGGGTAACATTGATCATGTCAGTGATCAATGTTCGTTTGTGTTGAAAATACCCTCACTTACTAAATTCGGGGTCACTGATTTCGAATATGTTGTCCAAATTCTTACAAGTTATGTACTTTTTGAGTTATTTTAAGATTAAAATCCTCCAAACCGCGAATAACGCCGAAAGGTAGGCAATGGCTCAAGGAATTGATAGCCTACATTTAATAAATCGTATATTTTACTGTAAAAGAGCATTTTCAAAAAAGTTTCGTTCGTTAAATTCAACTCTAGGATATCATATTGAAGTAATACAATGATTTCAAACCTCATATTGTATCTAGTATTCATGCCATGCATGAATGTTTGACCATGTATCTCATTGCGTCACGAAACACAGTTATGGAAAAATCGACTTTTTTCATGGTTATGAAATTCAATTTCCAAGAATTACATGTCATTTAATAGCTAAATAATAGAAGATAACGATATACCATTCGATAGCAGAGACTGATTCAATGTAAAATGCTTGTTTGAACATTTCATGAGGTCGGTCAAGCCGATCAATGTTACCCCGCTGATCAATGATACCCCGTTTTACGGTACCAAAAATCATCAATATACTTTATGTTATTCAGTATTATAATTTCTATTTTATACTACTCCTTTCAGTCAGTATCATAATGACTTACTTTTCCGTACAGGTTCATTATGCAACTGAAATAAGTTGCATAATGAAAAATAGTTGCATACTGTTCATTATGCAACTCATTTGAGTTGCACTATGAACATTCTGCAACTTAAATGAGTTGTATAATGAAAAAAAAAAATCATTGCATAATAGTTATTTATGTAACGAGTTGCAAAAAGTTGATTTTTTCAGCACGAGTCGTACATTTATCCAACGAGGCTTGCCGAAGAGTGCTGAAAAAATCGAGTTTTGCAACGAGTTCCATACAAAAGTTTATGCAATGATTTTTTTTCATAATGCAACCCATTTGAGTTGCATAATGTTCTCAATGCAACTCAAATGAGTTGCATTATGAACATTATACAACTATTTTTCATTATGCAACTCATTTCAGTTGCATAATGAGAAAGTTCGGAAAAAATGGCCATTATGATATCAAAATGAGTTATATAAAATGTAAATTATGATACTGAATTGCATAATAGCGGACACAGACATCGTTCTAGTGTTGGGTGACTATAATCTTCCAAACCTCCATTGGCAGTTTCAAGGGCGTAGCCAGCTTTTCGGCCAGGGGGGGGCGAGCACCCTTACACTGAAAACCACTTTGCAGTAAGAAGGGGTTCAAATACTTCATCATTTAAAAAATAAAATAAAAGTGAAGTATGAAATATGGGTGATTAACAGGAATGGTTCAATGAAAGAATCATATAAGGTACACCGGGGCAAGTTGAAACGGGTGGGGCAAGATGAAACAGCGAGTTAACATGATGTTTTCTAATGATGATAAACAGTTCGATCGCCATAACACATAGTTTTTGATTCATACAATCTTTTAGCGAAGGATAAATTTCCAGATTGTATTGAAATCTATTTCGTGTTTCATCTTGCCCCACCCGTTTCAACTTGCCCCGGTGTACCTTATGATTATAATCCTGAGGAATTCCTCAAGATATTGCTTCAGAAATTTCTTAACAAATGCCATCATGAATTTGAATTTATTTGAAAATACTTTAAGAATTTCTCCGGGAATTCTTTCAAAACTTCCAATCAAACTAAGATTACTATCCTTGAGGAATACCCTAAGAATTTTTTGGAGAAATTTCTTTGAAAAATCCTTTAATGAACTCCTTTGGAATTACCGGAAAAAAAATCTTTGAAAATTTCTAAAGGAATTCCTTCGGAAATCCCTGAAGGAATAAGGTACCCCGGGGCAAGTGAGAATCCGGGGCAAGTGAGACCTACAGCTATAATTTTTTTTGTTTTTAATTTTTAAGGCAAACATTCTTCATAGAAAACATAGGTATCACACCAACGGATATTTTGAATTCAATTATTGTTATTGTTCTCACCATAAAGAGACCATATATGTTATTGTTGTTCATATGTAATTTTCAATTCACTAAGTGAGATTAACGTACTCTACTACATTCGTCGTTTAAAAATAGAATAACAAATACAGTAAAACTTTCTCAGTTTCAGGATAATATTTGGAGTGCTTGCAAATTATTTTAAGCGAAAAAGCTGTAATTTATTTTCATTTATTACCTTTTGTTAACTGCTCTCACTTACCCCAGTGCATTTCAGCATCTGGGGCAAGTGAGACTTATGAGAGTAAACAAACACAATTTCATAGTTTGATCTCGCATTCTTCAGCATAAGTCGAAATTCACACAAAAGTGAAGTAAAAATCGGCGCCTTATGTAATCTATCGTTGAATTATACTTAATTATTTCTATTCTGATGATGAAGCTATTGTTTAAAATGGTAAAGTCTTTGATAGAACTTTTTTTTTCGAAATTATCTATTTTTTCATGTTTTAGTTCAACCAAATTCTATTAATTTTTCGTTTTTCGCTGCATAATGAGTTTTTCTGAATATTACACTCAGCGAAGTAAACTACCGAAATTCATCAAAATACCTTATGAAATTTAGCCATAACTGTAAAGTATGGATGCCATAAGAATACCTTATAAAAATTGAACATGCTTTTTATGACCTTATTACATAAGATAAACTTATGAAAAGAGCAGAAAAATCACAAAATGATGCTGGAATCGATCCATGAACGTCGAGATTACTGAGCTCGTGCCCAATCCACGCGGCTATCGACGCTTGAAAATATCACGTTGCCAAATGTGTATAAAAGCCAAACTGCGAGTCGATTCTGCGTCATAGACCGACCTAATGAAAATCGATCTAGCCGTTATGAATTGTTTAAAGGCCATTTCATATGTTAGACCTTATGATAATCTTAGGTTTATTTGCCTGAGTGTAAGGAACCGGCCATAAAGTATCAAAAAATTGGAAAACGACTTATATGGAGTTTACGATTTAAAAATCTTTATTTAATGATCGTAATATTATGTAAGGGAAAACATAACATCTGTTGAAAAACCTTTTGGCGAGACTCATCAACTACGTAATATGAAAAGTTAGTTTGGAAATCTTTCGGCATTTAATGTTAGGGCGCTTTTTGTATAAATAAAATCAATTTGTTTTGCACGAGCTGCTAGAGTTAAATATTTTTTTTTTCAGTGATTCGTTATTATATGTATTACGTAATTTATGCACGACACCACAAAACTTTTCCAACATAAATCGCTAAACATAGTTATTCGCATAACATATTTATAATTTATGCTACCTTACTATATTAAGCCATTATTACAAAAAATCCGAATAGGTCCCACTTGCCCCGTGATACGGTGTAAATGGAGATCTGTTCCACTTTTCATAATATGCATAATATACAGAATATAAAAAATTTGAAACAGTTTTAATGCCCATTACTAAGAAGAAATATACCAACAATGTCTTTTAGAACCATTGGAATTATAAAATTATTTATGTCTAGAATTTTTTGGCTTGACAAAACCAAACTAGCATTTTTTTAGGCCCCACTTGCCCCGGGGTACCTTATCTTTGGAAGTTGCTAGAGGAATGCATTCGAAATTTTTGCATTGCATTGCATAAAAATGTTTATGCAATTCAGTATCATAATTTATACTTTATCTTACTCATTTTGGTACCATAATGGCCAATTTTTCCGAACTGATTCATTATGCAACTGAAATGAGTTGCATAATGAAAAATAGTTGTATTATGTGCATAATGCAACTCATTTGAGTTGCATTTTGAACATTATGCAACTCAAAAACATTGCATAAAATTTTGTTTGGAACTCGTTGCAAAACTCGATTTTTTCAGCACTCCTTGAGGAATTTCCGGAGGAATTTCTCCAAGAATTTCCGAAGAAATTCTTCTAGGAATTTTCAAAGGAATTGCTCTTGAAATTTTTAAAGGATATCCTCCTGGAATTTCCGAATGAATTCCTCCATGAATGTCCGAAGGAATTCCTCCATGAATTTCCGAATGAATTCCTCCAGGAATTTTGCGAAGAAATTTCTAAAGAATTTTCCGAAGGAACTCCTCCATGAATTTCCGAAGGAATTTCTCCAGGAATTTTGCGAAGGAAATCCTAAAGCATTTTCCGAAGGAGTTCCGCCATGAATTTCCGAAGGAATTGCTCCAGAAATTTTCCGAAAGAATTCATTCACGAATTTCTGAAGAAATTCCTCCAGGAATTTTCAAAGAAATTCCTTCTCCAATTTCCGAAGGATTTCCACCTGGAATTTCCGAAGGAATTCCTTCATAAATTTCCGATACAAATCCTTCAGGAATTTCCGAAGGAAATCTTCCAGCAATTTCCGAAGGAATTCCTCCTGGAATTTCCGAGGGAATTCCTGCAGTAATTTCCGGTGGAATTCCTCCAGGGATTTTCAAAGGAATTTCACCTGGAATTTTCAAAGGATTTCCTGCCGGAATTTCCGAAGGGATTCTTTCGTGAATGTCCAAAGGAATTCCACCAGGAATTTTCGAAAGAATTTCTCCAGGAATTCCTTCACGAATTTCCGAAGGAGTTCCTCAATATATTTCAGAAGGAATTCCTCCAGGACTTTTGCGAAGGAATCGCTCAAGGATTACTGAAGGAATTCCTCCACGAATTTCCGAAGGAATTCCTGGAGAAATTTCAGGAAGGAATTTCTCCAGGTATTTCCGAAGAAATTCCTCCAGGAATTCCCAAAGGAAATTCACCACGAATTCTCGAAGGAATGCCCTCAAGAATTTCCGAGGGAATTCCTCCAGGATTTTCCCGAAGAATTCCTCCATGAGTTTCCGGAGGAGTTTGTCCAGGAATTTCCGTAGGAATTGGTCCAGGAATTTGTCCTGGAATTTTCAAAGGATTTTCTCCTGCATTTCCGAAGGAATTCTTTTACGAATTTCCAAAGAAATTCCTCCCAGAATTTCCAAATATATTTCTTATGGATTTGCCTTGAAATATCTCCAAAAATTTCCGATTGAATTCCTCCAAAAATGTTTGACGGTTGTCCTCAAAAAATTTCCTTAGGATTTTCTCACATAATCCCCAAACGTGTTTCTGAAGGAATGTTTGTAGAAGTTTCTCAAGTTTTCGTAGGAATTTCGCAATACATTTTTGAAGGAATTTCTTGGGGAATTTCCGAAGAAACTTTTCAAGGATCTTTCGCTGGAATTGCTTGAGGAATTTCGTAAAGATTTATAAAAAAAACGAAAAAATTCCTCAACGAACTTATCAAACAATTTCTCACGAAATTTCCGAAGGTATTTCAGACATACAGGGGATGGCCAAAATGTTTGGGATAGGCAACTTTTTTTCTCTCACAAAAAAATTCAACATGCTATAACTTTTCGTAGAGTGCATCAAAAAATCTCAAATTTTGACTGTTTATCAACCTGTTATATGTGCATCACTGGTACAAATTTGTGCTCGATTGATTAAACTTTCGCAAAGTTATACCCGTTCGGGTGAAACACTATTTTTTAGACAACTAATTTTTGAGCTGTAATATCTCGGAAACCAGTGAACCGAATTGAATGAAATTTTGAACGTACACTAACAATATACAGATACTTCACAAACTATTAAAACATAGATAGTTTTTGAACGTTGAAAAAAGTTATCATGGATTGACACTTTTTGGATGTTTCTCAAAAAAAGGTAATTTTTTTACGTCAATGTCAATAAATTTTAGTGTTGATGTCCAAAGATTTTCCACTTCTGTTCTCAAGTTATCTCTAATCAGATATATTAGAGCCTATTAAGATTGAAGAAAGAACACATTTAGCAATGTTTGTATGGTATTATAAATTTGACTTATTTTCCTCTATATGGGTAAAAATTTCAACCCGGTATAACTTAATTCGTCGTGAGAAATTATTACATTTTATAACGTTGTATTAATCATCAATATATTGCTCATAAACGTTAAAAAAATCATTCAATTCGGTTCACTGGTTTCCGAGATATGACAGCTCAAAAATGAGTTGTCTAAAAAATAGTGTTTTACCCGAACGGTTCTAACTTCGCGAAAAAATATTCAATCGAGCCCAATTTTGTACCAATCATGCACATATAACAGGTTGATAAACAGTCAAAATTTGAGATTTTTTGATGCACTCTATGAAAAGTTACAGCATGTTGAATTTTTTTGTGGGAGAAAAAAAGTTGCCTATCCCAAACATTTTGGCCACCCCCTGTATGTCAAAAAAATACCAAACGAACTCCTTTAACAATATCCGAATTTTCCTTATCAGGGCATTTTTAAAGCAATTCTTCAAAGAATTTCCGAATGAGTTCCTCTAGGAAATAAAAAATCACAAAAAGCATTTCTTCAGGAATTTCCAAAATATTTTTTCAAGGAAGTTTTGATAGATTTTTAAAGAAATTCCTTATGAAATTTCAGAAGGGATATCTCATGACACTTTAAGTGGATTTTTTTCAATATTTTCGAAAGAATTGCTTCAGGAATTTGGGAAGGAATTCTCACAGAAATTTCCGGATGAATTCCTCCAAGAATTTTTGAAGGTATTCCTCAAGGAATTTTCGGAAGAATTCCTCACGAAAACTCCGAAGGAGTTCCTCAAGGAATATTCTAAATCTATTTCAAAGAAATTCCTCACAGAATTCACGAAGAATCTTCTAGAGGAAATCGTAGAAGAACTCTCGAAGGAATGTCTTATGGAATTTCTCAAGGAGCTTTAGAAATGAAGGAATTCTTCAAGAAATTTCTGAAGAATTTGTCAAGGAATTTCCGGTGGAATTTCTCAAGGATTTTCGAAATAAATTCCTGAAATTATTTTTTAATTGATTCCTTTAAAAATTGCATAAACATTTTTATGCAATTCAGTATTATAAATTTCATTTTATACTACTGATTTCAGTATGATAATGACCTACTTTTTCGTACCAGTTCATTATGCAACTGAAATGAGTTGCATGATGAAAAATAGTTGTATAATGTTCATAATGCATTATGAATATTATGCAACCCAAATGAGTTGCATTATGAAAAAAAAACATTGTATAAAATTTTGTATAGAACTTGTTGCAAAACTCGATTTTTTCAGCACTCTTCGTATTTATCCAACTCGGCAAGCCTTGCTGGATAAATGAACGACTTGTGCTGAAAAAAAACCAACTTTTTGCAACTCGTTACATAAATAACTATTATGAAATTTAGCCATAATTGTAAAGTATGGATGCCATAAGGAATTGATCATGCTTGTTATGCTCCAATTAGATAAACTTATGAAAAGAGCAGAAAAATCGTAAAATGATGCAGACTGGAATCGATCCCTAAACTACGAGATCACTGAGCTCGTGCTCAACCCATACGGCTATCGTCGCTTGAGAACATCATGTTGCCGAATGTGTACAAAAGCCAAGCTGTGAGTCGATTTTGCGTCATAAACCGACCTCATGAAATTCATTCTAATCGTTATGAATAATTCATAATTCAATTATTGTTTAAAGACCATTTCATAAGTTAGACCTTATGATAATCTTAGGTTTATTTGGCTAAGTGTATATCCCTTTCTTGACGAACCAGCACTTTTGTTTACGTTTCCAGTGAGATTTACCACAACAAGTCATACAAAAAGTGGACAAAAACAGTAAAATACCTTTATCTTTCGATTAAGAGTAGTTCTTCCAAATGAGGGACAATAATCGTTGTTTTGTTGGGAAGTCTATGAGTTATGGAGAGCCAATGTTGAGCCATTTGTATGGACATTTCAATTTTTTGCGCTTTGTCTCGAAAGGGATATTTAACAATGGTTTTGTCATCTCTGCAACTTGTTGTATTATGGTTTATACCAGTGGTGCTCAGGTTGATGTATACCGCGGGCCAAATTGAGATTTTGCGTCTGAGCCGCGGACCGCAGGATGAAAATTATCGTGACAATATATATAAGGGGTTCTAACTTTTTTACTAAGGCAATTTTAGTATTGGAAAATAATAGATTTCTTGGATAATTTCCCAAAATTATTAAATAGGTACCCCCAGTTGTATGAATGTTTGACAAAACGAAAGATTTTATAGAGAGTATTAAATCCACTTCTTGAAAAAAATAGTACTTGGACTTGGATACATGTTTTTAATTCTACCTCGATAAGATCGAATGTTTCAAAATAATGATAAAATCTAGTCAAGATTAACACGAACTAAAATAACTTTTTGCACAACTTTTTTTATCTTTATTTTTTTTTTATTGAAGTGGGGAAAACCCCTGAGAGTGCAACTAGCCTTTGATCACTTCTCCAAGAGGCACAAAACCTACTTTTCTTTTCATCAATATAGTTTAACAATGACAAAAATCCTACTAGCTACCCAATGAACCGTAGTTCTTTGAAGGGTTGGCTAATGGTTCTATATACTATTAGGCATCATTACTAATCTGTTCATGGCATATTATTTCATCTCCAGCGCAAAATAAAACTATTAATTAGGTTTAATCATGGAAAATTAATAAAAGTAGGGAATCGCGCCACTTGGGCGGTGGCTTCTATATTCGTCTGTTTTCCACTATAACTCAGCCAATTTTGATCAAATTGACTTGAAATGTTGTACACGGGTAGATACTATACCTATCTCACCACATTCCAAAAGTTGTGTCATTTGGTTCAAATTTGACTGAGTTATAGTGGAAAACAGACGAATATAGAAGCCACCGCCCAAGTGGCGCGATACCCTATCAATATTGTCATCGAAAACATTTCTGCGGGCCGCATTCAAGAGCTTCGAGGGCCGCATGCGGCCCGCGGGCCGCAGTTTGTGCACCACTGGTTTATACATTTGCCTCACGTTACTATAAGCATAAAGCTAGAGAACCACCAAACGAAGTGGACTGAAAATTTTGCGTGTGAGCAAGCAACTACTACAGGGCATAGACAAAATGATCGGGACAGGCAAAATTTTCACTTTCCATAAAATGTTCAATTAGCTGTAACTTTTCGAAAAGTGCATGAAATATTCTCAAATTTTTATTGTTAGTTCTTCAACTAGTTGTGTATTAGTGGACAAAATTTGAAAAAGATCGGACAATTCTTCACGAAGTTATAAAGATTTTTGAAAAAGATAAAATAATCCGATAGCCAACTTTGAGCTGTTATACTTCCGGATTCAATGAACCGATTGTAATGAAATTTTGACCATTCATGACTTATATAATAAACTCTGGAAAACATTTAACTTAAACTTGAAATTTTTACCAAGCGAAAAAGTTATAGCGTTTTTATTTTTTTCACGTTTTTTTAGTAAATTGGTCTATTTTTAATATGCGTCCCATTACTTTTTCAATTTATTGGCGGCTATGTTGTTACTTTCCTTCAAAACGCATTTATATATAAGTCAATTAGAGGGAAACTAAATGAACTATAATTTGCATCTTGAATTTTTAAACGATGTTGATGTTTTGGATAATTTGGTGTTTTTTAGAAAAATAATCTAATTGTTATAACTTTTTTCCGTGTTAAGAATATTAAGATAAGTCAATGGTTTTTCATAGCTTATTATATAAGTCATAAATGGACAAAATTTCATTGCATTCGAATCATTGAATCCGGAGATATAACAGCTCAAAGTTGGCTATCGGATTATTTTATCTTTTTCAAAAATCTTTATAATTACGTGAAGAATTGTCCGATCTTTTCCAAATTTTGTCCACTGATACACAACTAGTTGAAGAACTTACAGTAAAAATTTGAGAATATTTGATGCACTTTTCGAAAAGTAACAGCTAATTGAACATTTTTTGAAAAGTGAAAATTTTGCCTGTCCTGATCATTTTGTCTATCCCCTGTAGCATTTTATATTTAATTGGAATGGTTCGTTATCTTTAGTGTCGTATGTGTATATTAGTATTGCCAAAATATGTATTTTTATTCAAATAGAGGTTGCACGCATCACTTCACTTATCAAAGCGAATTTAGAGCATGTGACTTTTTCTCCTCCCCACTCACAAAAACTGTTTCTAGTGACAGACGTGGAGGAGCACAGGCGATCTCGGTCTCTCGGTCATTGATTCCATTGCAAACTAGCTATACCAACGATCGGATTTCAGCACTTCAGGAAAGATTTCCCGGTACCGAAAACACCGATACCTAGGTTCAGTCAGTACCGGTATTTCGGTACCAAAAATTGGTCAGTAATACCGGGATTTTCGGTACCGAAACTACCGGTACTACATCCCTAGCGTGGCCTATGCGGCAAGTTGCTACAGTTAGTGGTGAGTTCGTATATCTAGATAAGTTTTATGTTCACCACCGACAACAACGTGCAAAGGGGTTTCTAATTAGCCTAGTAGTTAAGACTATGGATCGCCAATCCGGAGACGGAGGGTTCGATTCCCGTTCCAGTCGGGAACATTTTCTCGTCTTTCTGGGCATAGTGTATCATTGTACTTGCCACACAATGTACAAATTCATGCAATGGCCGGCAAAGAAAGCCCTTCAATTAATAACTGTGGAAGTGTTCTAAGAACACTAAGTTGAAGAGAGGCAGGCCAAATTCTAATGCGAACGTCGAGCCTTAAAGAAGGAGAAGAAGAAGAAGAAGAAGAAGAAGAAGAAGAAGAAGAACAGCGTGCAAACTTTGCGATAGTAGCGCAACCACGATGCTGCCACTTGTGTTGCCTTTTCTAATGACCGGAAAATTCATTACACAGCTTTGGAACTGGACTTAGATGTTTGTTCTCTGTGCTACAAGGTACTCTCCAAAACTATGCCACCGTCTATCACCGATTGCAAGAGAGTTCGTGGAGGCTGAATTCATGGGTGAACGCGCTACAACATACCAGATGTTCGCAATCCGCCAGGTGTTGCAGAAATGCCGCGAATACAACGTGCCCACACATCACTTGTTCATCGATTTTAAATCGGCGTATGGCACAACCAATCGCGATCAGCTATGACAGATTATGCACGAATAGAAATTCTTGAAAACATTGACACGATTGTTCCGGGCAACGATGTATCGAGTGATGGGCCTAGTTCGAGTATCAGGGGCACTGTGGAGCCGTCCATAAACCACGTGGTTTATGGGTAGCTCCTATCGAGTTCCTTAGAATTACGTAGAGGGTTACGGCAAGGTAATGAGCTTAGATTCGCCGGTGATATTGATATTTGAGCCGACAACGACACCAGCAGAGAAATTGAGAGGCGCATTGTGGCAGGAAATCGAGCTTACTTTGGACTCCACAGAACTCGACTATCTTTGCCACCGGTAGCCCTCTATGGGTACGAAACATGGACTTTACGTGCAGAGGATCAACGCGCTCTTGATGTTTTTGAACGGAAGGTGTTGCGTACCTTCTACGGCGGAATGCAGATGGAAGATAGGACGTGGATAAGGAGAATGAACTACTAGCTGCATCAGCTGCTGAGAGAACAAACCATCATCCGCAATTTTCAACTTTGGCACCAACTCTGAACGGCGGCTTACGGTGAAAATTACTATTCTGGAGGGTCAATTTAAGGTGAATATATAATGAAGCCGCACCTCGAATTTTCAAGAGCACAAATCTGAGGAATCAAAAGACGGATTGCGCTGAAAAGTTGATCGATTGGTGACCTGCTGGTTTGACCAATCGATCACCTTTTCAACGAAAACCAACACTCGGTTCTTCAGATTTGTGCTTTTGAAAATTCGAAGTGTGGCTTCGTTATATAGGGTAATTTTCCAATTTTTGCACGGCTAAAAATTCGCCAATTGTTGCACACCTCATAAGAATAGCATAGAGTGTACAACAATAGGCGAGTTTTTAACCGTGCAACAATTGGAAAATTACCCTATTCACCTTAAATACACAACGCCACAAAACTTGTGCAGACTGAGTTTTGTTTCAATTCAACAGAATTATGTTTTCAATTTTACCATAGACTCGATTTTCAATTAAAAAAAGTTTCTATTGGCAACCGGATCCGAACCTAGAATCTTAACATCACCAGGCTCGCACGCTACCACTTGGCTATCGAACCGGTTGATATGAGAAGAAACAAAAAAAACACAAGAAGCGTTGGTGGGTCGATGATCATGTTTTGCCATGGTAAATTTAAAAACATTGTTATGCTGGTTATTACCGCAAGCCGCCTTTCAGTGTACTCACGGTTTTGAGCGCATAAATCTCTTCGTAAATAAAACAAGCCATCTGATCTTCTTATTTTAAGCTTATAACAAGTAAGCAAGAATAAAATAAAAAATGTACGGTTTTTTGTAGCTTGTTTCTTGAGATTTGTGCGGCTAAAGTTCTCATGTACCGTCAAATGGGGTAACTTGCAACACTTTTCGACTTTGAAGCAATATCATTGAAAATCTAAACATTTGAAACATCATGTGAAGCATCATGTACGCTAATTACCCCGAGTAGAATACTATGCAGCACTTGGTTTACCAAAATATGTTGCCACCTAACCAGGAGGTGCGAAATATATGCTTGTTGCAAGTTTCCCCATCTGTGGGGTAACTTGCAACATAGGACATGAAGCTAAGTTAGCTATCATTAAACAGCACTAACATTCTAGTATTAAGTCGTATTGTAAATTTTTGATGTTATGCATGAAACATACCATGAAAAGATGTACACTAACCAATTGACATATAATTTTTCATGAAAGATTGATAGTTATTGCAAGCAAGAGTATATCGTTTAGCAACGGCAGCACTTTTTTTGTACCAGTAAAACCACAAAAACGATCCTTAAACAAATACGAAACGATCCATAACATATATTTGCATGTTCCACAGAATTGAACTGAAAATCTCTAAAAAAGCAGTAATGATCCATACAAAAGTGCAATACGATCCATAGATTATGCGAAAAGAGCAATAAAATTGCTTACAAGACCCCATGAAACGATATTTTTTATGGATCGTTGCCCATTTGTTTATGGATCATTTGGTTTGTTTTATATGCAAAAGGATGTTTTCCCGATTATTGTCATTTTTTGAAAAGGTAGAGTGAGTCATCTTCAAGTAGTTTTCAGTTTGAAGTGGTGTTTGGCAATTTCAGCTAAATTAACATGATTGAAACACACCTATTCTACTTTGTAAATTTCAAACTCGCTTATTTGGGTATTAAACTGATATAATTTACTCCATCCAGGTTCAGAATTGATATTGGTGATTGCGTTACAGCGTTCATAAACAAAAATTGAACTTTTAACATGATGAAACATGAATGAAACTTCAAAATGTGGTATTTCCTAACAATGTTTGAAGGTCACGTGCAAAAAAAATGTAAAAAACGAATGATCATTTGAAAATGAACGCGTTACGTAATCACTAAATGATCCATTTCGATTATTTCTGTCAAGTATATCGTGAAATGAAGATAAATAATAGAAGGTTTCGTCAAATTCAACTGTTGCAAGTTACCCCATAGTGGTTGTCGAATATAATAATGAGTTTTTGCATTACTTAGTCGATAAGTTTATTAAACTTTTATCGTTTAGCTAAGCTTACTATTAGGTACACTAACTGCAAGCAAGGTCATCAGACTTATCGCACTTACCATAAGGGAGAGGTCAAGCACGATTTTCATACTTGTTTTTATGGCATAAAATGAGCAATCCGTTTTAACAGAGTAGCTAAACCATAAACAAAGAAACAAAGCTAATTTTTATACTAAATCGATCTTTGATACACATAATCTCTATAACCGAAATAGTAGGGCATACTAGTTTTTATTATTATTATTAGAAAATGCTTCACATTTAGTGTATGTCATCGTGTTGCAAGTTACACCGCTGTTGCAAGTAACCCCGTTTGACGGTACTATTGAAGCGCAATTTCAAGACGTTTGTCACTAAGTGAGCTTTCATTGAAAGGCGTTTGCTCCATAAGCTGTTATGCAGCTTATTTTGTTAGTAGGGAGGCTCGTTTTGTTGTGCAAGCTTTTTATAAACTGTGGTCGACTCTCCCTCCTTCAAAAATCTCTACATGATGGCTTATAAACAATCCCATAGTTTAATAGAAAATAATTTACATTCAGCCCATCAATGAGGAATAAAAGATTGCAATATTCGTGTTGTAGATAAATTTTACGGGAATCGTATCCAGACTACATCGCTGTTTTCTAGAATCTGTTTTTTATTTGCTGCGTAGAATAATTTAACCATGTTACAGTGAACCAGAGAAGGTATGTTCCAGTTTAGTTCTACTAATCGTCACTAAAAAACTGATGGGCCCAGACCGTGGCACCTGTTTAATTACATCCTGCAGAAATTCATTTCTTCAATAAAACAAAGTCTCAAGTTGTTCTGCTTCAGCAATTCCCACCAGACATCGAAGGAATTTTTGCTCCTTGTATTCCATGAACCAACTTTAAGTGCTGGATCCCACAATGTTAGACCTTCATCCAAGAATCCACTTGTTTCCCATTTCTCCTCGTTCGTTCCTTCCTGCAGCCATCCCGTTTGGCCACCATCAACCAATAAGACACCCATAAGCACCCGAAACCTCTCCACCATCAGGCAGGGTGGCAGCAGAGCTTCTTTTCCTGCGACAAGTGTGCTACATCCGAGAAAATGCTAAAGAAGGCAAAACGTGGTGAATGGAGGAAAAACTTGTACCAAGCACACACACACCAAACCCATCTCGACTCTTCCCCAGCGTCCGTTCTGCTTCCCTTGCAATATATCCTCGAGCATTCGCTTTCAGCCCCGTACTCTCTGCCAATCAATATTCTGCAGAACGTTTCTTGAATACTAAATATTTCCATCATAGTTTGTTTTACTTGGTGTGTACAACGTCGTCGTCGTCGTCATCGCGGTCCTCGTTGCCACTGCCGCCACCGAAGCCGTTTTCTTACTGGGGAGCAGCAGGGTGTTGTTCTCAGGGTGATCCTTGGCTGCCTTGCCTCCTCAACCTTCATTCATCTGTTTTTTTGTTCTTTTTTCATTTTCTCGAAGATGGCGCTTCTTGGTCTCATCGTTGTTTTCTTAGTTTTCCACCATTCTTCCTACGAAATGTCGATGCTTTCGTTCGCTCTTGCCATTACCTACTTTCTTTCATCTATCGGGTGACACTGATAGAATTTACCGTTTCCAAATGATAACTAAACAATTTTAGAGCTAATGAGAAATGGACGAAAACAATTAGAAGCGTGAAACGATAAAATTATAAGCATAACAATGACGTTCTGCTAGTTATTTTACTTGGAAATCGTTTAATAAGAGTATTTTCAATTGGATGTGTTACATAAATGTGAGTATGGTGTTTTCCTATTGGGCATATCAGAACTCAACGTATTATTAGTATTGTAAGGTCTTCGGAACTTCTTCTACAAGGAATTTTCATCCCAACACTTTTTGAACCCATTCAAAACTTAAATCTTCATTTCTCAAACCAAGGGAGTTATTTTTTTCCGGTGTCTCCCGGACCGGACGTGAGCGCCAGGCCAGCCCAGTTAAGTCCAGTTCAATTCAGTAAGGTTCACCGGGTGGTTGGTTCTGGAGAATGCTTTTTCGCGTGCTTTTCCTACTTTTCCACTGCCGGCATAAGTTTGTAGGAAACAGCAAAAAAAAAAAAAAATACGCCTCGGAAAACCTCTTCAATGCGAAGAATATTTGCTTCCTGTGACCTCTTCGGTACCTCCGACCTCCACCGTGGCTGCTGTCCATTGCGTGCTTTGAGAGAGAGAGAAAAAAAAGTAGGAACCTAGTAAGGGAGAGGCAGTCAACGTTTGGACCGTAGAACAAAACTAGTTGACAATAGAAAAATATTTGAGTTGGCAGAGTGTTTTTAGGTAGAGCATTGAATGTTGAGCTACACGAATTCTATTCGAATTATTCCAAGTCAAATATGACAGAGCTCCAAGACGGATATCAACTGTCGATCATTGCGATCTCATAACCCATCCAGTAGTTGTAGATTTGCAACCATTTTGGGTGGTCCTCAATTCTACTTCTGATTTATTGATCTTGCCAACTTCTCCAGTGCTTAAAAAAATATGCGGGTGTTACCTAAGGCACATCTCAAATTAAGTTTAACAAGTATAACAGAAATATGGAAAACCTGCCTCACTGCAAGCTACATACAATCCCCAATATTTTACTAGGATACATTTACTTTCAACCCTCAATACAACGTTTCGCTCCCAAAGTAATAGTGCGAGTTTTTTTTTTAACTTCAGCACATAAACGCTAGTGAAAAGAAAATTCTTGAACCAGTGCAGAAATTTAATTAAATTTTCTCTCGATGCCGCGACAGTTTATTGGGGGCTGCATTCGAAGAATCGACTGGTACGATGGCGAATGTGAACAATTGGAAAACGTGAAGAATGCAGCATGGGCGAGAATTTTGCAACAACGTACGAGAGCGAACAACGCACGTTATAGATAGGCGCGGAGCAGGCAGATCTCAGTCTTCCGGAGCAGGAAGTACGAGATCGCGATAAGGACACAGAAGTTCTACTAGAAGCTGAACCGCTCGCGCAGAGGCTTTGAGCCACAAGCCGACATGTGCCGAGACAATCACCGGAAACTTCTCACGAGCGAGCATGCAAGCACCGAAGGTGACTTGGTAACAGATCTAGGAATACGTGCGTAGGACGAAAGATTTCCAGCTCCTAACCTCTAAGAGATTGAGGAAGAGGTTAACCGATTGAAAAACAGCAAAGCCGCTGGAACAGATCAACTACCAAGCGAGCTTCTAAAATACGGTGGAGAAGCACTGGTGAGAGCACTACGCTGGGTCATTACCAAGACTTGGGAGGAGGAAGTATTACCGGAGGAATGGATGGAAGGTATCGTGTGTTCCATCTACAAAAGGACTACAAGTTGGATTGCAGGAACTACCGCGCGATCACACTACTGAGCGCTGCCTACAAAATATTCTCTCAAATTTTATGCCACCGTCTTGACCGATTGCAAGATAGTTCGTGAGGCAATATCAGGCTGGATTCATGGGTGAAAGCACTATAACGGATCAGATGTTCGCCATCCGCCAGGTATTGCAGAAATGCTGAGAATACAACGTGCCCACACATCACTTGCTCATCGATTTTAAATCGGCGTATGATACAATAGATCAAGACAAACTATGGTAGATTATGCACGAATACGGATTCCCGGATAATCTGGTACGATTGATCAAGGCGACGATGGATTGAGTGATGTGCGTAGTTCAAGTATCAAGGATACTCTCGAGTCCCTTCGAATCTCGCAGAGGGTTACGACAAGTTGTTGGTCTCTCGTTCTTGCTGTAATATTGCTTTAGAGGGTGTAATAATGAGAGCTGAGATAAACACGAGCGGAACGATTTTGGCGAGGTCCGTTCAGCTGCTTGGTTTCGCTGATGATATGGATGTTATAGCTCGCAAATTTGAGTCGACGGCGGAAACGTACATCCGACTTAAGAATGAAGCCAGGCGTATCGGGTTAGTCATTATTGTGTCGAAGACAAAGTACATAATGGTAAAGGGCTCCTGAGAAGAATCACCGCAGGCCGCCACCCCGAATTTATATCGACAGTGATGAAACCGAGCCGATTGAAGAATTCGTGTACTTGGACTCACTGGTGACCGCCGACAACGACACCAGCAGATAAATTCAGAGGCGCATTGTGGCAGGAAATCGAGCTTATTTTAGACTCCGCAGAACACTACGATCGATCGAAGTTCGCCGTCACACGAAGTTAGCTATCTACAAAACGCTGATTAGACCGGTAGTTCATCTCTATGGGCACGAAACATGGACTCTACGTGCAGAGGACCAACGTACCTTTGGAGTTTTCAAACGGAAGGTGCTACGTATTATCTATGGTGGAGTGCAGATGGAAGACGGGACTTGAAGAAGGCGAATGAACCACGAACTGCACCAGCTGCTGAGAGAACCACCATGAAAATCGGGATGCAACGGTAGGCGGGTCACGTCATCAGGATGTCGTATAGCAACCCGACTAAAATGGTTCTCGAGAGTCATCCGACCGGTACAAGAAGACGTGGTGAGCAGCGAGCTAGGTGGGTCGACCAAGTGGAGGACGATCTGCGGACCCTTTGCAGAGTGCGGAACTGGAGCCACACAGCCATGGACCGAGCAGAATGGAGACGGCTCCTATGTACAGCTGAGGTCACTCAGGTTTCAGGTAAGGTAAGAGTTCTTGCGTCACCTCGCAATTGGGAGAACTGGTGATCTTACTTGCTTTTATTACCATGCAATCGATTTATTGAAACAACACTCCACTTTGCAGCACGCACGCATATCGACCGACGTGTTTTGCGCTTCGCTGGCTTCCCGGTGATCATTGTCCTCGGAAGGCGAGAACGATTGACAACACGCTTCCTTCCAACTACACAGCAAGTTTGAAAACTGATACCACATGCACAGCGATTTGATCTTGTAACGGTTTTTCTCCGGTGAACTAAACAAATACATCAAAACACAATCACTGAGTGAACCATGTACAAAATCTCGCCATAAAACTTGGCTTAAGCGACAATCCCCAATGTGAGGACTGCCAAGTCTTAGATGATGGTTTGCCCGGTAACTCGTCGGCCTCGTCGTGAGTCCAGACCGTTCTCGCGAAATATGTTCACAGTTCACCTTAACACTTAAGAGCCAGTTCGCGAGAACCGCGACCCCCTTTCCAAAGGAAGTGGAATCGATGTGCTCCGATTGAGCTGAAATTTTCAGGGTATGGTTTTCCATATAAAAGATGATATCTGGCCGATTTTCAGATTTTTCCGTTAGGGGGAAGTGGGGTAAAATAGCCCTCAAAGATTTCATGTCTAAAAATAGGTAAAATCACTAAAATCGCAATAACTTCCGCAAAAGTTAACGGATTCAGCTGAAATTTTGGATGGACACTCTACTCCTATGGCACTTCCATTTAAGCCAAGCGTTGGATATTCTTTGATATTTAATTTGAAGAAATAGGTTCTCTCTCTCTTCTTGGCGTAACGTCCTCATTGGGACAAAGCCTGCTTCTCAGCTTAGTGTTCTATGAGCACTTCCACAGTTATTAACTGAGAGCATTTTGCATGCGTATATCGTGTGGCAGGCACGAAGATACTCTATGCCCAAGGAAGTCAAGGAAATTTCCTTTACGAAAAGATCCTGGACCGACCGGGAATCGAACCCGTCACCCTCAGCATGGTCATGCTGAATATCCGTGCGTTTACCGCCTCGGCTATATGGGTGAAAATAGGTTATTTTCATAATTTTTTTGACGATTTTCAGGGCGTCTGTTTTCGTACCAACAGAACTAGGATGAAAAACTGAGTACTACGTTTTGAAGGATTACCCAAGAGCTTTCATTTGATATGTGACCCAGATGCGCCAACTTAAAAACTTTCGAAAAAAAATTTTTTTTTCTCGGGTATGCATTTTATCCCATATTTTTAGCTGTCTAAAGAAGTATTGTCGCAAATTATGACAACGTTATATAACTTTCAAGGATTTTCTTCAATATTAATTCAACAGAAAAATGATGACTTAGAAATGCAATTATTAGATTTTTTCATTTGGGGAAAGTAGGGTAAAACGGACTAACTCAACCTCCTTTCGAAATAACGTTGCTACGATGTTCTCTGATCGGTCTTTAATTTTTAGAGTTCTTTATTCTATTCAAGAATAGGTGCTTTATCACATTTTTTTCTTGAGAGGATAACGGGGTAAAACAATTCTCAGAAAAAAATGTTGAAAATAATCAAAATGTCAAAACCTACAAATGCTTTGGTAAAATTTCATGAAATAAAAAAAAAATTCTTAATTTTTATTGCTTATTCAAATGAGCAAGTCTGACCACATTTTGACGTCGAGAAATGTCACAGATTAGCACGTGGTGTGTGATTCGCCGGATTATTTCTCGATTTTTCTTTTGAAATGCATCTCCGGTTCAATTTTCTCTTTTTTTTTCTCGTGAAAGTTGCAGCAGTGCACAATGGTACACGACAAAGATTTACGAGGAAAGATGCATTCAGCGTCTTCAAATGATGTTTTGGACAAATATGGTCTTCTACGAAGTCGTTCCCAAAAATCAGGCCCTCTTTTCAATGTACATCAAAATTAGGGTGGTCCATATTTTCAAAAAAATGGGAACCAAACTTTTTTATTTGCAAGAATAACTGTATACATTCTTCGGAAAAGTTGTAGATCTATCAATTTTGAGCAAGTTTCCTGAATACTTTTTTTGTAGCTTTAAAATTGACCGATCTAGAGATATTTTTCTGAATAAGCTTAGGGTGGTTCAAGAAAAACCGGTTTTCTGGCGTTAACTGTTTCAGTTTCGATTTTTCATCAAAGCCACCCAAGAAACACTTGTAGAGCATAGTTTTTTGAAAAGGTGTTATGACGGGTTGGGGCAATCATAAAAATTATCTTTTGCCCGCATTCAAAAGAAGAAACGTTGTTATAAAACACATCAAAAAATTAGAGGGGTGTTTTTTTGTAACTCAAGTGAAAAATACTTGAAAAGTGCCTATTTTTTCTAGATAATCATCAATAACTTTTGAACGGGATGACGTAGCAACATTCTCAGCGAACGAAAATGCGCTTTTTTTGGAAGCTGTAAAGTGGTTCTCACGCGACTTAAACGAGAAATTTTAAACAAAAACGGTTAAGCAATAAAACGATTTGTTCTAGCGTCACCCTTTATCTTTATCTTTTTTGTTTCAAATTTCACGTCAAAGTTGTCTAAGAACAATTCAAGAACTCAAAAATAACGCACATTTTCGTGCGCTGGGAATGTTGCTTCGTCATTCCGTTCAAAATATATTGATGGTTTTCTAGAAAAAAAATAGGCACTTTTCCAGCATTTTCCACACACCAATCGGTCATATCACCTTTAAAAATAATGATTTTTTAGGAAAAACACCTGTAACTTTTGAACCAAAAGAGATAAGGACCATTTCAGCGCATGAAACGACGCGTCTTCAAATGCTCTACAAGTGTTTCTTGGGCGACTTTGATGAAAAATCGAAACTGAAAAAGTTAACGCGAGAAAACCGGTTTTTCTTGAACCACCCTAAGCTTATTCAGAAAAACATCTCTGGATCGGTCAATTTTAAAGCTACATAAAAAAAGTCTTCAGGAAACTTGCTCAAAATTGAGAGATCCACAACTTTCCCGAAGAATGTATACAGTTATTCTTGCAAATAAAAAAGTTTGGTTCCCAATTTCTTTGAAAATATGGACCACCCTAATTTTTATGTACATTGAAAAGAGGGCCTGATTTTTGGGAACAACTTTGTAGAAGAGCATATTTGTCCAAAAAATCATTTGAAGGCGCTAAATGCATCTTTCCTCGTAAATCTTTGTCGTGGACCATTGTGCACTGCAACAACTTTCACGAGAAAAAAAAGAGAAAATTGAACCGGAGATACATGCCAAAAGAAAAATCGAGAGAGAATCCGGTGAATCACACACCACGTGCTAATCTGTGACATTTCTCGACGTCAAAATGTGGTCAGACTTGCTTATTTGAATAAGCAATAACAATTAAGAATTTTTTTCTTATTTCATGAAATTTCGCCAAGTTTTACCAAAGCATTTGTAGGCTTTGAAATTTTGATTATTTTCAACATTTTTTCTGAGAATTGTTTTACCCCGTTATCCTCTCAAGAAAAAAAAATATGTGGTAAAGCATCTATTCTTGAATAGAATAAAGAACTCTGAAAATTAAAGACCGATCAGAGAACATCGTAGCAACGTTATTTCGAAAGGAGGTTGAGTTAGTCTGTTTTACCCTATTTTCCCCAAATGAAAAAATCTAATAATTGCATTTCTTAGTCATAATTTTTCTGTTGAATTAATATTGAAGAAAAACCATTGAAAGTTAAATAACGTTGTCATAATTTGCGACAACACTTCTTGAGATAGCTAAAAATATGGGGTAAAATGCATACCCGAGAAAAAAATTTTTTTTTCGAAAGTTTTTAAGGTGGCGCATCTGGGTCACATATCAAATGAAAGCTCTTGGGTAATCCTTTAAAACGTAGTACTCAGTATTTCATCCTAGTTCTGTTGGTACAAAAACAGGCGCCCTGAAAATCGTCAAAAAAAATATGAAAATAACCTATTTCTTCAAATTAAATATCAAAGAATATCCAACGCTTGGCTTAAATGGAAGTGCAATAGGAGTAGAGTGTCCATCCAAAATTTCAGCTGAATCCGTTAACTTTTGCGGAAGTTATTGCGATTTTAGTGATTTTACCTATTTTTAGACATGAAATCTTTGAGGGCTATTTTACCCCACTTCCCCCTAACGGAAAAATCTGAAAATCGGCCAGATATCATCTTTTATATGGAAAACCACACCCTGAAAATTTCAGCTCAATCGGAGCACATCGATACAAGAAGGGGTTGCGGCTCTCGCGAACTGGCTCTTAAACTACTGAGGGGGTGAAAACTCCCGCGAACTACCAAGGGTCCAAAAAAAGTCGGAAGTCCAACTTTGACAAGGCATTTCTCGTCCGTTTTTCAACCGATTTTAAAACTTTTTTTTGCGATGGAACCGGACAGGTTTCAAGAACAGCGTCCATCTTAAAGATTTTAAAATAGATGCGTCTACCCAAAGTTATTAAGCAAAAAGCACTTCCTAGTTTTTTTGAGAACGCATTTTTTGCACACATTGATCAACAAAATAAAATTTAAAGCGATGACATATGATTTTTTCGACCCTAAATCATGCGTACAGCCGGAGTGAACATGTTTATGCAAAATAAGTGATTTTTCAGTACACTAATATTTTAATTCACTGAAAAAACTGCTAAAATACCCTATTTTTCACATAAAATAAGCAATAAATCAAAATTTAAAGCGATGACATACAATTTTTTTGGTCTTAAATTGTTCGTATAATTGTACTGGACATTTTTGATTAACAATAAAAATGTTTTAGTTACACTCTTATTTTGGTTTACCCGACGAACTACGAAATTTCCATATTTTTTACACAAAGTAGTTAACAAAACTAAAATTAAAACGATAACTTGTAGTTTTTTAGCCTTGAATTGTTCTTAGTAGTTTGGGGGACATACTTGAAGAATAATAGTGATGTTTCCATTACACTCATATTTAGATTTACTCAAAAACCATCGAAAATACCACATTTCTCACACAAAGTGGTTAACAAATAAAAATGGATTACAATGCATTGCAGTTTTTTGCCTTGAAATTATCCGTGAAAGAGTTCAGGACATATTTGATGAACAATAGTCACGTTTTTATGACACTTTTAATTTATTTTACTCAAAAAGTTACAAAAATGCCATAATTTTCATACAAAATAGTGAATAAACCAAAATTTGAAGCCATAACATGTAGTTTTTTGGCCTTAAATTTCCAATAGAATGTACTGGACATGATTTTGATAAGATTTGAAGTTAACATTACATTAATATTTTGTTTTATCAAAAAATATACAAAAATATCACATTTTTACACAAAAAAAGCCAATAAGCCAAATTTTAAATCAATGACATGTAGTGTCATTATCAGCCGGGTTTATTTAAACAATACTAGTGATGTTATTTTACACTCGTAATTTATTTCACTCGGTATACTAGAAAAATACCACATTTTTCACACAAAGTAGTCAACAGATAAAAATTGGATTCAATGTATGTGTTTTTTTTGCTATTAAATTATTCGTGAAAGAATACTGGACGTATTTGATAAACAATAGTGAAGTTTTCATGACACTCCTAATATATTTTACAAAAATTCAAAGCAATAACATATAGTTAATTGACTTTTAATTTTCCGTTGTACCAGGCATGCATTTGATAAAATTTTGATGTTAACATTACACTCACATTTTGTTCAACTAAAAAAATCACGAGTGTGCCCAAAAAATGTTCACACAAAATAGCCAATATTCCAAAATTCAAAGCGAAAACATGCAGAATTGTATTCTTGATTTTGTTTTTGTACCAGTTCTAGGTAATATACAACCTGGAAAAAATACAAAGGAAACCTGAAATCCTCGGGGAATTTTATTTAACAGGGAAAGTTTTTTTTATTTGTTTTAATTTGTGAATTTTAACAATGCTAACTCTGCGCTGTTATGAGATTTGCTTTCTTCCCCTCCATTACCAAAGCACAGATATTTGGGGCTAATCACTGACTATATTTCAAGATTGACGTAGTTTCTCTAAGGCCTAGGTGTCACGGGTGTTAATGGAAGGTCCAAAGAATATGATTGGTCAAAGTTTAAGCACAATTAAGAATATACAGAAACAAGCTCACCAAATTATACGAGTTCCAGTACTCTTGAGACGAAATTGTCGACATCCATTTGTGTCTCCTGAACATGAAGTAGCAATCACCAAAAAATACACGGAAATCCCGTACAAATGAAAAAAAAAAGTTACGAACTTTACTGCTATGAATAAAACAAGTTTTCCAAAGTTAAGGTTAGGTTATGTGTCTTTAGTTGAGAGATTTTCAGCTCGAGGCCGTCCGATCTGTTACTTTTCAAAAGTTTGTCTAGTGTTTTTTTCTTTCGATTATGAGCATCTATTACTACTTTTTTGTAGTAGGAAGTGTCAAACAAATATTTTCCCGAAATGCTGAAGGTTCTTACTGGAAGCGTGTCGTTCCGTGAAAAAGTTGAAGATTCTTCTGGACGAATAATCATCAAAGCAAGTTAAATGAAGAAAAAATCTGTTCAACCGTGCTAGAGGAATAAGAAGAGGGCTCCTATATCTAGCACTCTAGCAGCTATTTCCGGTATGCTGTCGATTTTGATACGATGCTGCAAATTCCATGTACATACAAGGATGTTTCCAGAATGCAAAATATGTTTTTCCGTTTTTAACTGTTTCGTTAAGTGTGAGTATGCACTTAAATATATTAAGTGCACTCTTACGAACATTTCAAGAAAACTATATACTATCGCATTAAATTTTGATTCATATTTCTATAGATATATGGTATTTCTGTTTTTTTAGTGACATATAGGGAATCGCGCTACTTGGGCGGTGGCTTCTATATTCGTCTGTTTTCCACTATAACTCAGTCAATCTTGAACCAATTGACACAATTCTTGGAATGCGGTGAGATAGGTATAGTATCTACCCGTGTACAAAATTTCAAGTCAATCGGTTCAAAATTGACCAAGTTACAGTGGAAAACAGACGAAAATAACAGACGAAGAAAACCACCGCCCAAGTAGCGCGATACCCTAATACGAGAAGCATTGAAAGATCACTGTTGTTTATCAAACAAGTCTATTACTTTATTACGAATAATTTCGTGGCATTGATTGCCTCCAATTTTTATTTGTTGACAATTTTGTGTAAAAAATGCGGTATTTTCCTAGTATTTCGAGTGAAATAAGATATGAGTGTTATAAAATCATCTCTAGTATTGTTCAAATAAATCCACTAAACTACTACGATAAATTCAAAGAATTAAAACTACATGTCATTGATTTAAAGTTTGGCTTATTGGCTTTTTTGTGTCAAAATGTGATATTTTCGTATATTTTTGATAAAACAAAATATAAGTGAGATGTAAACTTGATGAGTGTAATGAAAACATCACTATTATTCTTCAAGTATGTCCCCCAAACTACTAAGAACAATTCAAGGCTAAAAAACTACAAGTTATCGTTTTAATTTTAGTGTTGTTGACAACTTTGTGTAAAAAATATGGAATTCTCATAGTTCTTCGGGTAAAACAAAATAAGAGTGTAATTAAAACATTTTTATTGTTAATCAAAAATGTCCAGTTAAATCCTACGAACAATTTAAGACCAAAAAGACTATATGTCATCGCTTTGAATTTTGATTTATTGCTTATTTTATGTGAAATTTAGGGTATTTTAGCAGTTTTTTTCAGTAATTTAAAATATCAGTGTACTGAAAAATCACTTATTTTACATAAACATGTTCACTCTGGCTGTACGCATGATTTAGGGTCGAAAAAATCATATGTCATCGCTTTAAATTTTATTTTATTGATCAATGTGTGCAATAAATGGCGTTTTCAAAAAAAAGTAGGAAGTGCCTTTAGCTTAATAACTTTGGGTAGACGCATCTATTTTAAAATCTTTAAGAGGGACGCTGTTCTTGAAACCTGTCCGGTTCCATCGCAAAAAAAAGTTTTAAAATCGGTTGAAAAACGGCCGAGAAATGCCTTGTCAAAGTTGGACTTCCGACTTTTTTTGGTCCCTTGGTAGTTTAGGAGTTAAATCACAAACTAAAATCACCAGAAACAACGAAATTAACCAAAATCACATCTAAAGAAAAAGCAAACTATATTTAGAAAATCAAAAATTCTCATCACATTTACATTAGCTCTTCGATTGGCCAATCAACAATTCCTTTTTTTTCGTGTACACTTTTCAATTCTTCGCATGCATCTACTCACGACCTCGATGGACGCCGGCAGGACGAAGTACTGCTCGATACTCCCGCAACCGACAGCTTTGCGGTCGGTTGGTTTGGTGCTCTGCAAACTAGCTGGCTCTCTAAGACCTGCGCAGGCCGACATGACGATTATGTAGACCACCGCCACACCACTCGATGGGAAAAATAGATCTGATATAACTCATGCCAGGTTTGATTGCAGTTAAAACTACAGATCTCCAACCTGATCTGCTTGATCGTTATTGGCAACGGAGTGGGTGGGGAATGGTAAGTGGACGATAGCGCCAACTGCACGGTCTTGGTCTGCTCAGGGTGTTCACTCGCCGACAGTAGAATCATGAGTGTAGACAGCTTCCGGACTGCGAAACCATCAAAGCGATGAAGCTGGATAGTAGGCTAGCAACTGGCTACCTACAACGAACGCCGTCCAGTGGTATGGAAACGACGGCTTGTCGATCCTACACAGCCAAATGAACCTGCTGGCTGGAGCTGCTGACTACTGGCTTGGACGATGTTAGCCGATCGACAATTGACACATTCTACCGTGACGTTGCAACGTTTTGACGCATTCGTAGCAAGATTTTCCACTATAACTCATGAAAACGATTGTAAACCTCAAAATATTTTTTCATATTCGGATTCCTTGTAAAATTTCTGATATATTTGACCTATTGAACATTTAGTTTGCATAAGAAAAACGTGTTTAAAATGCATAGTTGTAGCGTGACGTTACAACGCGCTAGAATCCAACCCTCTCTACCGCGCTACCAACATCTTAAAAAATCTGCTCGGATTTTTATGATATTCTAAATTTTTTTTCTACCATTGAAATTTATTGGTTGGTTCTTCAATTCAATGAAATGAAACATATAAATTTCGGATTTGTTTTTGGATAATCGACTTTTACATTTCGTGACGTTACAACGCCCGTTCAGTTTCAAACAGGGTTCTGCTCTCGTTGTAACGTCACGAAAATGCACATCATGTTAGAATCAGAATAATCAGCCAAATCTGCCCGAATTTGTGATTATGTTATTGCATTATCTTCACTGCTTCAAGGGGAACTTTATACTATTGAAAATCCGTTTTGTGATAAATGGCTCGGAGGGCCAAGTTATTGCTATCAGTAGTATGTATATTCCTTCATAAAGGTTAATGACAACGACTTTAATTAAAACAAAAAACTAGATCCGATTTTCGTACAGACCTGTCACTCTGTACGAAAATTGGATCTAGTTTTAAGCATCTATTGCAAGTTTATACACAAAAGAAAGGCTTAAATTTATTGTTGAAGTTTTCAAAACTATGTTTTTGGGACATGTCTTATGATACATTTTACAAAAATGGATGACACTTGATCCCTTTTTAAGCACATGGTTATTTTTTTTTTATTCTTGATCACTTAACCTAATTTACAGCTCTATTGTCCACCAGGGCACTACGTGAGCGATTTCATTTGACAGCTGCACATACATTTTGTACAGTGCCTAGATGTACTCTATACTATTCTACAATATTGAACTGGTTGCCTTTCTGCTGCTTTCACTCTTCTACTCTATGGTAGAATGATGAGCACAAGGATGATGATTCCTTTCCGGTCCGATTGGGGGTCCATTATGAGTAGCAGTACGCCGATGTCCAGGTATCCGGGTCCGTTTGAGCCAAGGGGCTCAGAAGAGGGTCAGTGTCAGTCGCTCTCGGGAGAAGAGCAACTGACGAAAAACTGCAAGTGCCGGGGCTGGGAATCAAACCCATGACCATCCGCATATGAAGCGAACGTGTGACCAACTATGCCACGGGCCCCGACCCACATGGTTAATTTTAAGGGAAAATAACTTCAGAGGCTTGATCTCCATGATGTGTATTAAAATAATAATTATCTGACACATTTTATCATTGAATATACTAGAATTCCAAGTAAATCGAGGGTTCCAAATAGAATTTTATTTTTCATACATATAATATGTGTGTAATCCTCGAAGGATCAAGTCTCCCCATATCAATATTGTATATACTAAGCTAATTTACCAAAGCATGTTTATAAAAATCTTAGTTGGATAAATAAGATTGAGATCCAAGAAAACATGGGGGAACAGCTCTCCCCAGGGATCAAGTCTCCCCAGTCTCCCCTGTATTTCAAGATCCTTATTATTTAGACAGTTGGTATCCCCGACAAAGTTGTTTGGCTGGTCAAGAACTTTCAATTGATGGGCCGTATGATTTCAAATCCTTCCACTATGAGGCGGTAGAGAGTATACACATTTTTAGTTTCGTTTATCTCAGGAGCCTGAATAATTAGAAATATTGTTGATTCGGTAAAGTTGTTTGGTAGATCAAAAACTTTCAGTTTACGGAAATCCCGCTTCAAAAGTGCATCAGAACTTCAAACGCACAAATCTCAAGAAGCAAGCTTCAAATAACAGTGGATTTAATTATTCTGTTCTTGCTCACTTGTAATAAGCTTTAAATAAGAAGAATCGTGAGTAGGTGCCAAAGTCGGCCATTGTGGCGGCCATTTTGGGATTCTAACAAGTCTGTCCTTAATAGCCGTTTAGTTTTGATTTCTGCCGAGTTGGTTTTGATTTCTGCGCTAGTTGCAAATTTACAAAAGCATACCAATTTTATTAATTATCTTGAAAACATTCAACAAGCCGTAACTTAAAAAAAATACCAAGAATTTTCAAATTTTGACTGATAGGTAGTTTCTCATCTTGTTATCTGTTGATGCTACAAATTTGGACTTGATTGGTTAGCTCTACACGGAGATGGAGTGCTTCAAGCAGAATACATCTTTTTGACTGTTGTTTTATTAACTCTTGTATCTTGGGACCAAGTGAAACAAATCAAATCAATTTTTGAACATTTATGAGTAATATGTTGGACTTTAATTACCATTTGATTCGAATACAATATGTTCAAAGTGAAAAAAGTTCCAGCTTGTAGAATACTTTTAGAGAAATTCTAATCATTTACCAGCTTTTGCAAAATGGAAACTAGCGTCTTCTTGTGGCGAAATCTCGCATCAAATGGTTAATCCACTGAAAGTCCTCGACTCACCAAATTTTGCCGAAGAAACCATCTTTCCAAGTAATTGGGGTCCTGAGATACATGAAATTTGGAATTTGTAAGTTCTCTACCGCCGCTTTTTTGTGGAACTTTAAACCATACTATCCATCAACTGTAAGTCTTTGACCAACCTAACAACTTTGCTGAAAACACCAACTCTCGAAGTTATCAATTCCCTGAGATATACGAGATGGTAATTTTGTCAGTGTTTCGTCTGTTTGGCTCTGATATCATAAAAATGATTGGTTTGAGTGGCATTTTAACAAGATCGCAGTACAATTACAATTTAAACCTTTTTTGGAATTTGTATAGAGCGTAAATTTTGGCCAAACATCACCTCCCTCTCTGTCCTTCAAGAGTCTACGTAGTTTATGAAAGGGACTTGATGGTACGCAATTTATGAATAATACCTTGAAAAAGGGCTCATACACAACGAGAAAGAAATTGGTTTGGAATATAGAACTACCTTTGTCCACTGCAGAAGCCGTCCACGCCAGAGAAATTTGGTCTTTTCCACAGAACTTTTTTTCGTGACGTTACAACGCAAACTTCAACCAGGTGAAACTCAGGCGTCAGTGAACCGATTTCCTTTGTTTTAATCTCATTTGAAAGATATTCTGGAGTACAAAGACCATACAAAATTTCAAATTTGAAACTTGTTCCAAATTTGAATAAATTTCATAAAGGTTGATTTTCCGTGACGTTACAACGCTTTAAAAACCTATACTTTGACCAACCTTACCTCATAGTTGTAAAGTATTACAATTAAAATTCTTTGTATGCTAAACAATCTACATACATTTATCTGATAATCATCTGATAATGGAAGCATGAGGTAGGAGCTTGCAAAGACTACAGCTATGTTGGAAGCTCCTTTTAGGTTGAGTCTACCGTTGCGCGGCATTTTCCGGGGAAGGATTTTATTAAATGAACGTTTCGGAAACACTATTTCAACCTTTGCTTCTACTCTCACTAAACAATGGCTTACGGAGGCTAAAACCATTGAATTTTATTTTCCCTTTTCAACTTCAAATATGCAGTTAATGTACAATTCACTCGTGCTGTAGAAAAAATAATTTGCTTCGTCTATCCACCTCCCTGCATATAAAACTATGTATTTGATCTGATCTGTGCACCTCCCAATTCCATAAAAATCTGAAACAATTCGAAGATAACCATCGCTCGAGTAACGCTGCTGAAACGCATCATGCTGACGAAACATCCAGCGTCATCACCCCTTCAAACGTACCTAAACATTTTTGCGACAGCAGCGTGACGATTCCTTACACTTTCCAATTTGCTGAACATAAACGGCCGCAGCGAAGGGGTGGTTTCACTTTGATCGCGCGACACCCCTGCCCATGGCCCTCGGAGCAATAACTGGAAATATTTCCCTGAACCGACGACGCGGTGCAAAATGGTGCACGACAGATGAATTGCTTGTGGCACACATTTAGCGATGAATGATGGTTTATTTAGTGGTTTGCAGAATACACTCTCGGTTTCTGGTTCTCCCCGCTCCCGGCGCCACTTGTCAGCTTTAAAAACGACCAGCGCAGCAACGGTGACATCACCGGGGAAACGACGACGGATGGTTCCGCGTTGAGGCTGTCTTGTTCGGAAGGGTGACATTCAAATTAGATTTACGCGTGCTTTGGACTAGGAATTTGTCTCCACAATGAACAATTTTAGACTTTCACGCCTTGGTTGGTTGATTGGGGTCCACACAGAAATCCATCTCGGGATACGATTCGAGGCTGCATAGTTGATTTTAATGCGTTAATTAAGCTGTATTGAAATTTTATAATTAAAGTCCCCGAAGGGAGTTGGCTGTCGCTCGAAGTTAGAGATGAGTTGTTGGGTTGGGACAGAGGGAAGTCGATCTGCCGTTTTGAAGAGTCCATTAAGAACGGAACCAGATTGACAGTGTAGGGGATGGAATATCTGGGCGATAATATCAGCCGCAGTTCTATTACCAGAGGTGTCAGGAAGAGCAACTAACCGATACGACATCAAAAGAATCAGCGATGTAAGATTTTATCTAATGGCATGTGACGCACCAGCCATATGGCATTGAATATGTGAAGGTACATATGTATAACCTGAAGATGTTGACGATTTTTATTGCCTGCTTCACAGGTTTCAGTACTGCACTACTACAGTTTGAAACATAGATTTCCTTTACCAATGTAGCCACATTTTTAGAACTTCATTTTTTTTTTACTTGTTCGTTTATTTGGGAGGCTCGGGCGCCACATGGGCATAACTGAGCCGAAATCTTTTGTTTTTACAATGATTTTACATTTTACAATTTATTACTGCCTTAAAACTATGTTAGTTTGGGAAGCCGAAGTACTCGCGGCTGTTTCGAGGTTAAGGATTGAGAAAAAAAAATAAATAAAATAAAATTGGGAAGGAGGGATTTATGGGTTTAAAACTAAATTATTTGCTAACTTATACTAAAACATTGATGGGACAAATTGTCCATATCTGTAACGAAACCAAAAAGAAAGGACTTTATCGGTAGAAAACGACAAGAAGAGGACAAACGGAAGGGGGATGACGACAGACAGGGGCGAACAACAAAACCAAAAGGCGGACAACGAAAACAAGGAATGTACTACATCAAACTCTGACATCAACACGTTTCAAAAACTGGTAAATCAGGTTCATGTATTCCAAATCAAGTCCTGCCAACGCTTCTCTAACGGGTTTCTGTTGTTTTCCTCGGACCCGGAGAATTTCATGCAGCTCAGATCTGACCTCACGATACTCATTGCATCCCCACACGACATGTTCGATATCCTGGTAAGCCACGCCACAGACACAGAGATTGCTTTCTGAGAGTCCAATACGAAAGGTATGTGCGTTCAACAAATAGTGGTTGGACATCAACCGACACATCACACGAATGAAATCGCGGCCTAAATCCAACCCTTTGAACCATGGCTTCTTCGACACCTGCGGAATGATGGAGTGCAACCATCTACCCATCTCTCCATCTCTCCATTTGTGTTGCCAGCTGATCAAGGTCTCCTGACGGGCCAATGCAAAGAATTCGTCGAAGGCGATTTGACGCTCGTAAATATCGCCTTCGCTAGCGCCCACCTTAGCCAGAGAGTCCGCTTTCTCATTGCCCGGGATTGAGCAATGTGAAGGGACCCAAGCTATGGTGATGATGTATGAGCGTTTGGACAAAGCACTCAAGACTTGGCGTATTCCATTCAGGAAGTACGCTGAGTGCTTCATCGGTTTCATTGACCGAACAGCCTCCAGAGAGCTTAGACTGTCGGTAAAAATGAAGTAGTGCTCAGGTGGAAGAGTGCGAATGTACTCTAAGGTGTAGTATATAGCCGCTAGCTCAGCAATGTATACCGAACATGGCTTTTGAAGCATGAAGGTGGCGCTATGAAATTCGTTGTAGACACCGAATCCAGTCGAACCATCGGTTTTGGAACCATCTGTGAAGAACTGTCTGGCCCCGCTAACATGCCCGAACTTACTTGCAAAAATTTGTGGAATACCTATGGAACGATAAGTTTCCGGTATACCGGTGATCTCATCCTTCATAGAGAGATCAAAATCCACAGAGGAGCTGTCGAAGTCTGAGAAGTTGTCACGATTGGTGTTAACCGGAGATGGGCTTACCTCCAGCGTCATGTACCAGTAGTACACACTCATAAAACGAGTTTGGGGATTCTGTTCGAGCAGCTTTTCGAAGTTTTCTATGACTAACGGATTCACAACCTCGCATCGGATGAGGAACCGGAATGACAACTCCGCAAAGCGGTCTGTCAGAGGCTGTACACCAGCGAGTACCTCTAAACTCATAGTGTGTGTCGAGTTCATGCAACCTAACGCGATCCGAAGGCAACGGTACTGAACCCGTTGAAGCTTCATCAAGTGTGTTTTCGCCGCGGATTGAAAACAGAAGCTACCGTATTCTAAAACCGATAGAATGGTTGTTTGGTACAGCCTGATCAGATCTTCCGGGTGTGCTCCCCACCATGTTCCGGTAATAGTTCGCATAAAGTTGATTCGTTTTTGGCATTTCTGTATCAGATACACAATGTGCTTCCCCCAGGTGCATTTGGAGTCGAACCAGATGCCGAGGTATTGTGAAGACATGCTATGAGTGATTGTCTTACCCATTAGAACGAGCGGAAACTTAGCCGGTTTGTGTTTTTTAGAAAAGACAACCATCTCAGTTTTTTCCGGAGAGAATTCGATACCCAGCTTCAGAGCCCAAGTAGACAAATTGTCCAAAGTATCCTGTAGTGGTCCTTGCAGATCGACTGCTATTGATCCCGTCACAGAAACAACACAGTCATCCGCAAGCTGTCTTAACGTGCAATTTTCCATGAGACAATCATCAATGTCTCTGACATAACAATTGTAAAGAAGGGGGCTTAAACATGAACCCTGGGGGAGACCCATGTAGCTAATTCGTAAAACTGTCAAGTCGCCATGAGCAAAGCTCATCTGCTTCTCAAACAGCAAATTGTACAAAAAGTTGTTCATAATTGGTGGAAGGCCGCTTTTGTGCAGTTTGTCGGAAAGAACATCGACACAAACTGAATCAAAAGCCCCCTTGATATCCAAAAACACTGAGCCCATTTGCTGCTTTTGCGCAAAGGCAAGTTGAATTTCTGAAGAAAGCATCGCAAGACAGTCGTTCGTTCCTTTGCCTCTGCGGAAACCAAATTGTGTATCTGACAACATGCCATTCGATTCAACCCATTTGTCCAGTCGAAAGAGAATCATCTTCTCCAACAACTTCCGTAGACAAGACAACATCGCGATTGGACGGTACGAATTATGATCCGACGCGGGTTTACCGGGTTTTTGAATAGCTATCACTCTCACTTGCCTCCAATCATCCGGAATGATGTTGTTATCCAGGAACTGATTGAACAAGTTCAACAAGCGCCTCTTAGCCACGACGGGGAGGTTTTTAAGCAAGTTGAACTTAATTCGATCCATTCCTGGAGCGGAATTGTTACATGAAAGAAGAGCAAGTGAGAATTCAATCATTGAAAACGGTCTATCCATATCGTCTCTATCCTCGGAAACGTCACGAATTATTCGCTCCACGGGTACGGAATCTGGACAAACTTTTTTTGCGAACTTGAGAATCCACCGAGGAGAGCTTTCTCGATCCTCGTTAACCGACGACGCGTTACGCATTCTTCTCCCGACGTTCCAAAGAGTTCTCATCGAAGTCTCGCGCGACAAACCCTCGACGAACCGACGCCAGTAACCGCTTTTCTTCGCCTTGATCAAGTTCTTGAACTTGCTTTCAAGGGAAGCGAACCGCTTGAAGTTTTCGACCGAACCGCGTTTCCGAAACGCTTTGAACGCAGCGGATTTCTCGCGATAGATTTCTGTACACTCGCTATCCCACCACGGATTTGGGGGTTTCCTGCGAACCGAAGAACCTGGCACTGGCCGACGTTGTGCCTGAAGCGCGCTACTGATGATCAGTTCTGATAGAAACTGATACTCTTCCCGCGGTGGAAGGACTTCTACCGATTGCTCACCGTCGATAATTGCTTCTGCGTACTTCTCCCAGTCAATGTGCTTGGTGAGATCGTAGGCGATGTCGATAGATGGAGGTTGATGTGACCCATTGGAAATAGAAACAACAATCGGCAGATGATCACTACCATGAGGATCCTGGATAACCTTCCATGTACACTCCAGCGATAGTGAGCTCGAACAGATTGAGAGGTCTAATCGGCTGTTTCTAGGGCTGCCATCTTGAGCTGGAGGTGCCACTCGTGTAACTTCTCCGGTATTCAAAATTGTCATGTTGAAGTCGTCGCAGAGGTCATATATCAACGTTGAACGGCTGTCATCGTACAGTTCCCCCCAGCCTGTACCATGGGAGTTGAAATCTCCCATGAGCAGCCGAGGCTCGGGCATAACCGAGCAGATGTGGGCGAGATCTCTGCGAGATATTGCAGTTCTCGGTGGAAGATATATGGAGGCAACACTGAGGGTTTTACCTCGGATAGTCACCTCACATGCGACGGCTTCAATGCCTGTCATCGGATGAAAATCGACTCTGTAAAATGAGTGCTGCTTCTTGATCCCTAGAAGCACCCCTCCGTACGAGTCAGATCGATCAAGGCGAATGATATTATAATCGGGAAAAGGTAAGGTTACATCAGGTGTCAGCCATGTTTCGGATAGTGCAAAAACATCGCATTGTAAATTGTTAACTAAAAATTTAAAAACGTCTAATTTTGGTGTAATACTACGACAGTTCCAGTGTAGAACCGAAATCGTATCTTCGACCTCGTTGGTTAAATTAGCCATCGAAAGATACGATTGTCGCAAGGAGGGGCATTTTAGAAGCCAACTGCTTCAAAAGAGGGGTCACACAAGGAAGAAGTCCTTTTACAATGTTCTTCACGGAATCGGAAGCATTGAAGAAGCTGAGGATGATGTCTACGATGCCAGAGAGCGTAAACAATGGCGCACCCTGAGGTTGCTCTTGGTGCTCCGAATGCTGTCTTTCCGGTTGAGAATTCGAAAAACGTGGGACATCTGGGATTTTAGATGCTCCCGGGAGTGATGGAAAGTCTCGTTCGTCCTGGATTTTGAATCCCGGAGGGGAACGTTTTGTGACTTTCTTACCACTCTTCAAATTTGTCATTGTGGGTTGGGGGTCGCTGCTAGGCAGATTCCGAGGTTTTTTGGTGGGTCTCTGGAGCCTCATCCGTTTCCTCGTTTCACCCTTGAAAACAAAGGGAACCCCGTCCCCGACCTCAGAGTCAGAGCCCTGATCATCGAGAGATAAAGACGAGTAGATGTTACGGGATTCAACGGTCGGGGCAGCTTTTTTCAGCATTTCGGCGTAGCTTCGCCGTGATCGCTACTGCAACGATCGTTTTTGATGTTTTTTCTGCTGTATGTACCTTGGGCAATCAATCAGATCATGTGGACGGTCGCTGCCACAATAAACACACTTGGGCGGCGTTTTACACGCACCGTCCACATGTCTCTCCCCGCATGTTGCACAGCGAGGTTTATTGCTGCAGTACTGGGCGGCAGGCATGGAAATAATCGTTCACGATTCATTCATTTTGAGCTCTCTCACAAACATTCTCGCGGAACGAAACACAATCCCAGCAATCCTGTACATAGTGTGTTACGCACTCGGGCGAATGAAGGGGAAAAAGCAAATACACGAAAATTATGGCAGCGTTCATCGTTGTTCACGTTCACCCGTTGACTCATTCGGTACGGGACTGCAATCGCAAGGCGAATGTCTTGAAAGGATCACACGTGAATGCATTCCTTCAATCGCGGCGATTCTTTCGTTTCGTTCGTCGTACTGCTGGTGATGCTGATGGTGCTAGTTTTATCTATCGCGTTTGTTGAGGGTATTAACCCACCATCAGTCGCATCAAAAAAAGTTACACGAGCGGTCGCGTCGTGTACTCAGTACACGGCATACGCTTTCAATTATGGTTTATATGCTTTACTAGATACAATGTTGGTGTCTTCGGCAAAAATGTCCAACTGGATAATGGGCGTCTGATAGTGGACATGTGGAACCGGTCAACACGATCTGGTCCTGTCCCGGGTGTCGGAATGGCCCTCGCGGGAACCTGTTTCGTGGACATTCCAGTTATGGCACCAAAATTAGGCATGCGACGGCTCTATCTTCATGATTTTTCATGTACATCATCTTATTAACCGTGGAAAGTACCAGTGCCCTTCCTTGGCCAACTTGCGGCCACCGGAATGTGCCCTGGAGGAACCTGTTTCGAGGACATTTTGACCATGACACCAAAACTAGGCATGCGACGGCTCTATCTTCATGATTTTCCATACCATTCATCTTAGTAACCATGAAAATGACTAGTGACCTACCTGGCCAACCCGTGGCTACCGGAATGTACCCTGGAGGAACCTGTTACAAGGACATTTTGACGATGACGCCAGAACTAGGCATGCGACGACTTTATCTTCATGATTTTTCATATCCATCATCTTAGTAATAATGAAAATGATCAGTGACCTTCCTGGCCAACCCGTGGCCACAGGAATGTACCCTGGAGGAACCTGTTTCGAGGACATTTTGACCATGACGCCAAAACTAGACATGCGACGGCTCTATCTTCATGATTTTCCATATCAATCATCTTAGCAACCATGAAAAGGACCAGTGACCTCCCTGGCCAACCCGTGGCCACCGGAATGTGCCCTGGAGGAACCTGTTTCGGCTTTGACGCCAAAACTAGGCATGCAACGGCTCTATCTTCATGATTTTCCATATCCATCATTTTAGTAACCATGAAAATGACCAGTGACCTCCCTGGCCAACCCGTGGCTACCGGAATGTACCCTGGAGGAACCTGTTACGTGGACATTTTGACCATGACGCCCAAACTAGGCATACGACGTCTTCATCTTCATAATTTTCCATATCCATCATCTTAGTAATAATGAAAAGGACCAGTGACCTCCCTGGCCATTCCTTGGCCACCGGAATGTACCCTGGGAGAATCTGTTTCGAAGGTATTTTGACCATGACGTCAAAACTAGGCATGCGACTACGTAATTTTTCATATCCATCATCTTAGTTACCGTCACTGGTTCAGTGACCTTCCTGGCCAACCCGTGGTCACCGGACTTTGCCTTGAAGGAACCTGTTTTGAGAACAATTTTGACCAAGGCGCCAAAACTAGGCATGCAATGGCTTTATCTTTTTGATATTATATATCTTGGGTAAATCGCCAATTGTTACACACCTTGAAAACTTGCCAATTGTTGCACATCCCATAAGAAAAGCATGGAGTGTGCAACAATTAACGAGTTTTTAAGGTATGCAATAATTGGCGATTTAGTCCCCGTGAAAAAGACCAGCGCTCACAGTTCCTACTCTATACGAGGGCGGTCATAATATGATTTTCACTTATAGCATGATGGATCTGTTAATTTGATGTATACTTGCCTCCCAAAAGCGTTTTTTGTATTGTTTATAAAAAATGGGTTCAATCTAATTTTTAATTTTGTAATTCTCGAATAAAAAGAAAAAAAAAATAGTTTTTTTTTGCTTCACGGAACCGAATTTTGTAGCTTGTAGTTTTGTAGTTTTGATAACCAAATGATTTGCATACAGTCATACCTTGGTATAACGTAGCCTCGATATTAAGTAACTTAATATTACGTAACCTTCACCTCAATATAAGTGGAAATGGCAATTATGCGACTGAATCAAAGTTAAACCAGTATAATCTTAATTTGATTCTATAATTGCTCATTTCCATTTTAAATCAACCTTAAGTTTGCATGTAAAGTAATGATTGCTCTAAATACACCGTATAGCTGCATGCAATAAGGCTTCAGCACCGTGGTTACTTGGGATGGCACACCATTTTGACGTTTGGCGGTGCGATAACTCCAAATTTGTTGCACTTACCTGACTTACAGGTAAAAAGCATTGCAGTTAAACCGTTCGCACCGACTGAACGTCTACTGCAGTATACTGTACTTATTCTTGACATATCATTCCTACTGAAGCATACATAGCCTGGTAAAATTTTGGATCCCTGGTAAAATTTTAGAAGTGAGTTCAAAATGTGCAGAATAAGTTCCAGCAAATTCTAGAAAATACTTCTTGAGCAGGAATAGTTAAAGTATTAGAGCATTGCAGGTATGACTGGGAGAATCCCCGTAGAAATGTTTAAGGGAATGGCAGGATGAATCCTTGCAAATATCCCTGGAACCCCATGGGGAATCCTAGAGAAACACCAGGGATAATTCCCGGAGGAATCATATCGAGAACTTTTGGAGTAATTTCAAAGCCACTTTTAGAGAAATTCTAGCAGATTTAAGCCAGTAGGAGTAAATGGAAAAGTTTGAATCCTTGGAAAAAAAAATTCTAGAGAAACTCCTTCAAGAATTTCAGGATAAACCACAGATGGTATTTCATTAAGAAACTCCTGGGTGAATTTCCGAGTGAATATTGGAGGAATCCCAAGAGGATCGGAAATTTTGCATTTTCCACTGCTGTAAATGAAATGATGTATACTCCAACGCAACCTGCTAGGGGATTTACTTATAATCACATGAACAGATAATATTTGATGCTTGAGCAGTTCGAGATGTAAAAATGGAAAAGAATCTTGTTTTATGCGATATTGGTTTAAATAGTTGGATTTAAAAAGATATGCTATAAAATTGACTTTTGAAGATAGGTATATAAAATACAACGATCAAAAAACATGTAAGAAAGGCTGAAATCATTATTGGGTGAATAATATAATTTTTGTTGTAACGTTATATCGAGGTATGACTGTATACTAATATTAGTTTGAGCGATCCACGGTACTCACAGCTGCTTAAGAATAGTGAAATGTTATGTATAGAGAGGGTAAAAGCTGTCAGTTTTCAGTGCATTAAAGGTACGACTCTTAAGTGACTAATCTAGTCGCAAACGGTCGCAGCTGAACTCGTCAGTAAATTATTGTTTTATATTATAGGGAAGCTTTACAAAAGAATGTCCGAAGAGATCGTAAGGGGAACCATTTTTCCGGCTTGTTTAAAATTTTCAGTTTTTTAGACTTAGTTGAAGAATCATAAGCCAGTCACACTTATTCAAATAAGATGATAAAGTATAGCATCTAAATTTTACATTCACATTATTTTCAATCATATAAGAATCGAACACAATCAACTAAATACATGCTGAATGGTAGAGTGATGAATGCAAACGACTGAAATTTAAAAAAAATCAATAAACTTTATGTTACCACAATGATATCACAGTTGATTGTGATCAAAGTTTTAGACCTATGGTGGAACCACTGTGCAGCGTCCTTGCATTATGAGAAGCATGCAGTTCGCAAGTTTTTTTTTTGCCTATTTGGATTTGTGGAAAGTTCAGGTAAGGAATTGCTCAAGAAATGAGGAAGGTTTTGATTTTTCTTGACTCCAGTACAGAACTGAGAAGAAACGTCAAATCAAATAGAGCTCTCTGTGTTGAATTTTTTGACCGTACCGGTAAAGAAAAAATAATGCACTGAACAGAAATTACTTGAGCGATACCTAGCATAAACTCGTGGTCACCGGAACATGTCTTAGAGGACGGCTCTATCTTCATAATTTTTATATTCATTGTCTTGGTAACCGTTACCCCCAGTGGCCACTAGTGTAACAGAAAGGTCACTGGTCCTATTTTGGTAACGAAGATGAAAAAATACGAAAAAAAAAACATGAAGAGCCATAGCATGCCTTGTTTTGGCAACATGGGCAAAATGTGTTCGGAACAGGTTTCTTCAGGGCAAATTCCAGTGACCAGAAGTTAACCAGAGAGGTGATTGGCACTGTTTACGATTACAAAGATGATGTACATGAAATATCATGAAGATAGAAAACCGAGATGAACTAGCCTAGGGCTAAAAATCTCGTTAATACAGATAGAAAAAAAAAAAAAGATAGAAAACCACTATAGCCACAGTTGTGAACACGTGATTATTCAGTATAAGCATGCTGATGGTGACAGGTTCGATTCGCGGTCGGTAGAGGAACTTTTCGTAAAGGATTTTTTCTTGACTTCCTTCGTTATAGAGTATCTTTGTGCCTGCCACACGATATACACATGCAAAATGATTATATGCAGAGGAAGCTCTCAGTTAATGACTTTGGAAGTGCTCATAGAACACTAAGCTGAGAATCAGGCTTCGCCCCAGTACGGACGTTACACAAAAAAGAATAAAATGAAGATCATGGAGATAGAGCCCTTGCATGGCTTATAGCCACGGGTTAACCAGAGAGGACACTCACAGTTTTTATGGTTACAAAGATGATGGATATGGAAAATCATGAAAATAGAGCTGTCGCATACCTCGTTTTGTCGTCATGGTCAAAATGTCATCGAAACAGGTTAATCCAGGGCACATTCCTATGGCCACGGGTTGGCCATGAAATCACTGATCATTTTCATTATTACTAAGATGATGGATATGAAAAATCATGAAGATAAAGTCGTCGCATGCCTAGTTCTGGCGTCATGGTCAAAATGTCCTCGTAACAGGTTCCTCCAGGGTACATTCCGGTAGCCACGGGTTGGCCAGGAAGGTCACTGGTCATTTTCATGGTTACTAAGATGATGAATATGGAAAATCATGAAGATAAAGACGTTGCATGCCTAGTTTTGGCGTTAAATCCAAAACAGGTTCCTCCAGGGCATATTCCGGTGGCCACGGGTTGGCCAGGGAGGTCACTAGTCATTTTCATGGTTACTAAGATGATTGATATGGAATATCATGAAGAGCCATCGCATGCCTAATTTTGGTGTCATGGTCAAAATGTCCTCGAAACAGGTTCCTCCAGGGTACATTCCGGTAGCCACGGGTTGGCCAGGGAGGTTTCTGGTCATTTTCATGGTTACTAAAATGATGGATATGGAAAATCATGAAGATAGAGCCGTCGCATGCCTAGTTTTGGTGTCATGGTCAAAATGTCCTCGAAACAGGTTCCTCCAGTGTACATTCCTGTGGCCACGGGTTAGCCAGGAAGGTCACTGATCATTTTCATTATTACTAAGATGATGGATATGAAAAATCATGAAGATAAAGTCGTCGTAAGTCGGGGCCCGTGGCGTAGTGGTCCACACGTTCGCTTCATAAGCGGATGGTCATGGGTTCGATCCCAGCCCCGGCACTTGCAATTTTTCGTCAGTTGCTCTTCCTCCCGAGAGCAGCTGACACCTGACCCTCTTCGGAGCATATGCTCTAACGGACCCGGAAACTTGGATATCGGCGAACCGCAACTCATAATGGACGACCCCCAATTGGACTGGAAAAGGAACAAGAGCCACACATCAGCATCATCGTGCTCATCATTCTACTGTGGACAGGGTAGAAAAGTGAAAGCAGCACAAGGCACCAGTTCGATATAGTTGATTTAGAATAGTATACATTTAGGCGCTGTACAATGTGTAAGTGCAGCGTCCAATTGGAATCGCTCACGTAGTGCCCTAGTGGACAAAGGAGCTGTAAATTAGGTTAAGTGATTAAAAAAAAAAAAAAAAAGTCGTCGCATGCCTAGTTCTGGCGTCATGGTCAAAATGTCCTCGAAACAGGTTCCTCCAGGGCACATTCCGGTGGCCACGAGTTGGCCAAGGAAGGGCACTGGTACTTTCCACGGTTACTAAGATGATGTACATGAAAAATCATGAAGATAGAGCCGTCGCATGCCTAATTTTGGTGCCATAACTGGAATGTCCACGAAACAGGTTCCCGCGAGGGCCATTCCGACACCCGGGACAGGACCAGATCGTGTTGACCGGTTCCACATGTCCACTATCAGACGCCCATTATCCAGTTGGACATTTTTGCCGAAGACACCAACATTGTATCTAGTAAAGCATATAAACCATAATTGAAAGCGTATGCCGTGTACTGAGTACACGACGCGACCGCTCGTGTAACGGTCTGATTCAAAAAAAAGTTACACCAGCGGTCGCGCCGGTGTACTGAGTACACAGTCAAAATGTGAGGTTAGAATTACGTATTTTTCGAGTACTTTCCGTGCATTTTTTCGTCTTTTTTCTGCCTTACTAACAAGAAGAAGAGTGGATCTTGGAATAGGATCAACACCCGGTTCAATTTGGTGCGAATTTCGATTATTTTTTTGCATTTTTCTGAGACGCGTGTACTCAGTACACGCAAGCGACTGATGGTGGGTTAAGCAATTGCATGTTTTAACTAATTAGGAAATTAACTAGTATCGATGGTAAATATTAAAGAGTCTATAGATTTCCACGTAATTTGAAATCAGGCAATTTTACTAGTGCATGTGGATAACATCGCCAAACGTACATTATTTATTTGGGCTTATAGCAAAGATTAGCTAATTTCTGATTTAGGAAAACAATATTATAATATAACCGGAAAAGGGCAATAAATTATCAAATTTACATACTTGACAAAGGAAAGAAAATACTACCGCTATATTGTACCGTGTTTTAATAGATCAGAGAATCATTACTCTGGTTTATTTATGTTTTTAATGTTAACCAAAGATTTCACTATTTCACTAATTTTGACAGTTACATTTTGGCCAAGGAGTACGGGGCAAACAAAAATATTTGTCACTCTCAAAAAACAAAAATCAAAGAAAAAGCCGCAATGTATTTGTCAAAAGTGGTCAAATATTTATCGTTCAGGCAAATCAGGCACAAATCGGCGAGTTTGATCCTCATCAATGTCCCGGCGGCGCGGTAGACATGCATGCATTCAAGTATTTTCTGATAGAAAGCTAGCACATCTCATCATGATACATGGTACATTAGTAGATATATTTTACCGAATCAACCGTTTCCGCGCCGCACCATCTGCACAATGTCACCGCCAAGGTCAACGCATTTTCCCCCTTTGCCCTCGCACGACCAAGGAAATATAACACGAATAGACATGTTTTACCTTCCCATCTAGCAATAAATTAAGAAAACGCACCAAACCCGCAAAATAATATTGTCATAACAATCACGCGGATGCAATCTTTCATTCACACTGAATCTAAAATTTGATTCGTGTGTGAACGTTCGCGTAAAGAATCATTGAATCACGGCCCAACCGAAGAACCACGATCGACATGATTCAATTGCTTCGGTGCCATTCTCTTTATGCAATCTTTCTTTCTGCAGTTCGTTTGTATTGAGACTCGGTGGAGTTCATTGGAACGGTTTGATCCAACCGTGAGCGAACGATACAAAGCAATCAAAACAAAGAGCGCAGTTGGCAAGATGAATGTGAGTGAATGAATTTTCCCGTGCCTGCTGGGCGGTGTGACCCAGCTGCTTGCAATTGATGCAATTCATTACCTTCGGTACATAAAGCCTCACAGGTAGCCGAAGTTTGCCAATCGCCAGCAGATCTGGTAATGCAGATCCGGAGAATGTCACACAAAATTCATCAGATGGTGTGTAAACCTTCTTCTCTCCCTCCTGGGATCAGCGTTGCCAACCTTCCAGATTTATCTGGATTTATCCAGATTATTGAGGTCTCATTTTGAAAAAATCTGGAAGATCCAGACATTTGTTTTCGGGATTTGTAAGGTTTTTCTCGGAATTTGTAAGGTTTTGTCCGGAATTTGTAGGGTTTTTCCCACAATCCAGACTTTTCCAGACAAAACTTCCTAAATCATCCAGATTTTTCAAAAATTGACCTGGCGACCCTGCCTGGGATACCGAATGCAGTTGCCGGCAATCCAGTATCTGGACAGGAGGTAGAGAAGGGTTATGGAAACGACCACAGCCTTGCATGATCGTTTCGCAGGTCAAAGATGCGTCGGCGACCTTCCCCGAAATCTCTATCGACGCGCTCGGCAGGTACACGAAGTACTCAAGAGTGAACAACTCGCAGGCCACAATCTCATTAGCGTGTTTTCGGTCGCCTACTGTCACCCGAAGCTTAGCTGTACCGACCATGTCAATGGAGACAACGGAAGAATACCGCTTAGTCAGATCCTTGCTGATTTGAACGGTGTTCAAACGTTTGCCTTTGGGTCGGAAGAAAACAACATATGGCCCGCCAAAGTCGGGAGGGTAGGCCTTGAGGCGGGGGGACGTCGAAACAGATTTACTGTTGGTGTCCATTGGAGAAGCACCAGGGTGAAGGGAATCAAAGGGGTTAGCATTTATATCGCCTTGTTGGCTCGAGCAGTCCGATGCCAATAACAAAGCTTCGTTGATGCGGTACGACGTACCCCCGCCATCGTCATCATCGCCCATTGTGGTAGTTAACTACCACCACGGGACACTCAAAAACCTTAAACTAACACTATCACTGGGACGAGAAATAATCAAAAAACAAGGGACAAAATTAACGCTACAGGAAAAGTGAGAAAAAACTGCCTAGGGGCTGTTCATAAACCACGTAGACCAAAATTTGGCCATCTCAGACCACCCCCTCCCCCCTCGTAGACTTTTGTCCACACAAAAAAAATTAAAATTTGTATGGAGCGTTGACTTTGGCCAGACCCCCCCTCCCCCCAAAAAGTCTACGTGGTTTATGAACGGCCCCCTATGTACCAAATTAAATCTAATCAAAGAGTCAGTGGAGAGGGGGGAACAACGAGAGGTAACTTTATGTACTTATCTTTGTGCACTTTGTTTAGCCACAGGCTCGACGACGACAGGTCCAAGCGATCGGATGGCCCGCACAGGAAGGAAGCGAGCTGCTGCTGAGCGCCCGTCGTTGGTGTGGCGGTTGAACGCTCTCTGCTCTTCTCTCGGTGGGCTGCTGCTGTCGACGACGATGAGCTTGGGTACTCACTGGATGAAGCCGATCACGGCCGCGCGAGCGGCGCGGTGTGCGGGGGGTGCTGCACTGCTGTGCTCGATAATCGGTCAATGCGCCACGTGATACAATTAAAACGTGAACTTTACTCAAACTAAACGAACTTTTGCGGCAAAAATTGTGGCCTAGCCAACCGCACGCGTCCCACTAGGGATCTTGACTTCAACACTTGATCACTCGGGAAACTAGCACTTTGGAAAATAGCCACCGAACTGAATAGTATCGGGAGACAAACCGGACGAACGAAAAGGTGCGACTGTCTCGCACGAACGCTCGCCAAAGAGTGAGAACTTCATGTTGATAGCCATAATTAATTCCAAAAACATTGTTTTGAAATCACCTTTTGATATATGGGCAATTGCTTAACAGCTCCACCCTGTACAAAATCCGACGAGGGCTGAGTCAACAAATCCCACACAAACTTCAAACTGATTTTTGAATTGGTTCCCGGGCACTAAAAATAATGAAAATTTGGAAATAGGCTCAGTTTGGCGAGCAGTTTCAGAATATGGAATTCTCTCAACAACAGTAAAGATGCCAATCAAGAGAAAACACAGAGAAGCGAAATTGTTAGAAAGTGTGCATTACTTCAGTATGGATCTCACTAGTTCTATTCACCGCAGCTACTATGTACGCAAACATATTTAAAATAAATAGGGCTACATATTGGAAAGCAATTCGACCCCCACCGGCGTGAATTTCACACTGACTGAGCAACAATTTCTCGAATGAGTGTTTACTTTGAGCGGAAAATCCCACCACCCATTAGAGAGTGAGCCGAACGAAAGTATAATCATTCAGCACAATCAGGAGAACGGTCAAGTGGGTACCAAACAACATCAAGATGTTTGCTTTCTTGACAGTAATTCCTTGGGAGTCAATAACATAAACGCTTTTCCCAGGGCAGCCGAACAATTCAATCGATTTCCCATTTGATTGTGTAACTTCGATGAGCTGAACGAACAACAGTCGTCGTCGTCATCATCATCGTCGTCGGGGGAGTAAATTTTTCGATGGTCATTTGGACTAGTCGTCTTACAAAGGCGGTGACGGTGGAGAAAGTGATCCGAAGAGGAAGCAAAACAAACTTCAGTTGCTGATAACAAGAACGCAATCTATTGCTTCATATCGGCCCTGTTCGGGGTTGGAACGCGTATGTACCTACATATGTTTGTTTTTCTTTTTGGGGATTTTGTATGGAAGAGAAGCGGAAAAGGTCACACCTTCGTAAGCTCTTTACTTCGGAGGAAATACACTGTCTTTTGATCTTTGGAACGGAGGGTGGCTTTTGACATCTGTAATAGTGATAGCCTCTTACTAGAAGTGATGGCCATTTGAAGAAAATGCTTTGAAATTTTAAGGTTCGGAGGAACTTAATGCGGGGTTCTTTTCCATTTCTATGTATTAAGCAAAACATTTATTTAAGTCTATGAAGATGCCAAAATATTTGTCTGCGCTGTTTATAACTAAGTTCCCTACTGGAGTAGACTGGCTGGGATAACGCTTGAAAATTATAAGTTGTTATGAAAATGAAGCAAATAAGTAAAACTTTAACCGAAATATGCCTTAGAATATTTCCCAAACAATTATAAAGTTCTGCTAGCTATCGATCTTAGCTTGTTGTCTACGAAGCAACTTTAGCCCAAAGCCGAGCTTATAGTAGAACACTTAGTAGAGCAATATCATCATCGGCTGTTTTGGGCGATGATGATCCAGTTTCCCCGAACATTTAGGCTTCCAAGGTATTCTTAAACAACTGCTGAATATTGTTTTCACTATAATTTATTCCACCATTCGCACTACGTGTCCAGCTCACTCATGCCATGCGTAATTTATTTGTTTTGGGTAAAAGGCTACGAGGAGGGGGGGGGGGGGGGGTGTTTGACGTCTGAGGTGACCAAAATTTGGTCTACGTGGTTTATGAACGGCTCTTAATCGCCATGTGTGGCTACTGAAGTTCAGCTTGTCACCGATCATAACTCCCAGTTGTTTCAGTAAGCGCTTGGAATTGATCGTGCACCCGCAAGTGGTGATCACTGCCATGCCTGTTGATCAGACTTGTAGTTGTTCATCACCAACACCTCTGTTTTGTTTATTTTATTTATTTCACTACGTCTCCAGCAAATGCTGCACAGACTGATTCTTAAAAACTATCACAGGTCCTTAATAGCTATTTTAAATGTATTCCTAGACATCCCAAAGTCATACACGTCGAAAACTTCATTGAAGTGTTGGCAGCAGCGGCTGAAAGGATTGTTCTGCCCGTATAGTGTTCTGCGAAACGGTAAAGCGATGAAACCTCTGTTTCTTAACCGGCGACACGGTGCATGGATGTTAATGTCGGCTAGCAACGATGAGCAGTCAGTCTTACCAGATAAAATGTCGTATATCAGCAACCTTTGGAGTATTACACGGCGACTTGTCAATGGTTGAAGATTAATGAGCTTGCACCTGTCTTCATAAGGAGGCAGCCTCAGAGGGTCATTCCAAGGAAGTTTCCTTAAGGCGTACCTTAGAAACGACCGTTGAACACGTTCGATGCGTTCAGAGTGCGTTGCGTGGTATGGTGACCAAACTTGCACGGCGTACTCTAGAATACTGCGGATGAGCGTACAGTATAGGGTCTTCAAGGTATATATATTATTGAACTCTTGCGTGTTGCGTTTTATGAATCCTAATGTGGCAAATGCTTTGGCTATCGTCGTCGAAATGTGCTTAGCAAACGTCAATTTTTTGTCGAAAATCACACCCAAGTCTTTGATCCATTCCACTTGTTCAAGGGGCGAACCATTCAGTGCGTAGTCGAAAGAGATTGGCGATTGTACCCGACTGAAACTAATTACTTTGCATTTTTTAACGTTCACATGCATTCCGTTATTGTTACACCATTCGCTGAGGATGTCGATATCATGCTGTAACGCAACGCAGTCCAGCAGAGACGAGATAGAACGAAATATTTTCAAGTCATCTGCATAGAAGAGCTTTCCAGAGCGGAGACGAAGACACAAGTCGTTAATAAACAGCACAAAAATCAGCGGCCCTAAGTGGCTCCCTTGCGGAACGCCTGAGGGAATGTGGAATCCTATTGAAGAAGCGTTCCCAAACGATACAAATGCCGTTCTGTTTGTGAGGTAGTCCTTTAACCAATTGGTCAGCCAGGCGGGAAAACCGTAGTGTTGAAGTTTCGCAATCGCAAGATTGTGAGGAACTTTATCGAATGCCTTTGCAAAGTCCACATAGATCGAGTCAACTTGCACGCGCTTGTCCATGCACGGAAACAGAAAGTTGGAGTAGTCCATCAAATTCGTAAGTGTTGACCGATTTTTAACAAACCCGTGCTGGCACTCCGATATGATTGGAAGCGCGACAGGAAACATGACATCATAAATCAAACGTTCAAATACCTTAGCTAAGCATGGTAGAAGCGAAATAGCTCGGTAGTTTTCAACGTTATGAACGTTACCAGATTTGTGTATCGGGATGATCGCAGCAGTTTTCCAGGCGGTCGGGAACTTACCGCTCGTAAGAGATCGGTTGAAAATGATCGTCATTGGGACAGCGAGAGGGGCGGCGCACGATCTAACAAAAACTGGAGGCAATCTATCCGCGCCTGGCCCTTTCGAAGGATCCACTGAACTGAGGGCAGCATGGATGTTGACTTCACTTAGAGCGGGTTGTGCTAGGGGCATATTGTATGACGGAATACTGTCGATGTACGGGCCTGTTGCGGAGACATCGTTTGTTTCATACACATCTTTGAAGAAGTCAGCAAATAGATTCGCAGCCTCATCGGTTGAGTTTGACCTTATGTTGTTGTAGGTTACGTCGCTGGGAATAAACTTATTACGTTTTTTCGAGTTGACATAAGACCAGAACGAGGAAGGATTAGCTTGCAAATCAGTTTCGGTACGATTTAAGTAGTCCTTGAAGGCGGAATCCACGGATGATTGGTAACTGGATTCCAATTGTTGCAGATTCATTTTGGCTATGTGCGTTCTTTGCTTGAAGTATCTTTTCCTGGCCTTGCGGAGAACGTTGCGACTGTGGCGTATTTCTGCAGTCCACCATGGAGGAGACGTCTTAGAGTGTCGTAGGTTTCTTTTGAATGGCACTTTTTCATTCAAAATTGAAAATACTGTGTCGTAAAAATTGGTGATGGCATCGTCTAAGTTATCGGTCTGTAGAATGCCAGACCAGTTGATCCTCTCTAAAGACGTCGAGAGATCGTCATAGTCACAGTGACGGAAGTCAAAATCAGGAAGACCACGGTTAGCACGATGCACAATTTGCTTAGCAGGCAGATAATCTAAACGAATAATGAACGGCTTGTGATGGATATCAACTTTCAGGATTGGTGTTGGGGGTTCCAGTAGTTCGACGTTGACAGGATCATTCACAAACGCTAAATCAAGAAGTCTTCCATTTGCGTTGTATGCAGAACAGATTTGATGCAGGCCGCATGGCAGGACAGTTTCACACAGGCTGATCTCTTGTTCAGAAGAAGCGTTCAAAGGAATATAACTGTTGAGGTCAGTGTCAAGTTGCCATTGCAAATGAGGTAGGTTATAGTCGCCAACCACCACGATGCTGTCTGAGCTATCGGAGCTTTCAAGCATCTCTTGAATTGACGATGCGTGATTTGAGTATAGGCAGGGGTTGCTATTTGGTCGCAAGTAGATGCAACAAATATATATCGCTAGGGAATTCAGTTGAACGCGGACACATACCTGCTCAAGTGATTCGCAATTAGTTAGTTGAACTTGGGAAGCCTTCAAGTTGTTTCTAACCGCAATTAGGACTCCACCTCCACGCTTAAGTGTGCTTGTTAGGTTGTTGCGGTCACAGCGGAATATAGTGTACTCAGAAGAAAGTTCGGCGTTTCCGATGTCGTCATTGAGCCAGGTTTCGGTGAGAGCGATAACGTCGTAGTCAGCGGATAAGGTAGTCCTATGGAATGTGTCGGTTTTGGTTCTCATCCCTCTAACGTTTTGGTAATACACGGTGATAAAACTTTTGTTTGTTGAACATTGCCGTGTGTTCGGAGCATTACACGGCGTTTCGTTTATACTAGAGCTACCAGGGACGATTGGGCAGTAGATTCCGCTGTTACCTCGGTTATGTCTACCGTGTCCGTATTCGGTACCGTCGCAGGAGGCTGCCAAAAAACCCTTTGCTCTCTGGACTTGTCCTCGAATTCGCGGAATACTATACCAACCGGCCAAGTATTGGTTGTCATTGCTCTCGACTTCATATGGGCAGGCAATTCAACTTTAAACGAGACGAAGTTCAACGATGACAGATCTCTGCCCCGAGGTACAAGTTTCACGATTTTAACATCTTCGGTCTCCAACCTTTCTTTGACAAGGCCAAGGACTGAATCATCTGGAGCCTTCGGGGAGATACCCGATAGATACAACCAGAACTTATCATTATTGGAATTCTGATTGTTTAAATCGGAGGCACCTGGGGCACTGCGGTCGTTACCTCGCAGTAGTTTAGCCGGCCGGAATGGTGTGCGATCTTCCTCTCTACCACGTTTACTACCAGATTCAAAGTAAAACGGGTTACGGCCTGCGGGTGGGATGGGCGTTTTTGGAACAGCATCGATGAGTTTATTGAAATTAGAGTTAAGTTCCTTTCTAATCTCATTCAACACTTCGGTGCGGATATCATCCTTGAATTTTTCGATTACGAGGTCATTTGCAACATTTGTGGAAATCAACGCATTGCGGAAGCGTGCATTTTCCATCATTTTGCTGCACGCGTGACACATCCAATACATCTGTCTACATCTACCGACAGACTCCAATAAGGCCTCGTCCACACTGGCACAACGGAAGCAGAACCGCGCTGAACAGAATCCACGGCATTGCATAACACAATGTTCCACCAGCTCGTTGGCGCAACTTTCGCAAACTCCAAGCATGGTTGATGGAAATGTTCAGGCACGCGAGGGTTAAAATATTGCGTTCAGATGCTCGTCAACAGATGGCGTTACTGACGTGGAATTGTGATGGACGTCGGTGGTATTTTCGGTAGTTTGTGTTGTAGTGAAAATGACACCAAAACAAAACTGTGATGCAGAGTGACTCACCGGTGCTGCTGACGTTCTCTCGTGTATCGATGTATTTGTGATGTGGATGAGCAGCATGCGACGTAACCAAAATAAACGAAGCAGCTTTCTCCTTCACTCTCAGTGGCGGGATGACGGCAAAATGCAAAACAAACTTGCGAAGCGTTGGCGGTGGGAGCAGCTTGTAATTCTTTTCGGTGTCGTTAAATTAAAAGACGGCGCAGGACGGTGTTTTTATTGGCGAAAAAATTGTGACGGACAGTAGCGGTTCTTAGTTTAGATCGTTCGCTGATCGATTTCGTGGGCATATGATGATCGGAATGGTATGGAGGTGAGTGTTTGTTTTGATGCAGCGAACAGCAGTATTGTGGCAGGTGGCAGTGGTGGCGGTGCGGTTGTGGTGGTGCAGGTGGAAGAGGTGGGTGGGGCGGCGACGAGGTGGCGATTGTTGGAATGGCGAGGGTCAACTTTCAGTGGTGGATTCACTTACTCGGCTGATCAGGTGAACTGCGTTTAACCCAAGGAAATTCTAATATACCAGGGTGAAGCAGCTCGTCGAATGGTATATACGAAGAACAGTTAACAGAATTAAAATTGAGTTTAACAACAGTTAAAATTAATGAACGGTAGCACAACAATAAAACAATAACACAACGTACGGCAGGGTTGCCAGAAAAAAAAAAAGAAAAAAAAAAGAAAAAAAATGCGCAGTTGGGTATGCGAGTGCCAACTGCCTCGAACTCATGAAGTTCTCCCAGCTGACAATCGCATACGCAGTTGTCAGCACCACTTCCTCTATGAACTCGCCGTATAATACGAGGGTAATGTCGTCGTCTTCGACATAGCCAACCAGGTCTAAGCCAGGTAGAAGAGTGAGCCTTAAAACGCCGTTCTACGTCGTGTTCTGGGTCCAGGATTGATCGAGCTTGAGGTATTCCCGCGGTTACGTTGTAACTTGTCTCTCCTTCCTCGGTGTCCTGTTCTGGAAGTAGATCTCCAGTATCCGAAATAGCCTATCCGGTACTCCTAGATGCTGTGTGGCACTCTCGATGGCGGTCCAGCTGGCATTGTTGAACGCGTTTATCACGTCTAGCGTGACAACCACGCAGTAGCGGACTTTCCTTCGCTTTTTTTTCGGAGCGCTTTATTGGCGATTTATTTTCCTATTGCATCACGTTGGGAACAGCTTGCTTACGTAGCTTTTTAGAAGTTTGGTGACCCCAACCGCTCGGCTATGAGACTCCACCAATTTCGGTCACTGACCAATAGCATGCACTGAATCAGTCATCCGAGGTCTCCGAGCCCATGCCAGAGTCATATAACGTCTCGGTATAGACCATCAGCTTAAACAGAATAATCCGCTCTAACATCTTCCTGACGGTCTACATGTTATGTTGCATGGCGCGGGAACAATGTTTTCATGATCTTCTACAACATTTCGAAAAGCTTTCCGGCGGTACTGACACGCCCTTCGTTTTGGTCATGATTGAATACCTTGTAGGCATCACCTCAGAGGGTTGTTTTGGTTGTCTGGTGCGTACGGACCTCAATATCTTTGTTCAATGACAGTTAAACCGTACTGTTGGTCCCACTAAGCTCCATTCTACTCTCTTCGATGCGAGATCTTTGCATCCGCATAGCTTTTGGCCAATTGCATGGAGCCGTGCGGTTTCTGAGTACCACTAATATATCGGTCTGCGTCCATTCATGGAGTAGATTTGCCTTGGTATTGTAGCATCGCACGCGTGGCTTAGGGTGCCGACAAGATTGTCACTAGAGACACATCCGATTAAAAGTTTGGGGTCACCCCCTCAAAAACATAAGTCCCATATCTCCGCCAATTTGCGTTCGATTTCAAAACCCTAGATCTCATTCAAAAGATAATAAAACAAAGAAACTTTGAACATGATTTAAATAAAACTTTTACAAAAATGTTTTCTAAATTTAAAAAAAATAATAGGGGGATTCACTTAACAGCGGAAACTGATTAAACGTCGCGGTCACCAAGGCAATCTTTGATTATTTCATTCGCAAAATCATGAACGATTTCAAATAAGCAGAAAATCATGGCTTACACAGCAATTTAATCTGTTTAGTGAGTACCCATAAACTTACGGAAGTTTCGCTGGAAATTAGGTCGACCAAATCTTAACCCATTAACGCCCGAATTATGCCACAATCACAGTAGATGCCTGATTTTTTCTGGAGTACCTCAACTCCATAAAAGAAAGTTATTGCAGTCATTTAAACGGAAATCTACGGTGAAATTTTCGTTTTAATACACAGTGGGGCATATGCACGTGAAATGTTGAAAAAAAATTATTTTTTTTTGCGCAGCTACTTTTTTCTATGAGCTATATAAATCTATTCTAGATGACTGATCATAGTTGATATTCTCCTAACAAAAAAAAGTTACAGTTTGAAATGTTCCAGAATTGGATTACATTAGTAATAACTAAAACAATCTGCTAGTAGCTTATCAATGGATAGTTTTCAACAGTTTTTATGCATTTCAATATGCATCATTCTAATAATTTCTATATACAATAGGTTGATATTCGGCATTCTAGTAGTATATCCTGCCCACCGTATCCCTCTGGATTTCATTTCTATAGAGCTATGGAAAATCATAGACAAAAACGGCTTTCCTGGGAAGCTGACTAGACTGATATTGCTGTTTGCATTCGCAATGCAAATATCAAATGCAGGAACACCAAATGTGGTAAGATTTTCTAACAAGTAACCCGATGCCAGTGGGAGCATTTACATCCTAGGTTGGCGGTGGTTTTAGATATGGTTGCTAATTTGCCTTTGGTAACACTGTGTTACCGCGTTTGAAGCGCATTTGGGCACCGTTTGCATCTTGAACGCACTCAGCAATAAAAGCAACGATGGAGGGTGCGCAAAATTTCGTTTCGTAAGGGTTTCGGGTGAACTATCCAGTTCATTCGAATCTCGCCGGGGACTGCGACAAGGTGATGGACTCTCATGCCTACTCTTCAACATCGCTCTAGAAGGTGCGATGCGACGAGCCGGGCTCAACAGCCGGGGAACGTTTTTCACAAAGTCCGTTCAATTTGTATGCTTTATGGACGACATGAACATTATCGCCAGAACATTTGGAACGGTGGCTGAGCTGTACACCCGCCTGGAACGCGAAGCAGCAAAGGTCGGACTGGTGGTGAATGCCTCAAAAACAAAGTACATGCTGGTAGGCGGAGCCGAACACGACCGGATTCGTCTGGGTAGTAATGATACGATAGACGGGGATACCTTCGAGGTGGTGGAGGAATTCGTCTACCTCAGATCCTTACTGACGGCTGACAGCAACGTGAGCCATGAAATTCGGAGGCGCATCATCAGCGGAAGTCGGGCCTACTACAGGCTCCAGAAGAAACTGCGGTCGAAAAAGATTCACCCACGCATCAAATGCACCATGTACAAAACGCTAATAAGACCGGTGGTCCTCTACGGACACCAGACATGGATCATGCTCGAGGAGGACCTGCAAGCACTCGGAGTTTTCGAGCGACGCGTGCTAAGGACGATCTTCGGCGGGGTGCAGGAAAACGGTGTGTGGCGGAGAAGGATGAAACAACGAGCTCGCTACACTTTATGGCGAACCCAGCATCCAGAAGGTGGCCAAAGCCGGAAGGATACGATGGGCAGGGCATGTTGCAAGAATGCCGGAGAACAAGTCTGCAAAGTTGGTGTTCGCAACAGATCCGGTTGGCACAAGAAGGCGTGGAGCGCAGAGAGTACGATGGGCGTGAATTGGCGAACATCGGGCGTGACCGAGGATGGAGAACGGCAGCCACGAACCGTGTATTATGGAGAAATATTGTTGATTCAGTTTTATCTTGAACTTGTTGTTATACTAAATAAATGAATTAAATGAATCAACATCTTATTCTCATCTATCTCAGCTTATTCCGAAGCTCACTGTGGAATTGATTTCCACTGATGATGCGTGATCGTATTTAACGGATCACGTAATTTACAGCTGTGGTTATATGGACCAGAGTCTAGTAGTAGTATGTAGTTCTATTCTCGAGATACACAAATGCAAAATTTCTATGAATCATTGAAGCCGTCTAACGGGAAAACATAAACCAACCCATTCATCATCGGATAATGACTCTCCTGAACGAGCACGAATAAGAGAGGAGAATGGAAGACGGTGCAACATGCTTCATTTTCCACGGTATTAGCAAAACTTCCTAATCTGTGAATAGGCCATTGGGCATTCAAGTCTTCTGGCCTCTAACCAAATAGCTGGGCGCTAATTGATCAAATTACGTCCAATTTATCTATCTACAACTATTTTGCATGAAGCCGACCAATCAGTAGGTCGGCTCCAGAGGCACGTTCGACCCAAACGAATGTCTTTGAGATGAGAGTCACAATGAACCTGAGTAAAGATAACAAACTGATAGCACATAGCATGTTATCGAAAATAATGTTACCGTTAGTTCAAGTTGATAACTAATTATACTATTGTTCAATATTATATTTAGTGAAATGAGACGGCAGTTTGATACCTAGCTGGTTTTGTTATCAATCAGTAGCCGTGCAGTTCTATTTCATCGTAAAAACTACTTTATCAATATTTTTTCAGAATTCTTAGAGCCTTCTTGCGCCCCCTAGCGGACAAACCTACAACCAACTAGTTCACTATTAGATTGCTCTTGATGTCCTGATCGACCTTGTCGAAGTCAAAATTCTTCTATATAGTCTGATTCTCGAGATATAGAAGTTCAGAATGTTTAGAGCTCACTAGTGCCACCTATCGGATAAAGCAAGAGTCAACTAGTTCACTATCCGTTAGCCCTTGATGTACTGATCAAATTTGCCCACGGCGAAATTCTTTTGTGCAGCCTGATTTTCAAGATACAGAAGTTCAGAATTTGTAGGGCCCACTAGCGCCACCTAGCGGATAAACCTAAAATGAACTAGTTAACTATCCATTAGCCCTTGATGTCCTAATAAACTTTGATGAAGACTAAATGTTTCTATGAAGCCTGATTTTCAAGATTCAGCAGCTAAGAATTTTTAAAACTCACTAGCGCTACCTAGCGGAAAACCTTTAATCAACTAGTTCACTATCGGATAGCTATTGATGCCCTGATCGACCTTGCTGAAGACGAAATTTTTCTATGTAGTGTGATTTTTGAGATCCCGAAATTCAAAATTTTTAGGGCTCATTTGCACCCACAGAGCCCACTTGCGCCACCTAACAGATAAACCTAGAACCAACTAGTTCACTATCGGATAGCTCTTGATGTCCTGATCAACCTTGCCGAAGACAAAAATTGTCTATGTAGTCTGGTTGTTGAGAAACAGAAGTTAAGAATTTCTATGACTCGCTAGCGCCACCTAGTGGATAAACCTAGAATCAACTAGTTCAGTATCGCATAGCTAATGATGTCCTGATCGACCTTGTCGAAGACGAAATTTTGAAATTCTTCTATGTAGGCTGATTCTCGAGATACAGACGTTCAGAATATTTAGAGCCCACTTGTGCCACCTAGCGGACAAACCTACAATCAACTAGTTTTCTATCGGATAGCTGTTGATGTCCTGATCGACATTGATCTGAAATTTTTAGGGCTCACTAACGCCACCTAGCAGATAAACCTTGCACCAACTAGTGAGCTATCGAGTAGCTCTTGATGGCTTGATCAACTTTGCCGATGGCGAAATTCTACTATGTAATCTGATTCTCGAGATACAGAAGTTCATAATTTTTAAAGCCCACTTGCGCCACAAACCTACAATCAACTAGTCCACCATCGGATAGCTGTTGATGTCCTGATCGAGATTGCCGAAGACAGAATTCTTCGATGTAGGGTAATTCATGTATTTTGGACAGGCTGAGGACAACGTTGAAAAAATCGTCCCCTAGCTTCCTTAGAAAGCAATTGATTATTTTGCAAAGTTACCAATACGCTTATAATATGATTGTACTTTGCGTTCCTGGTGACAAAAACCTTAACGAAAGCATTTTAAGCTAAGAAAATCGCAATTTACGATCGCCTGTAAGAATTGCATTTTGGACACCGAACATATGTTTTGGACACCCTCAGGTATATATAATTTGGACAGGGCAATTATCTCAATATTTAGCCATGAATACTGCTAAATCATGGAAGTAGCATAAATTAACAAATAGTTTCTTACAAATGATCAAATTTCTCCGCTTAACAGGCCTCTATTTTTAAAACTATTACAGTTTTTGTTAAAATCGAGGAAATATTGCCAGACCCACAGAATACGCCTCCAAGTATGCAATCGCACAGCATCTGCATGTATTTCGTCAGATGACCAAAATATATTAACAGTAGAAAACTAGTAATGTATTTTGAACACCACCTATTTTAAGCGTTCTAAATAATTGTTAAGAGGTTGGCTGCCTAATGCTTCTTTATTGAACATTGTTCATTGCAATAAGGCTTTCAAATTTCTTACAATTATTAATTCAACCATTTTGAGATGAATATTGTATTTGGCTGTGAAGTGTATGGCGTCTTGCATACCTGTGCATTTGAGGGGTTTTAGAGAAATAATTTACATTTTCGATAATTTTGCAGTAAATTCCTAATTGTTAAGCGTATTTTCAACGTAAGTCATCAGAATAGGGTCTATTTGATCCAATAGTCGATATTGAGAAGTATCTACTTTTATTAGCTCTCCGGAACAAGGCATACATCGCCGTGCATGTCCAAATTATATTTTTTACCCTAGTCGGATTCTCGTGACACAGAGTTTTACATTTTTTTAGACTCACTAGCGCCACCTAACGGTTAAACCCAGAACCAACTAGTTTATTATCGGATAGCTATCGATGTCCTGATCAACCTTGCCGAAGACAAAATTCTTCTATGTAGTCGGATTCTCGAGATATAGAGGTTTAAATTTTTAAGGACTCAATAGCGCCACCTAACTGATAAACCTAGAACGAACAAGTTCACTATCGGATAGCTCTTGATGTCCTGATCAACTTTGCCGAAGACAAAATATTTCAATGTACTCTGGTTGTTAAGAAACAGAAGTTAAGAATTTATATGATTCGCTAGTGCCACCTAGTGGATAAACCTAGAGCCCACTAGTATAGTATCGGTTAGCTCTTGATGTCCTGATCGATCTTGTCGAAGACGAGATTTTGAAATTCTTCTATGTAGTCTGATTCTCAAGAAACAAAAATTCAGAATTTTTCGAGCCCACTTGCGCCACCTAGCGGACAAACCCACAATCAACTAGTTCACTATCGAATAGCTGTTGATGTCCTGATCAACTTTGCCGAAGACGAAATTTTTCTATATAGTCGGATTCTCGAGATAAAGAGGTTTAAATTTTTTAGGACTCACTAGTCCCACCTAACGGATAAATATAGAACCAACTAGTTCACTATCGGATAGCTATTGATGTCCTGACCAACCTTACCGAAGACAAAACTCTTCTATGTAGTAGGATTCTCGAGATATAGAGGTTTAAATTTTTAAGGACTCACTAGTGCAACCTAACTGATAAACCTAGAACAAACTAGTTCACTATCGGATAGCTATTGATGCTCTGATCAACGTTGCCGAAGACGAAATTTTTCTATACATTTAAATTTTCGAGATACAGAGGTTTAAATTTCTTAGGACTCACTAGCGCCACCTACCGGATAAATCTAGAATCAACTAGTTCACTATCGGATAGCTATTGATGTCCTGATCAACCTTGAAGACGAAATTTTTCTATATAGTCGGATTCTCGAGATAGAGGTTTAAATTTTTTAGGACTCACTAGTCCCACCTAACGGATAAATTTAGAACCAACTAGTTCACTATCGGATAGCTATTGATGTCCTGATCAACCTTACCGAAGACAAAAATTTTCTATGTAGTCGGATTCTCGAGATTTAAATTTTTAAGGACTCACTAGCGTAACCTAACCGATAAACCTAGAACAAACTAGTTCACTATCGGATAGCTATTAATGCCCTGATCAACCTTGCCGAAGACGAAATTTTTCTATACATTTGGATTCTCGAGATACAGAGGTTTATATTTCTTAGGACTCACTAGCGCCACCTACCGGATAAATCTAGAATCAACTATTTCACTATCGGATAGCTATTGATGTCCTGATCAACCTTGCCGAAGACGAAATTCTTCTATGTAGTCGGATTCTCAAGATACAGAGGTTTAAATTTTTTAGGACTCACTAACGCCACCTAGCGGACAAACCTACAATCAACTAGTTCACTATTGGATAGCTGTTGATATCCTGATCAACTTTGCCGAAGACAGAATTCTTCTATGTAGTCAGATTCTCGAAATAAAGAGGTTTATTTTTTTAGAGCCCACTAGCGCCACCTACCGGATAAATCTAGAACCACCTAGTTCACTACCGGATAGCTATTGATGTCCTGATCAACCTTGCCGAAGACGAAATTCTTCTATGTAGTCGGATTCTCGAGATACAGAGGTTTACATTTTTTAGGACTCACTAGCGCCACCTAGCGGATAAACCTAGAACCAACTAGTTTACTAGCTCTTGATGTCCTGATCAACTTTGCTGAATATAATTTTTTTGTATGTAGTCTGATTCTCAAGCTACGAAGGCGACAGTATTGGCAATGGCTGTTGACGAAACACCTGTTAAAGCACAATGTTTCGTGATCACTAGTGCCATCTACTGGAGCGAATTCGTACTAAATTACGTCCTATCGAAGAGTCCTTGATCTTCTCAACAACTTTGCTGAAGACACCAGTCTTCCAAAATGCTTCATTTCTCCGCAGTTACCGCAAAAGTTACTGATCTATGAATAGATCACTGGGCGTTCGAGGCATCTGATCTATAAATAGATCACTGGGCGGAAATGGGTTAAGATAAGAGCGGTAGGTACCGTGATTTCGGGTGAAATTGATCACTTTTCACAACTTTTAGTTTCTAATTTTTGAACAGTTATCGATATGGTCAAACACAATGCTTTAAAACAAGTACGACCACGGGTTTCATCAGTCAACGAGGTTGAAACTATTACTGCAAATTATTTATTGCAATAAATATCATTTAAAATAAAAAATCAGAAATTTTAGTTTCGGGGTGAAATTGATAAGTAAGTGAAATGTCTTTGTAAGTGCTAAAAATAAATTTTCCATCTGAATTAAGGCGTTTTACGGCATCATCAACATCGGCAGCCATGTTGGATATGAGCCTCAAAATTTCAAAGTGATAATTCTCTGCCACCAAAGCGAATATTCGTATGAAAAAGTATCATCCTATATGCTCACTCGTAGTGATTGCGATGATACTTTTTCTGCTGCGTTGCTGCTGAATTGGCAGTTTTTATCACTTCAAAAAGCGAGGCAAACAATCATTGAAAAGCAAAAAGTCAATGATTCGTTTGAAAGCTTAGTGATGCAGTAAGACACCTTAACCACCCCAGAATGCGAAAAGCTTTGTAAAACTTATACAAATTTAGTAAATTCCTAATTATTTAAATTTTAGGTTTAACAAATCTAAACAAAACGCCTGAAAGTATGCAGTTTTCATACTATACAAGTCATTACTTTAGAAAAAGTATAATTTTATGCATAAATGTGAATATTTATAAAATTTTTGATGACGAAATCGGGTGTAGCAAACATTTGGCAGCTATAAACATTCATTCGAATATTTATTCCATGTGTGATACAGCTACGGTAACAGATGTTTGAAAGTGTCCTTGAAATTCACCAAACACGCAGTTTCGGAAAATATTAAATTTAATACAGAAATATGTGACTAATTAGCTGTCATACATGTAAACTCATTATTCAATAACCCTTGAGCGAGATGATGATAATTTTCTACATATTGTTTTAGCTTAAGGCTTTATTTTTGACAAATAAAAATTGCCATCCGATCAATCCGATCAATTTCACCCGAAACCACGGTAATACAACCTATTTTCTATTGGCTTTCAACTGCTTTCTACCGAACTTGGTTAAAAAAACTAGAAAAAAAGTTATTAAGTAAATTAAATCTTGATGTCACCTACAACAAGTTTGGGGTCACCCATCAAAATGATGTATCGGTCAAAAGTTTGGGGTCACTATCGTAAAACATGGAAAAGTCATACCATAAAACCAATCCGCTTCCGGGTTCCCGTTGTCAGAGGGTGCGGTATGGGCCCGCTACAATGTTCTCTATTTCACAGGTTCAGCCTATCAGAGAAAGTGGTGTTTATACAATACTTTTGAAGTAGTAGTCGTGCCATGCCAACTTCGGCAGGCAGAAGGCGCACGAAGCTGCCGAAAGTAACGTCATGTTTGCGAAGCTGTTTCTAGCGAACATGACGTCGGGATCAGTTGATCGGTTTGTTCATATCTTCTGTGCGACAAATACAGGCAAACATATACGTTCAACCGGTCCTGTGATAATCGACATCGGGACTGCTAGTAGTGCGATATCTGTACTTGACTCCAAGACTGACTGCCACAGCAACTGTTGTGTGGCCACAAAGCAGCTCAGGTTCAACTGTATAACTTGCACTATCGTTGGCTGTTCTGTTCATCCTTGCCTGTATATAAGGCAAGGATGTTGTCCCTTGGGCCCATATAGCCGAGGCAGTAAACGCACGGGTATTCAGCATGACCATGCTGAGGGTGACGGGTTCGATTCCCGGTCGGTCCAGGATCTTTTCGTAAAGGAAATTTCCTTGACTTCCTTGGGCATAAAGTATCTTCGTGCCTGCCACACGATATACGCATGCAAAATGGTCATTGGCAGAGGAAGCTCTCAGTTGATAACTGTGGAAGTGCTCATAGAACACTAAGCTGAGATGCAGGCTTTGTCCCAATGAGGACGTTACGCCAAGAAGAGAGAGAGAGTGTCCCTTGTTAGCTTCTCCTACTGGCCAGTTTATTCGTGGCAATCTGCGTGCTTTCCGGGGGCCGTCCCGCAAGCGAATTGATGCACTTGATGCATCTTTCTCGCACTACAGCTTGAGGTCAGCTGCTAGCTCCTTGACGCCGGTGATCTCGTTTAGGTTTTTACACTAGAGCAGTGATCCTCAGCAGACAGTAGTTCATTTCATTTATTTAGTATTACATCAAATTCCAGATAAAACTGAATCAACAGTATTTCTCCATAATACACGGTACGTGGCTGCCGCTCTCCATCCTCGGTCGCGTCCAATGCTCGCCAAGTCACGCTCCACCTGGTCCGCCCATCGTGCTCTTTGCGCTCAACGCCTTCTTGTGCCAACTGAATCAGTTGCAAACACCAGCTTTGCAGGGTTGTTGTCCGGCATTCTTGCAACATGCCCTGCCCACCGTATCCTTCCGGCTTTGGCTACCTTCTGGATGCTGGGTTCGCCGTAAAGTGCAGCGAGCTTGTGGTTCAATCTTCTCCGCCACACATCGTTCTCCTGCACACCGCCAAAGATCGTCTTTAGCACGCGTCGCTCGAAAACTCCGAGTGCTTGTAGGTCCTCCTCGAGCATGGTCCATGTCGCGTGCCCGTAGAGGATCACCGGTCTTATTAGCGTTTTGTACATGGTGCATTTGGTGCGTGGGTGAATCTTTTTCGACCGCAGTTTCTTCTGGAGCCCGTAGTAGGCCCAACTTCCGCTGATGATGCGCCTCCGAATTTCACGACTCACGTTGTTGTCAGCCGTCAGTAAGGATCCGAGGTAGACGAATTCCTCCACCACCTCGAACCACCTGTAACGGAAAATCAGCAGACAGTAGGGGAGGCTGAGGAGACTTGATCCCTGGGGAGACTTGTTCCCCCCATATTTGCTCGGAATCAAAAACATTTTTCTTCTAGCATATTTTTTTCCAAAACTACTCCTAGACAAACGACTATGTTTTGGCTACAATCGATATTGATTGTACATTGCATTATTTATTTAACGGCTGATGGTTTGTTTTCAGTCCTTCAGAAATCTTTTAGGCGATTCCGAAAAATCTAAATAACTTTGTGAAAATTGAACCAAATCGTGTCAAAATTTCACAGAACATAGTTTAAATAAAATACTTTCAAACTTATTTACTCAAATAAGGCTGTGGAAATCGGATCTAGTTTTGTGTTTTTTCTTTAAATTTCAGGTGAATTCAGAAAAAGGGATCAAGTCTCCCCTAATGTGTGGATCAAATTTGAATTTTGAAAGGAGAATGCGGGTAAGTTATTGAAGAATTTTCTTTCAACAATTTTCAAGATTTAACACGAAAACGATTTGTTTGATTTTTTGAAAATATTATACAAGAGCAAAGAACTGAACTACCTGGAGTTATCAGGAAATTTTATTTGACTTGGAAAATCTTGAAAATCGTAAGGAATAAAAAAACAGGGGTTTCAAGGCCGTAATATTAAGGTTTCGTAGTTTTTGGTATTAATAATGTTAGGCAAATTATTTCAGACTTGTTACTTAAAACGCATATGAAAAATAAGCAAAAGTGACGATTACTAGAACAATAAGGATCTCTTTATTGTGTATAAACTTACAGCGTACTTATAGCACAGATTATGCGTGCAGAATTATGGAATTCCTAGACTCGTACACGGACAAATTTCTTGTAAGACACCTGGATCCAATTTTGATAAATTTCCGAATGGAGTTTCTTATTGCAGCATAGAGATTTCCTGAAAAGTATATCGAACCCTTTATTAAAAAAAGTCTTCGAACTGTTAGGTTTTTTGGAACTTTTCGTGGATTTGGTGAAATTTCAGAATGATTTATAGGGATTTCTGGGTTCTTGGAAGGGCTGCAAAACGGTGAGTGGATAAGAAGAGCGTCCAACATAGCTCTGGTCCTCACAAGTTCCTACCTCATGCTTCCACGGGTCAAGCGATGACAAAGACCGCCAGCTAAGAGTTGTGTGCTTAGCTGGTAGTGCAGCCTGGGCACTGTTGTTCTTCTGACTTCAGCTAGATTGAGGAGGTACGATTCGAGCGTCTGTTCACCAAGGAGGTGCGGCTCAAACAGCGTCTGTTCTGGCATCTAGCGGCTGAGTAAGAAACGCTGCACCACGCCCAGCTAGATCCAAGGTGGTAGCCCCATCAGCGTGGTCGTCTCAGTGTTGGTTGGGACGTTAAACAGAACTGGCACGATGGCCCTCCGGCGAGACAGGAGTGTTGGCGTAGGCCCAATAAGCCACCGGTAAAAATCCCCATTGCGAATAACATAGGAGAAAATACGACTCGATACAATCGGCATAGACCCACGCGACGAAATAAGGACTACGATTGGAAACTTGGAACATGGAATTGCAAGTCACTAGGTTTCGCAGGATGTGACAGGATAATCTACGACGAACTACATCCCCGCAACTTCGACATCGTGGCGTTGCAGGAACTTTGTTGGACTGGACAGAAAGTGTGGAAAAGCGGGCATCGAGCGGCTACGACTACCTTCTACTAAGCTAGTGTGTGAATGCATTATTTCTCTGAAGCAATTTGCCAGTAGGAACGAGGTAACTTTATACTGGGTGCCAGGGTCGTGCAATTTCGAAAGGAAAACATGACGTACGACGACTGTAACAAATCGTTTCCCTTGTGAACGGACTGCTGTGATGCTTCATCTCTCACCCAGCAACACACTCGTTCGTTGCTGCTACAGAAACAAGTGTGTATGAAACATGGGATGATACACTTGGATTTTCGTTGAGTCATTGAAATACTTCAACATGCTAAAAACACTATTTAAACCACATTTTTAAATAGTGGTGCACGCCAATAGAATGATAATTATGTTTTATGAAAGAGGATAACAAATTCGACCACTTAAATCCAATTAACCGGCGCCCGTAACCATTGAGAGACTAGCGTGCACCAGTGAGACACTAATGCTCTGACGGGTGAAGCACAAGCAATGCGACCGGGTGGGAGACTACCGAGTGCTACGATGAGTGGAAAAGTTTTTTTTAACGACCGAGTCACTAGAAAAATGTATGAAACACTTGAAGTGACTCATTCAAATGTTGCATGAAAGTGTATCATTGAAACGAAATTGTACGCCCCTGATTGTGGAATTCTGGGAAATGAAAACGCCGACAATTTAGCCAGACAGGGTGCGGCCTCAAGCTTTGTAGGCCCTGAACCTTTCTGTGGAGTTCCTGAGTGTGCTCTTCGGATGAAACTAAAAACTTGAGAAATGTCCACGGTAGAATCTAATTGGAATGCCACGGATACATCCAAGCAAGCGAAAAGGTTTATAAAACCCAGTGCAGAAAAAGCCAGGTCCTTGTTGAATCTAAACAAAAAAGATCTCAGGGTAATTACTGGTCTGATGACTGGTCACTGCCCGAGTAAATATCATCTAAGTAAGATTGGAAAAATCCAATCCTCCGAGTGTCGTTTCTGTCAAACGGAAAACGAAACTGCTGAACATTTACTCTGCAACTGTGGAGTACTATCCAATCAGAGATTGGCGGTTTTTGGTAAACTTCATAAAACGAGTTGTGCCTAGATGGGATCATGTGTTACATCAACCATTGTCCATCACAGCTCAATTGTGACAGGATATTTGACTAGCACCAAATTAAATATGGGTCGTACCACAATATTCCTAAATAATGGACGCAGTGGTTAAAAGGCTCTACAGATGAGGAAAAAAAAAAGCTGTGGCACCACCAATGAACTGGGAACCGGATTTATAGTGTTGGGTAAGATGCGGCAACGTGTGATCGGGTGGCAGCCGATCCACGCAAGGATGTGCATGTTGAGAGTTAAGGGCCGTTTCTTCAACTACAGCATCATTAACGTCCACTGCCCATACGAAGGGAGACCTGATGACGAGAAACAAGCGTTCTACACGCAGTTAGAGCAAACATACGATGGTTGCTCGCCGCGTGACGTGAAAATCGTTGTCGGTGACATGAACGCGCAGGTAGGAAGAGAGGAAATGTACAGACCGGTAATCGGGCGAAACAGCCTGCACGCCGTATCGAATGATAACGGCCAGCGATGCGTAAACTTTGCAGCCTCCCGGGGTATGGTAGTCCGAAGCACCTTCTTCCCCCGCAAAGATATCCACAAAGCCACCTGGAGATCACCCGACCATCAAACAGAAAATCAAATCGACCACGTTCTAATCCACAGTAATTTCTTCTCGGATATAACCAATGTCCGCACATACCGCAGTGCGAATATAGATTTGGATCACTACTTAGTCGTTGTATGCATGCGCTCAAAACTTTCGACAGTTATCACCACGCGTCGAAGTCGAACGCCGTGGCTCAACATCGAGCAGCTGCGTAACGTAGAAGTAGCTCAAGACTACGCGCAGCAGTTAGCAGTAGCCCTACCAACGGAAAAGCAGCTCGGCGCAGCTACACTTGAAGATGGCTGGAGGGACATCCGATCCGCCATAGGTAGTACATCGGCTACAGCACTAGGCTTCGCGACTCCGAATCACAGAAACGACTGGTACGACGGCGAATGTGAACAGTTGAAAAACGAGAAGAATGCAGCATGGGCGAGAATTCTGCAACACCGTACGAGAGCGAATGAGGCACGTTACAAACAGGCGCGGAACAGGCAGAACTCAATCTTTCGGATGAAGAAGCGCCAGCAGGAAGAACGAGATCGCGAAGCGATGGAAGAGCTGTACCGCGCTAAGGACACACGAAAGTTCTACGAGAAGCTGAACCGCTCGCGCAGAGGCTTTGTGCCACAAGCCGACATGTGCCGAGATAATCACGGGAATATTCTCACGAGCGAGCGTGAGGTAGTCGCCACCTCGAATTTATATCGACGGTGATGAAATCGAGGCGGTTGAAGAATCCGTGTATTTGGGCTCACTGATGACCGCCGACAACGACACCAGCAGAGAAATTCAGAGGCGCATTGTGGCAGGAAATCGTGCTTATTATTATTATTGTTTTTCTTTATTATCGAGATTTTCAGCCCTCGGCTGGTTCATCTCGTAAATCGTGCTTACTTTGGACTCCGCAGAACTCTACGATCGAATAAAGTTCGCCGTAAGTTTTCGAACGGAAAGTGTTGCGTACCATCTACGGCGGAGTGCAGATGGAAGACGGGACGGGACGGGAGAAGGCGAATGAACCACGAGCTGCATCAGCTGCTGAGAGAACCAACCATCGTCCATACCGCGAAAATCGGGAGGCTACGGTGGGCGGGTCACGTCATCAGGATGTCGGATAGCAACCCGACTAAAATGGTTCTCGAGAGTCATCCGACCGGTACAAGAAGACGTGGAGCGCAGCGAGCTAGGTGGGTCGACCAAGTGGAGGACGATCTGCGGACCCTACGCAGAGTGCGGAACTGGAGACAAATAGCCATGGACCGAGTGGAATGGAGACGGCTACTATGTACAGCAGAGGCCACCCCGACCTTAGCCTGATCGGTAAGGTAAGTAAGGGTTCTTGGAAGAAATTCCGAAAAACTGCCTGGAGTTACTGTTGTGGAAATCCTTGATGGTTTTTTATAAAGTTTTTCTTGCGTAAGCCTAGGAAGCCAATGAAAAGGAACCTGGAGACATGATTTTCTGAGCAATGTGCACGAGTACATGTAGCTGATTTAGAATTGATATTTGATAGAATACCTTATCTCAAAAGTATTGCTAGGGGAATGAAGAGTATTTTGTCAGTTTCCAGGTAGAAGTACTGAATATAAAGTATATTGAATACAAGGATTTTTTTGGGTGATAAAAACAAAATGGAAATTATTTTAATTCTATTTTCGTAAATTCAACAAAATACTAATGTCGAGTTCTGCCACAAGAAAGGAGAGATTTCTGATTTTCATTCTGAGTGGGCCATTCATAATACATTTCAAAATCAGTTCGCGGGCCGCACAAAACCTGGTCTAGGGCCGCATGCGGCCCGCGGGCCGCGGTTTGGTGACCATTGCACTAGAGAGTCGCCTCCTCCGCCAGGGCTCTCACTTACGCCTTTTCACTTAGGACTTCTTGGGCAAAGTGCCTTGTGGGAGGTGCCTATTTGGCCGCCACCATCATCATATCTTCTGGTCTGGTGCCGGACATCCGCCGGCATCCAGGGATTAAAGGCGATTTGGCCCTCAAAACGTCGGCGTACGATTCCGCCTCGCTCCTGAAAACCATTATATTGCTCCTTACGCGGTTGCAAGCTGGTTCAGCCATAACTCAATGGCTTTTTATTCCCTATTATGATTCAAGGGTTCAGTGCAGAGTTAGTGGGCAGGTTATCTCCTGATTTTCTTGAGGTTGGCCTCTTGGAGCTTTGATTCCTTGCCCTTTGCGTTTTGTACTGGATTAGGAGCCTGGTTATTAACACTGGCCGTATCCTTCTTCCTCGACGGTCGGCCTTCCTCTGTGTCCGTGTCATTCCGGGCGGCTTTAGTCATGCAGCTTGAGCCATGGAGCGGTTTGCCCTCTTCTCTATGGCTCCGGTGTGCTACATGGTCTCGTAGGCTATCGTCGAGCTTCCAATAGAAAAAAAAGCAATCCGTTGGGATAGACCTAACCCCTTTGCGCGCAATGTCTGCACTCCACTAATCGGCCAGACCCACTGACTTGTGGAGTTTGAGCAGACCTTCTTAGGGGCCTTGGTGATGTTGGTTCGCCCCCTGAGATGTACGCGATCAGCTTATCGGGTTGCTCAGCGACTACCGACAGCTTTGGTAGCCCACTCCTATTGCAGTTCAGCGCCCGCGTGAAGTCTGCGCCACTCATGTGCCTTATCCTTATTAAGATGTCAACATGCGCTGATTGATTACGACTGTTCTTGCATATCATACTTAGTCGCTGGATGCCAGCATAGATGCTGTTTAAGCCGCACCTCCTTGGCGCACAAATGAAACAAAAAATCTAAGACAATTTCTAGCAGATATAGGCTCAAGGTTTTCTTCGCAGCCAACGCATGCTGAAGGGAAAATGACGTTGAATAACAGTGTAACTTCACCTAACCCACGAATTCAGAGCAAAGTTGCCCTTAGGTTACCCGGGAATAATAGTTATCATAATCATAACATATCTCTGTCTGATGAATGGGAATTCATCCCACGGGTATTCGCACTCCCCGCTTTTTTGTCGTTTGTTCCCGTAAGAGACGTTCGTTCGTTTTTCTCTCGTTCCAAATTACGGAAAATAAAGACGGCTTCTGACGACGGCAGCAGCTAATGATACCGATATCAATAAGGCAGCCTGCTGGACAGGAAAATATTTATCGAAGTTTGATTCTTCCTTTTTTCAGCATTGTACTTCCTTTCCCATTTCCAGACGGGCGGCGTGCGAGCAGGCGTCCATATCCGGTCTGCCTTCCAGCGATTGATGATTTATGATTTTCGGGACATTTCCTACGTGAGTGGTTCGGGGAGGATGGCGGAAAAAATGAACGAAATTCCTCTCCGTTTCGTGGAAGTTTGTTATTGTTATAAATGAACTGTACTAAAAAAGTGTCCGAGAAGGAAGGTCGACCGGAGGGGCATTCTCCGGCGTCATCCATTCCGGGGGAATTGGACCAGGAATTTATTGCTGCCAATTGAAAGATTATTGTCCCTTTGATAGATTTTTTTGGGTGAAGGTTAGCCCGTGAGGTTATTTATCCCCGGGAGAGCTGATGTAGCGAGTATGTTGCCCAATAAATATGTCACTCGTCGTTGATAGAAATCTGATAAAGTGGGTTGAGCCACGAGGCCCACGAACATCGGATAAATTGACGGAAATTTATTTGCCTTTCGGCAGCGATGAGCACCAGCAGAAAAAAAGGACGACTCTCAGTTTGTCTGCAAAGCAAGCAATTCTTGTTCATCTAAATATGTTTGCTGGCAATATTCAATTAAATTTCCAATGATAAATTCAGCTCACATCTTCCAATTGGCTCGTTTTTCTCATTTTCCTACTCCATTTAATCGAAAAAATTAATTTAAGAGAAAACTACGCTAAGCAGAGTACGATACGAAAGTCTTTTTCCCGTTACTCCTTCCACTTCGGCATATCCTCATCGTTCTTAACATTCCCCAAAAGAAGGGTGAGCTGAGGAAAACCGACGGGACCGAGAGTCAAACAATGCCAAAATCGCCAAAAGAAGAAAATCTCCAAAAAATGCTTAACTAAAAATGAAAAACTTATGTTAATTTATGCATACTACATTGTTACAGTAAGTAAACTACTTCGTGTATGGCAAAGGGAAACACTGTTGTGGGTAGCAGCTCAAAGGAATAAAAAATGTCAGTGAAAGCAAACCAAACAGAACGAGAATGGAATTTCCTATGCTCTTCTTACGTTTCAAAAGAGCCAATGCAAAAGCACCAGTTTCCATTTTCGGAGGATGGGATTCAGCAAATTCTTAAGCCAAGAGCAAGGGTTTAGAGACGGTATTCGATGAAGCAGGAGCTCGCCTCCTTCTGGTGGTGCTTGGCTGGGAAGAAAATCAAATCTGGGACCAAATTAGAAAGGATGGAAATGGACAATAGTTTTGGTCAAATTTTCGTCCAAATAATAAGCTCCCATTTGCCCGGATAAAATCTCAGTGATTGAGCGACGAAATGGCACTGCTGATGCGTGGACTCTGATTTGCATGTGAAAGGGCAGCCCAACTCGATGGATTTTGAACGCCAATCAGGCAGAGTATTTTTCTACAACAGAAGTAAGGCGGTTTGGAAACAACAAATGCTACAAGAAGAACAATCACCGGAACCAATTTCTGTTTAGACAAAACTGTTAATTCGAAAGTTCAAATTGAAACTCAAATACCATTTGACAAACTTTTTATGTTTTTCGAATTTTTTAAAATAATATTCAATTAAGTAAGCAACTACAAAACCGCAGGTTCCGTCTGAAAAGTCCAACGAAACAATGACACAGAGAACAGAGAACTTGAAAATAAATTTAATGAAATTCAGCTGTCTGTCTTTTGGCCATCAATCAATCTTCAGAAAATTTAAGCTACTGTTTTTTTACTCCTGTACCGTTTGCAGACCCGTTTTTCAGCGACTGACCATCGCTCACACACTCTCGGGAGGAAAACATCTTCGTTGCAGCCGTCTTCGCTCTTCGCAGCAGACTCCTCTTTTAGGAGTGCCATCCATCCGGTTGTCCATTATATCATCGGTACCTATAGGATGTTTGAGCCTGATGGTGGGAGACTTTTCTTCCAAAATACTCGTTCCACGGATGATCCATCCAATCGATGTTGATATATGGCTTGAATGATCTTCGTCGTCGTCGCCGTTGTCCCAGCAGCAGTGGCAGCCAGCAGCGATGGGAGCATCTTGGGAGCAGCCGTTTAAAATTCACTTGGCGTCTTCAAACCAGAATTTTCAGACTAGTCAGTATGAGCTTTTTTTACACGGTTCGGTGTTTCGAAACATTTGGTCGACGTTGCGAGACTGGTTTACCGATATGACAACCGCGGAAGGTTCCCACTAATTTTCTGAGTGAGGTTATACAAATGACATACACACTACCGTGTGCTGCATAGTTGTTCCATGTTAATAGAGATTCCCGTAGAACATGGGACAACTATGCTGGACACGGCAGCTTAGAAGATAGAGAATAAAGATGAACGAGAAATGCTTCTCTTTGATTTATAAAAAAATCGCTCAACTAGCTCTAACTTTTTTGTAAAGAACACCAAAAATTCTGATTTTTTTACTGCTAGTTGATGAACAAGCTATCTAGAAATGAGTATTTAGTTACAAGGATTATAACGATAAAGATAGAAGGATTTCGTCTTCGGAAAAAAAATAATGCGTTTCTGTAAGGTGACGCTAGCGAGTCTAAGAAGTTCTAAACTTCTATGAACTAGTTGATTAAGGACTGTTCAATTTATAAAACGGACAACTTTACAAGGCTATAAAAAGAAGACGCGTAGTTCAAATTTAACCACCCTTGATTCGTTGTTCAGTACATCATCTTTCATTATAGTAATCATTTTTGAATCGAGTGAAAATAGTTTTATTTTAAGAAAATCGGTCAGGTGTAAAATAAGGCGAATTTTTCGATTTCTGAAAATTGAAAATATATATAAAATTACTGTTCAAATATTATATATTGTTTTTAATACCAGATATCCAGTCGGCTACAATCTGCGTTGAATGTTACCCTCAAATGGTGCCGAGAGGAGGGATTAAACGTAAACCCTTCAAAAACTGTAATTGTACCTTTTACACGAAGGTTAAAAATAAATCTTATTGAACCTTCTTTAAATGGAGTTCAAATTCAGTTCTCGGAAGAAGTTAAACATCTTGGGGTAACTTTGGACAAAAGACTGAATTGGAATTCACATATAAACAATGTTTTAACTAAGGGTACGAATACTCTTTGGGTCTGCAGCAAAGCCTTAGGAAAAACCTGGGGTCTTAGACCAAACATGATTCACTGGATTTATGCTGCAATAGTCCGGCCTAAGATTACTTATGCTTCACTTGTTTGGTGGCCCAAAACAAATGAGGTATCCTCTCAAAAGAAGCTAGGTAAGCTACAAAGACTTGCTTGTATATCTATGACAGGAGCAATGAAAAGCACTCCATCAGTTGCTTTGGATGCCCTCCTCAATATACTGCCATTGCATCAATTTGTTAAACTACAAGCGGCAAAAAGTGCCCTGCAGTTTTTCGTTACAATAAAGTACTAGACGGGGATCTTGTGGGACATTTAAGAATCATCAAAGACTTCAAATTAAATATGGATATAAAAACAGCAGAAGATTGGATGATAACGAAGACCAACTATGATGTTCCCTTCAAAGTGGTGAAACCATGTCGCTATATTTGGGATGCTGGTGGGCCAAGTTTACGTCCAGGTTCTATTGTATTTTATACTGATGGCCCCAAGATGGGTGAAAATACAGGAGCTGGTGTTTTCGGCCCTGGTATAAGTAAGGCTATACCAATGGGATGCAGTCCTACTGTATTTCAAGCAGAAATTCAAGCCATTCTAGAGTGTGCGAACATTTGTCTGAAAAGAAATTATAGGTTTGACAAGATCTGTATTTTTTCGGACAGTCAGGCGGCTCTAAATGCGCTAAAGGCTTTCACCTGCCAATCAAAGCTAGTGTGGGAATGCATTATTTCTCTGAGGCAATTGGCCAGTAGGAACGAGGTAACTTTATACTGGGTGCCCGGTCATTGTGGAATTCTGGGAAATGAAAACGCCGACAATTTAGCCAGACAGGGTGCGGCATCAAGCTTTGTAGGCCCTGAACCTTTCTGTGGAGTTCCTGAGTGTGCTCTACGGATGAAATTAAAAACTTGGGAAATGTCCACGGTAGAATCTAATTGGAATGCCACGGATACATCCAAGCAAGCGAAAAGGTTCATAAAACCCAGTGCAGAAAAAGCCAGGTCCATATTGAATCTAAACAAAAGAAATCTCAGGGTAATTACTGGTCTGATGACTGGTCACTGCCCGAGTAATTATCATCTAAATAAGATTGGAAAAATCCAATCCTCCGAGTGTCGTTTCTGTCAAGCGGAAAACGAAACTGCTGAACATTTACTCTGCAACTGTGGAGTACTATCCAATCAGAGATTGGCGGTATTTGGTAAAGGGTTTCTAGAGCCCTTGGAAATTTGGCGAAGTAATCCCAACAGAGTAATAAACTTCATAAAACGAGTTGTGCCTAGTTTGGATCAGGTGTTTCATCAACCATTGTCCATCACAGCTCAATTGTGACAGGATATTTGACTAGCACCAAATTAAATATGGGTCGTACCACAATATTCCTAAATAATGGACGCAGTGGTTAAAAAGGCTCTACAGATGAGGAAAAAAAAAATAATAATACCAGAAAAGTATGTGCCATGCTGCAGCAGCATGAGTAATAAACATTCTGACAAAATTTAAACTCAATTGGAAAATTAAGTGTTGAGATATTAAAGTCTCAAGTGAGATTCGATTTTTTGAATAAAATTCAATTGTAAAGCAAAAAGGGCATGGAAATATTAAATAATCAATTTTTTTATGCATTCAGTCGAAAGCGGGAATAATGTGGTTTTAAATGCAGACAACTGCTTCTTAATAGCATTGTTGATTTGGTTACTGTGCGCCATTACAGACACAGTTATCAAAACAGTTTCGTTCTTTGCAGGTTCTTCCAAATAAAAATGCAACCAAGTGCAAATTTTGCAAAACAATGATGTAGGAAATAAAAACTTTGCATCCGATTATTATTAAATAAAGTGAACAATAACATAGAACCAACTTTGTTGAAAATAAATAATAACAAGATTCGCTAGAGTGGAAAATCTGTATCAATGGAGCAAAAAATATGAAACTTTTTAATATGGCCATCTTTATGGATTAAATTTTGGATGAAAAATGCAATTAAAAGTAAATTTCTCTTCTGTATCATTCAGAGAGCAATATTCCACTACTCTGGACAAATTTTTAGCCGAATCCGTGATGCTATTGCAACACAGGACTTAAATGAACATTTTTTAATAAATTCTATGAAAACAAGGCAACTTACTATATCATGGTGCATTATTATTGACCAACTATTGAGCTTTACCTTTAGTAGAATAGTATAAGATTCCAATACATTAAAAACTTCATGAAAATGTGCATGTTAAGTATGTGGAAAGTTATGTCGAATTTTGAGAAATGGGTTTTTATTGATGTTTTACGAAAACCGCTTTAGTTACACAATAAAGAACAATTTGGTTAATGTTATATTTTTCCTACATTTGAGAATAACTATAGAAAGTTATGCAAAAAACTGATAATGGTTTTATTGAAAAATAAAAAAGATATCACACAAGCAAGTTGTCCGTTTTATAAATTGAACAGTCCTTATTGGTTTGTCCGCTAGGTGGCACGAAAGAGCCTAAGATATTTCAAACTTTTGGTACCGTCAAGGCGCCATTCACCGTGGGGGCTCCATTCACCGTGTGCCTTCGAATATTTTTTCATTATTTCCATATTGTATTGGTGTATTGGTGAAATTGAAGGGTAATTGTCATATCATTCAATCATAATATGGAAATAATGAAAAAATATTCGAAGGCACACGGTGAATGGCGCCTTGACGGTATCTCAAGATTCGATAGAGTTAATCAGGGTATCAAAAGCTATCTAATAATGAACTAGTTGTAACAACCTCAAGTCTAGGGAATGTTAGACATTTTTAAAATTTTTGTGTCTCAAGTGTTAGTCTACATAGAACCTTGAAAAAAAAGTCTACAGTTAAGTTGCTAAGAACATCAAAGACTTTCCGATAATGACCTAGTTGATTCTAGCTGTATCTGTTAGGTGGAGCAAGCATTGCATATACATTTTCAGTATTTGTAGAATAGGTGGCTATAAGTGAACTTTCAAAATTTACACCTCTTGTATTCTTAAATAAAAAAAAACGAAAGTATCAAAATTTCGGCTTCACTTGAGAATGCCACGTAAATCTGGGTCCGAGACAACTGTGAAATGTTACGTTTGTGACGTTTGCTGACACTCAGCAAAATGTTTTTAGAATCTCGGCAATGAACTGTAAAAGTTTCTGACATATCTGTAGAAAAGTTTATTTTTGCTAATTACTCGGCTGTGCAAATCCCGGCAAAAGAAAGAAAAAAAAGCTGATATCCTGGCAATCTGAATGTGTGTTAATACAATAAGTGAAAAATTTATCATCATGTACGTATGTGTTAAATGTACCGTCGTTAGGGTTGACAATCGGTCAAAAATGCATTCCTCTACAATCATTCTTGACTAACTTTTGCTTCTTTGCATGAAAAGTCCTCTCATCACTGGAATGTGATCTATGGTACTACATGCACAATTGATGAAAAATTGTTCGGAGTTCGTCAGTTTTCCTTAAAACTACAAGTGTATGAAAATTGACCTATTCCCACCCCTTCGAGGAGGGGTCAAGAGAACCGAATTTGTTCCGCATTGACAACAAAGCGTGTTCTGGTCAAGGTTGATACTACTTACCAATAATATCAATCCTAACTTTACCAAACACCGTATGTAACATAGGGTATCGCGCCACTTGGGCGGTGGCTTCTATATTCGTCTGTTTTCCACTATAACTGAGTCAATTTCGAACCAATTGACTGGAAATGTTGTACACGGGTAGACATTATACCTATCTCACTGCAATCCAAAAATTGTGTCAATTGGTTCAAATTTGACTGAGTTATAGTGGAAAACAGACGAATATAGAAGCCACCGCCCAAGTGGCGCGATTCCCTATGTAAACAAAAACCGAGATTTTCACATAAGGCGCTGAATTTTGTTGAGGACTACCGTCAAGGCACCATTCACCGTGGATCTAAGAGGATTCAGGGCAAATAAGGGCTGTCATTTGATACCAGTCTTCTAAACATTGTTGGTGCCGCTTTTAATTGCCTTCATTATAGGTTAAAATTAAAGCAATATCCACAGAAGAAGAAAATTTTTCACAAAATTTGGTGATATAGTACAATTAGTAAAGGGTAGTAGGGTCGCCTAATTCCGTGGTAGGTCACCATTCACCGTGGTAGTAGGGACCCATTCACCGTGTATGAGAAATTTTATTCTACTTTGTTTAAAAATGATCAAAACAACCCAGCCAAGGGAATTTTCTTCATTTAAATTCATTTCAAGTAATAACTTGCAAGATTTCATTTGAAAAACGAATGTTCAAATTTTCGATTTTTTTCTAGATATATGGGATAATATGGGGCATGGTGAATGGAGACCATTGATTTTTAGGGTACCCATTTGACGTGCCTTTTTGTTTCAAATAAAAAGTACGAGTAATCGTACTTTCTTGTTAAACTTACTTCGATAATGCAAAATAAATACCTGATATGTGAATTTAATTGCTTTTTGGTGGAATAAAAACGTTACTACATTTAGTTTATCGCTTAAATCACCTTAGCGCAGTTTTCGTTTTTTCACTATGAATGCAGTGAACGAGCAGAAACCCGCTTCATGTAACCACACTGTAGTGTCAAAATGATACTTTTAAATGTTTCTAATGAGCGTTTTGACATGGTAACAATACATTAGTGTTGTATTGGTGAAATTGAAGGGAAATTGTCATATCATTCAATCATAATATGGAAATAATGAAAAAATATTCGAAGGCACACGGTGAATGGCGCCTTGACGGTACTTGTATCACTAACCTTCGGGGATGATTTGTGAAAAAAAAAATAGCCGGGTTTTTCGCGATTCCGAATTGTTCAACGTATGAGTTGCTATGGGAACAGTGAACATCCCTTTCGATTTTCTCCGTTCGTGGATTTTGTTAGATACGGTGTTTGGTAAATGTTTGAGTTTGAGATTTTAAAAATTACACTAGTTTACAGCATTTTTGAACTCGGTAAGCTAATGATCGTTTTTGGTGTAGAATCATGCCCTGAATTCGAAAACGTGAAGGAAAAAAAATACAGTAGAGCGGATATTTTTTCGACTTTCCATACAAGGCTAATGATTTGAAATCGATTTTTGTTCTATTTTTAAGCAAAGTCTTGTAATACAGATAAAAAAAAATTCTTCACATATTTTTGGAAATTTTGCTAAAATTTAAGGAGATTGTCCCTAAAACTCGCCAATATATTGAATTTCATCAATCTGACGTGAAACCTGCATTCAGATGATCGAATGGTATTATATTCAGCTTTTAATTTATGGAAAAAGATAGAAAATGTTGAAGAAAACGCAAGATATTTTAATTTTAGTTAATTCCATATTTTAAAAAGTTGTAAAACTCGATATTGAGCTAAAACTTAAAAACTGTTCTACTTAAATTTTTTTGAAGCACGGTTTCGAAATCAGCGCTAAATTGTGCTTCAAAAATTTTGGTCGTTAACAGAAGTTTACGACTTTCGTTTTATTTTGTAAACTAGTGTTATTAATCCACTAAACGTGTGATGTTTTATCGAGACTTAAAAGTGGAATTTTAAATAGGCCTTATTTTCAAGCTTTTCCAGATCATTTATCAAACAATAACTAATTGCTCTAGAAAACTTTTTTTTATAGAAAGTGATGGAAACTACGAGGATGACAGCATATTTTTATGATTCGATATTTTTGATAATGTTTTGACCCAATCTCGCACTCCAGACCCATTGTCACTCCGAACGACGGTATTGAATATAATATCATTTCCTTAACCCTAAAAGGGATACCTGGGGTCCATTGGACCCCAGGCGCCTTTCAGAGCTCGTGTTTGTTGGAACACACTCAGCGAGGTGACGAAACTGATGCCATGAAGGTATCCCTTTTAGGGTTAACATTAATTCACATTGATGTTTGAAATTTTTATTGAGTCACCTTTATTGAATCGCCTATAGTATAGTATTTTTTTGTTTTTATTATCGAGACCTTTAGCCCGAGTATAGTAAGTAATCCACAAAGTCCTTCCAATTAGGAAGAAGCTAAGTAAGAGTAACCAATTTAAAAACCAATAAAAAAGTGAACAATAAAGTGATTACCATTGCTCCACGATCTGGAATCAGAAAAAAAATAGCATCCTTTTGAGGTCATCACTTCGAACATTTCATTTCTTGCAGCTATTTGGAGCTATCCAAGCTGACAAAGTTAGTTAAATACTTCAATTGAATGTACGAGTAGACGGGATTCGCTTGGTTGTTTGGCTCTTCAATGATAGCGATTGGGATCTCTCCAGGGGCCGGGGTGATTGTCGTTGATTCGGTAGTTGTTGTGGTGGACTCAGTTGTCGTCGTTTCCGCGGATGTAGTGCTTGCATCGGAAGCTGTTACAACTGTTGATGTGCTCTGTTCAGTAGTCACAGTTTGAGTAGTACAAGTGAATTCTTCGGTTGTAGTTGATGGTTCTAAGAAGACTGTTGTTCCGACACATGGACAGTTTTCAGGAAGAACACAGCTTCCATCCACATTGTTTCGGACGTACCCACTTTTGCAATAGCATCCCGGTACACAAACTGGAGTACATGGTCCACCTGCCAGATTATCACACGTTTTGGGACAGTTTGTTCCACATGATTGGTATTCCTCGTTCGGTCCGGTACATGCTGAAACCGTTGATATGGTATCAATCCCTATTAATCTTATTCATGAAAATGAAAAATGAAAGATAATATAGCTTACACGCGCACGATTCACATTGCGGAGCACAAAAAACTAAACTTCTAGTAACTGTTGCCAGGAAAATAGTGATTGTAACAAACTTCATCTTCACTATGCGAGTTAATAACTTGAACTAAGCAAAAAACGATCCATGCGTTTAGTTGAATTTTGCTATCAACTAAACATTAGCGAAAAGGCACGCATTTATTGTTTTGTTCGATAAAAGCAAGCGAGTAAGTACTTACAATTTATTGTGGAACCGATTGAGCAGCTACGTGAACGTATTTTATAATAGACAACCAGTACGTGCCCATGTATTTTACAGCTGATGTGGGTAATCTACTTCTTCCTCACCCCGCTGGCGTAACTTCCCAATTGAGACAGTGCATGCTACTTAGCTTAGTGGTCTATGAGCATTTATACCATTAAAAACTGAGAGATGTCTGTTCGATCATTTTGCATTCGTACATCAGTTTGTTGTTTTCTATGAAAAGTTCCTGGACCAACCGGGAAACGAACCCGTCATCTTTCAGCATAGTCTAGCTGACCACTCAGCTAGACGTGGTCATCGTGACATAAAACAAATTAAATATTTGCATCGGCTTAAGGGGATTTCATACAAACATTTTTCCATTGCGTCGAGTGCCCCTACGGCCCCAAAGGATTAAAAATCACTTTAAACATTTTCATGTTTCACAAAGTTGTAGTACACACTTATTTCTGAATTGCCTGTTCGGTACTTTTTTGACGAGATTATAACAGCAGTACGATCTCGGTAGTTTCGGTAATCGATTTTACTGAGGTTCAGTAAAACAACTGCCAAAATCGTATGGAAAAGGTAAACAATGCATTTTTGCTGAACGAGTTCGGTGCTCAACAGTTATAATCTCGTCAAAAAAATACCGAACTCGGTAATCAAAATTATGGGGAAATCTACCCCATTCAAAAGAAAAGCGACCATTTGGAATGTGAGAACTTCAGAGCGATCACTATTTTGAATGCTGCCTACTAAGTGCAATCCCAGATCATCTTCCGTTGTCTGTCATCTAAACCGAATGGGTTCGTGGGAAGTTATCAAGCCGGCTTCATCGACGGCCGGTCGACAACAGACCACAGATCTTCACCGTACGGCAAATCCTCCAGAAATGCCGTGAATACCAGGTCCCAACGCATCAGGGGTAACACCCTCTCCCACGAGCCAAAATTTCAGGAGCTAATTTCCAGTATAAATCGCTTTGCGATGAAAAAAATTAAAAAATTTTCGGCTGCACCGCTATTTTGAACCTACGACTCAAATTGAGTTTATATATTTACGAAATGTGAGCGTCAAATAAAAAAAATAATGAACACCGAAAACCCCTCCCAGAAAAAAAATTTGGCTACGCTAGTAGTACACTAGTAGTACACTGTTCTAAATTTCCTAGCATTTAACATTTCACGGTAGATATTAAGATTTTCGTTTGGTATTCGATATTTGGAGTTGTGCGTCACAGCAAATAACTGGAACACTGCTTTAACTCTGACCAAGATTCTTGATTGTTAAGGCTCAATTAAGAATTGCAAATTTTCCAAAACTAAAAAAGCATTTTCATGTTCAATAACTACATAGGGTCTTCAAAAACTTTCTGGGGTATAGGTCATCGAATTTACAAGCACAACTCTGGTTGTTTTATGTATAATATTTGTGCTCACCTTCTGAAATTTACTAAAATACCTTCAAACCCCTTAAAGGAACTCACTGAGACACCTGTAGACTTCCTTTAAACTCTACTGAAGCCCCCTTAAAATGTATTAAGTCTCTCGAAACGACTTGAAATCTCTAAGAAATCCGCTCTGAGATCACCGGAAACTTCCCTTCAAACCATAGCCTCTTAAAATCCCATGAAGCGCCTCAAAGCATATAGAAAAATTCTCCAAGGATCCGTAGATTTAACATTCCGTAACTCGCGTGGTTGGCCACCACCATCAGCACCACGCTAATACTGAACACAAAAAGCGAGATTTTTTCAACGTGTTGTATAAAATACAACAGCACAATCGCTCGAGGGGTAACTTTTACTCTATTGCAACCACCTGAAATCCACTGAACCCCCTTAACCCTTTGAAGCCGGAATTTTTTCAAGCGTTATTATGGAGTTTTGTCTACGTTTTTCTGTAGTTTTGGTGGTCAATAGAATAAAAAACGATTGAATATTATGAAGAATATTTTTTCTGGATATCCTAGGTCATCCAAACTATTCTTGAGTTTAGATCCTTAAGTCTATGGGTGTAACGGTAACTTCTTTCATTATACAAAGCTACGATTTGTAATCTTTCATGTCCAGTAAGTCTTCTGAAAGGTGAATAGGCAATATCAGATCAGTTGGGATATCCTAGGTCACCCAACCTGTTCTTGAGTTTAGATCCTAAAGCCTGCGGGTGTAACGATAACTTCTTTCACTATACAAAGCTACGATTTGTAATCTATCATGTCCAGTAAGTCTTCTGAAAGATTAATAGACAATTTCAGATCAGTCGGAATATCCTAGGTCACCCAAACTGTTCTTGAGTTTACATCCTGAAGCCTACGGGTGTAACGATAACTTCTTTCACTATACAAAGCTATGATTTGTAATCTATCATGTCCAGTAAGTCTTCTGAAAGGTTAATAGATAATATCAGATCAGTCGGGATATCCTAGTTCATCCAAACTGTTCTTGAGTTTACATCCTGAAGTCTACGGGTGTAACGATAACTTCTTTCATTATGCAAAGCTACGATTTGTAATCTTTCATGTCCAGTAAGTCTTCTGAAAGGTGAATGGACAATATCAGATCAGTCGGGATATCCTAGGTCACCCAACCTGTTCTTGAGTTTAGATCCTAAAGCCTGCGGGTGTAACGATAACTTCTTTCATTATACAAAGCTACGATTTGTAATCTATTATGTCCAGTAAGTCTTCTGAAAGGTGAATAGACAATATCAGATCAGTCGGGATATCCTAGGTCACCCAACCTGTTCTTGAGTTTAGATCCTAAAGCCTGCGGGTGTAACGATAACTTCTTTCATTATACAAAGCTACGATTTGTAATCTATCATGTCCAGCAACTCTTCTGAAAGGGCAATAGACAATATCAGATCAGTCGGGATATCCCAGATCATCCAAACTGTTCTTTAGTTTAGATTCTAAAGTCTTCGGGTGTAACGGTAACTTCTTTCATTATACAAAGCTACGATTTGTAATCTATCATGACCAGTATGTCTTCTGAAAAGTTAATAGACAATAGTTAATAGGTTAATAGTTCAGATCAGACGGGATATCCCAGGTCATCCAAACTGTTCTTGAGTTTAGATCCTAAAGTCTACGAGTGCAACGGTAACTTTTTTCACTATACAAAGCTACGATTTGTAATCTATCATGTCCAGTAAGTCTTCTGAAAGTTACAGTGGTTGTTTTCATCAACTATGTTTCATAACAGTAAGGAAGCCCGAAATATCCCAAAAATGTAAAACAACGCTTATTAATTCTCTAACTTCTTTGGCAAGTACAGTGGATTATGTAATACTATTTAACGTAGTGGCAAAAGCTTTTATCACAAAAGTAGACCTAAAGCTATGGTCTTCGGAGTAGTGTTGTTGATCTGCAATATCTCAACACTATCTGGAAATGACTCATGATATGCCAGGGGGACTACAGATTAAAGTTTAAAGTTCATTGTGAATATAACTACTGTTACTATGAAGAGTAAACTTCAAGATAGTTTGGACGACCCTCAATGTCCCAAAGATTCATAATAATATATAGTGAACTTCAGCAGCGCGATTGATTATGAAACGTTACTCAGTATGTCAGATATAGCTGATATTACGAGTGTAGACCTGAATTCCTGAACTCAAAAATAGTTTGGACGACCTGGAACATTTCCATAGTGTCTCTTAATGATATTTGAGGTTTCAAGAGCTTCACGGATCTCAGTAGACTATGTTATGCAATTATTTATGGCGAAACACATAAAGTTATTCTTGTAGATTTGAAGGACTTCATTATAGAACAGCTTGGACGACCCTGAATGTCCTGAAGGTTTATAATAAGCTAGTAGACTTCAGATTGCTACAGTTAATGCGGTTGGATATACAGCGGTACACAGTATAACAGATATGGACACTGTTACGAGTATAGACCTGAAGTCCTGAACTCCGAAGTTGTTTGGCTGACCTGGAATATCCCTGCAGTGTGTCTAAATGACATTTGATATTTCAAGAGCTTCGCGGATCCCAGCAGATTATGCAATACTATTATTTATGGCGAAAACACATATAGTTTTTCTTGTACACTTGAAGGACTTCATTATAGAACAATTTGGACGTCTCTGAATGTCCCAAAGGTTTATAATAAGCTAGTAGACTTTAGATTGCTCCAGTTACTGCAGTTGGTTATGCAGCGGTACGCAGTATAACAGATATGGCCACTGTTACGAGTGTAGACCTGAAGTTCTGAACTCCAAGGTAGTTTGGTTGACCTGGAATATCCTTGTAGTGTCTCTAAATAATCTTCAATTTCAAGAGTTAGCGAATCCCAGCAGATTATACAATACTATTAGTTATGGTGAAACACACGTATAGTTATTCTTGTAGATTTAAAGGACTTCATTATAGAACAGGTTGGACGACCCTGAATGTCCCAAAGGTAAGTTAGTAAATTTCAGATTGCTCCAGTAACTGTGATTGATTATGTAACGTTACTCAGTATAACAGACATGGCTACTGTTAAGAGTGCAGACCTGAAGTTCTGAACTCCAGGGTAGGTTGACTGACCTGGAATATCCTTATAGTATCTATAAATGACATTGTAGGTTATGCAAAGCTATTATTTGTGGCGAAAATACACAAAATTACTTATGTAGATTTGAAGGACTTCCCTATAGGACAGTTTGGAACACCTAGAACATCCCAGAATATAAAACACCTATTGATATTCTTGACGAAGGCTAAATGAATACATATAAACGTAACCCACATCCAAGTTCAGCTTTTAGAACAACTGGGATGTCAATTATTTCGTTCTTCCTAATTTCATGGTATTCAGGATGTTATCAATGCAGTCTCAAATACAAATATATTCATTTTTCCTTATAAAGGACTCAATTTGCAACAAATTTGCCGAAGACAGTATTCTGTTTTATCGAATGGGTGAATTTATACAGCAGTTTCTATGTTGGGGTCATATATGACCCCTCCGGCTCCAAAGGGTAAAACCCTTTTACAATCCCTCTGAAGATCTCATTAAGCCCCTGCAGCCCTCGAAGATTCGTCGACAATCCTCTTGATTTCCCTAAAACTCCTTTGAATCCTTCTGAAACCCCTCTAGTCTATAGCTACGAAAAGTCTCTGAAACGCTGTGAGACGCATTGAATTTCTTCTAACAGCTGTTGGAGCTTTCCTGGAAGTCCCTGAAACGTCTTGAAACCCCCATGAAATATTCCTGAGAGCTTTTTGATGACCTCTAAAGCTTTCTATGGACCTTGAAGCTTCACTTTCAAAGCTTTCCACTATTGATTGTAAGAATTTAGTTAACTGACGTAGTTGGATATGCTACAATTCAGTATGATGCAAATTTATACAGCGTAGGTGCATTTTAAATATTTGACAATGAACAAAAAAGGCAACTGTACATGAACTTAGGATAAATATCAGCAAAACCTGTAACCAGCGAATCTTCAAATATTCAAATTGCGATTAAAATAAAAACATGGTAATTTACAAAATCCGCTTAGAGCGTTTTATGATTTGGAAATATTTTATTTTCAATGACCGAGATAGTGCCGAAACTATTCCAATAAAGTGTCTTTAACTTGCAAAATCGATAATCACACTAACCTCACATCTTTGCCACCTCATCAAGTTTCTATGATTGAAGGCTAAACCCAAAGACAACCCCTTTTTCCGAACAAATTTCCCTGGGGACAATCCTTATTGCAATGAAATAATTGAACAGATCTACCTACAACCCGAGACGCACCTCCAGTCTCCCAGCCTATCGATAAATAAACTACCCCATCGGTATCAAACGGAAACCCAAAATCCGACGCCATCAATAAATTTTTGTTTTGATTATATTTAACCGGAATTTATCGGAAACCTCAAACTGTAGCGGGAGGAAACGACGAAGAAGCAAGAGATGAACTGTACCACAGGAAACATCCTTCGATACGTACACCATCCACAATTTGGTAACCCATCGATAGAGAATGGACGGAGCCCGCAGGGCTGTGAATGGAGGGAAGAAGAAAATTTCACGCTCATCATTGAAGGCAATTTATTAGCAAAAGTGGTTTCGTTTTTTCTTCAGTCAACTTTTCCCTACTACCTACCACCTGCTGGCAAAGTAACAACGAAAATCGGTGCAATTGGGAAACCCTTCTCTAATCCTCGGTTTCGGAGTATTTTCTCTGCCCTGTTCCATGCGCCATGTCCCAGGTCGGGAAGTGAGCCCAAGTGCAGTTGCTTCTCCAGTAGGGATCATAATCCTTTCCATTAAATATTTATGTCTATCGGTGTATTTTTTCTTCTTAGGACTTTTTCAGGAATGGTTTGATTGCTTGTAGCTGGCACAGCATGTTTTTTTTTGGCAATGGACAGAATACGAGGGTGGTGATCGAAGCTGATGAAAATTTACAGCACATATGTTCAATTCGTCGGAAAATCGAATTCCCTTTATTTGAGTGAATCCAAAGATGATGAGCAAACGTTTAAAGTTCAAAGTTTTTCCCAAACACCGTCCCATTTTACGGTAGTTTTTTACAAGAAATTCTATTATAGTTTCAAACAAGTTTCCCAAAGCATTTTCTAGGGAACTTCTTTAGTGTAATTTCTCAAGATACTCCCGTAAAAATCCATAAAATCATCTAAAGAGTACATGGAATATAAAGTTATAAAAGACTTCTTAAGGATTTTTTTGAACAATTAAAATTTAATGCAAGTTGCATGAGTCCTCGATGGCACGGTACAGGCTGGTTATGCTGCGCAATTCAGATCCCATTGTGATTCACTATCCTCTGCCCAGCAACTCCTATCCCTACCTACTCGCGGTACCGGCCGGAAACTATGAGCAACCTTAGGGAAGTTCGGGTAACCAACCCCGGTGGGAACTTTGGTCGTAGGCTGACAGGAAAGGAGGGGGGGGGGTTTGCTTCGGCAAACCTAAGCGTCTGTTCTCCAGGAGGAGCGGCTCACAACAGCGTCTGATCCCCATGTTAGGGGCGGCTGATCTACGTCCGAGTGCCAGGGAAGGACTCTAAGCTCAACTGTGCACTATGATCCTCCAGAAAGTAGGGGATTGGTGTCAGGCCCTACGAGGCAGCCGACCCCAGTGAACAAAAAGGACTTGCGATTGGAAACTCGGTACGTGGAACTGCCGATCTCCCAACTTCATTGGGAGCACCCGCATACTCGCCGATCTACTGAAGGACCGCGGGTTCTGCAGGAGGTGTGTTGGACAGGATCCATGGTGCGAACGTTTAGAGGTAATCATACCATCTACCAGAGCTGCGGTAACACACACGAGCTGGGAACAGCTTTCATCGTGATGGGTGATATGCAGAGGCGCGAGATCGGTTGGTGGCCGATCGACGATAGAATGTGCAGGTTGAGGATCAAGGGCCGATTCTTCAACTTCAGCATAATAAACGTGCACAGACATTTCGGAAGTACTGATGATGACAAGGACGCATTTTACGCGCAGTTCGAACGCGAGTACGATCGCTGCCCAAGCACGAGGAATTCAGACCGACGATTGGTAAGTTCAGCGCCCACCAGCATACGAACGAAAAAGGCCTACGACTCATTAATTTCGCCGCCTCCAAAAATATGGCCATACGTAGCACCTTTTTTCAACACAGCCTTCCTTATCGTTACACCTGGAGATCACCACAGCAGACAGAATCTAAAATCGACCACGTTCTGATTGACGGACGGCACTTCTCCGACATTATCGACGTCAGGACCTATCGTGGTGCCAACATCGACTCCGACCACTAGGGTAATTCATGTATTTTGGACAGGCTGAGGACAACGTTGAAAAAATCGTCCCCTAGCATCCTTAGAAAGCAATTGATGATTTTGCAAAGTTACTAATACACTTATAATATGATTGTATTTTGCGTTCCTGGTGACAAAAGCCTTAACGAGAGCATGTTAAGCTGAGAAAATCACAATTTCCAATCGCCTGTTAGAATTGCATTTTGGACACCGAATATATGTTTTGGACACCCTCAGATATATATAATTTGGACAGGGCAATTATCTCAATGTTTAGCCATGAATACTGCTGAATCATGAAAGTAGCATAATTTAACAAATATTTTCTTACGAATAATCACATTTTTACGCTTAACAGGCATCTATTTTCATAATTTTTACAGTTTTTGTTAATATCAAGGAAATATCTCCAGACCCACAGAATACGCCTCCAAGTATGCAATCGCACAGCATCCCCATGTAGTTCGTCGGATGTCCAAAATACAGGGGATGGCCAAAATGTTTGGGATAGGCAACTTTTTTTACTCTCACAAAAAAGTTCAACAAGCTATAACTTTTCATAGAGCGCATCAAAAAATCTCAAATTTTGACTGTTTGTCAACCTATTATGTGTGCATCATTGGTACAAATTTGGGCTCGATTGATAAATATTTCGCAAAGTTAGAACCGTTCGGGTAAAACACTATTTTTCAGACAACTTATTTTTGAGCTGCCATATCTCGAAAACCAGTGAACCGAATTGAATGAAATTTTGAACGTACACTAACAATATGTAAATGCTTCACAAACTATTTAAACATTGATACTTTTTTAACGTTGAAAAAAGTTATCATGGATTGACACTTTTTGGATTTTTCTCGAAAAAATGTTATTTTTTACATCAATGTCAATAAGTTTTAGTGTTAATATCCAAAGATTTTCCACTTCTGTTCTCAAGTTATCTCTAATCAGCTATATTAGAGCCTATTTAAATTGGAGGAAGAACACATTTAGTAATTTTTGTGTGGTATTGTAAATTTGACTTATTTTCCTCTATATGGGTAAAAATTCCAATCCGGTATAACTTAATTCACCGTGAGAAAATATTACATTTTATAGCGTCGTATTAAGTATCAATATATTGTTGATAAACGTTAAAAAATTCATTCAATTCGGTTCATTGGTTTCCGAGATATGACAGTTCAAAAACTAGTTGTCTAAATAATAGTGTTTTACCCGAACGGTTCTAACTTCGCGAAAAATTAATCAAAGGAGCCCAAATTTGTAGCAATAATGCACATATAATAGGTTGACATACAGTCAAAATTTGAGATTTTTTGATGCACTCTCTGAAAAGTTACAGCATGTTGAATTTTTTTGTGGGAGAAAAACAGTTGCCTATCCCAAACATGTTGGCCATCCCCTAATGTATATTAACAGTAGAAAACTTGTAATGTATTTTGGACACCACCTATTTTAAGCGTTCTAGATGAATGTTAAGGCTTTTAAATTTCTTACAATTATCAATTCAACGATTTTGAGGGGAATATTGTATGTGACTGTGAAGTGTATGTCGTCTTGCATACCTGTGCATTTGAGGGGTTTTAGTGAAACAATTTACATTTTCGATAATTTTGAAGTAAATTCTTAATTGTTAAGCGTATTTTCAACGTGGGTCACCAGAATAGGGTCTACTTGATCCAAAAATCGATATTGAGAAGTATCTACTATTATTGGCTCTCTGGAACAAGACATTCATCGCCGTGCCTGTCCAAATTACATACATGTCCAAATTATATTTTTTACCCTATCTGGTGATGGTCAAACTGCGCCCAAAACTCTCGGTTATCAACAATGTACGGTACCGGCTACCACCACGGTACAACCTAGAGCGACTGAAACAACCGGATGTCGCCTCAGCATACGTGCGAAATCTCGACGCAGCCGAGAGCACCATCGGGTAGGTGGAACGGAATCGACGGAACGAATGGTTCGACGAAGAGTGCAGAACGGTTTTGGAGGAGAAGAACGCAGCGAAGGCGGTAATGCTGCAGCAAGGGACTCGACAGAACGTGTAACGATACAAACAGAAGCGGAAACAGCAGACCGGCCTCTTTCGGGAGAAAAAGCGCCGCCTGGAAGAAGCGGAGTGTGAACAAATGGAACTGCTGTACCGTTCCCAAGAAATACGGAAGTTCTACCAGAAGCTCAACGCATCCCGCAAAGGCTTCGTGCCTCGATCCGAAATATGCAGGGATAAAGACGGAGGCCTCTTGACGGACGGACGTGAGGTGATCGAAAGGTGAAAGCAGCACTTCGATCAGCACCTGAACGGCGTGGAGTTCGTAGGCCCACGGAAACGGAGGAAACGACGACGCCAGTGCAGCGGAGGACGGAAATGAACCAACTCCCACGCTGAGGGAAGTTAAGGATGCCATTCACCAGCTCAAAACCAACAAAGCAGCTGGTAAGGATGGCATCGCAGCTGAACTCATCAAGATGGGCCCAGAAAAGTTGGCCACCTGTCTGCATCGGCTGATAGGGTAAAAAATATAATTTGGACATGTATATAATTTGGACATGCACTAAGATGTATGTCTTGTTCCGGAGAGCTAATAAAAGTAGATACTTCTCAATATCGATTGTTGGATCAAACAGACCCTATTCTGATGACTTACGTTGAAAATACGCTTAACAATTAAGAATTTACTTCAAAATAATCGAAAATGTAAAAAATTTCTCTAAAACCCCTCAAATGCACAGGTATGCAAGACGACATACACTTCACAGTCACATACAATATTCACCTCAAAGTCGTTGAATTGATAATTGTATGAAATTTATAAGCCTTATTGCAATGAAAACTGTTCAATAAAGAAGCATTATACAGCCAATCTCTTAACATTCATCTAGAACGCCAAAAAATAGGTGGTGTCCAAAATACATTACTAGTATTCTACTGTAAATATATTTTGGTCATCTGACGAACTTCATGGGGATGTTGTGCGATTGCATACTTGGAGGCGTATTCTGTGGGTCTGACGATATTTCCTCGATTTCAATAAAAACTCTAAAAGTTATCAAAATAGATGCCTGTTAAGCGAAGAAATTTGATTATTTACAAGAAAATATTTGTTAATTTATGCTACTTTCATAATAAAGCAGTATTCATGGCTAAACATGGAGATAATTGCCCTGTCCAAATTATATATACCTGAGGGTGTCCAAAACATATATTCGGTGTCCAAAATGCAATTCTAACAGGCGATTGGAAATTGTGATTTTCTCAGCTTAAAATGCGTTCGTTAAGCTTTTTATCACCAGGAACGCAAAGTACAATCATATTTTAAGCGTAATAGCAACTTTGCAAAATAATCAATTCCTTTTTGAGGAAGCTAGGGGACGATTTTTCCAACGTTGTCCTCAGCCTGTCCAAAATACATGAATTACCCTAGTCAGGATCTGGGAAACCGAACAGCTACCAGAGGAGTGGAAGGAAGGGGTAATCTGCCCCATTCACAAGAAAGGCGACCATTTGGAATGTGAGAACTTCAGGGCGATCACTATTTTGAATGCTGCCTACAAAGTGCTATCCCAGATCATCTTTCGTCGTCTGTCACCTAAAACGAATGAGTTCGTGAGAAGTTATCAAGCCGCCTTCATCGACGGCCGGTCGACAACGGACCAGATCTTTACCATACGGCAAATCCTCCAGAAATGCCGTAAATACCAGGTCCGAACGCATCACCTGTTCATCGATTTCAAAGCGGCATACGACAGTATCGACCGCGCAGAGCTATGGAGAATCATGGACGAAAACGGCTTTCCTGGGAAGCTGACTAGACTGATTAAAGCAACGATGGACGGTGTGCATAACTTTGTAATGATCTATAGACTATTTTAGAAATTCTCCCAGGAATTTTACTTGAGACTTTTTTAGGAGTTTATTAAGAAATTTCTCACTAGATTCATCTTCAAACTGGTGCATGAGTTTCCTCCGAAATGATTCCGCATTTCCTCTTAGGATTCCTTAATGAATTGTATAGAAAATTCCTTCAAGGATTCATGCTTGTACTCCTTCAAGTATTTCTTCAAATCTTTATGAAGCAATTCCTGCAGAAATATTGGAAGATTTTTTTCCAAAAGGCTATCTTTGAGATTTCTCCGAAAACAAAGAAATTCTTCCAGGAATTCCTCTATGAATTTCTCCATAAATTCCTCCAAACGTTTATTTGAAAAAAAAAATGCAAGTCTAGGAGATTTTTTCCTAAAACTTTCCAAAAATATTGCTTGAACTTCTCCTGAGGTTCCTTCAGGTATTTTTTATATTCAAGGATTTGATCAAGGGCACTGATTTTGAAATTTTTCTAGAAAATTCTCCAGCTATTCTTCTGGAAGTTCTTCCAGGAGTTTCTCTCAAAGTTCCTTTGTTTCTAAAAAATACTTTGGATTTATTCCGAACTTTCTTCAGGGATTCTTTCAGAAGTGTTTTTTTTTTCAAAGAATGTCTCAACTATTCCTGCTGCAATTACTCCGGAATCTATTCCATAACTTGGGATTTTTTCAACAAATTTTTCATTCAATACCTGCAGAACGTTCTCCATGTATTTTTCCAAAGATTCCTGTAATTTTTTTCATTTCTCCATTGGTTTCCCGAAGGAGTCCTCCATGATTTTGTGATGTTTCTGCATGATTTCCTTTAGAAATTTCTTCTGGTAGTAGTTTAGGAATTCTTGTGTACAAAACTCCTCAGCATTTATACGGGAAATTTTACTGAGAATTCTTTTAGAGTCATCTCCAGGAGTTCTTCAAAGGGTTCATTCAGAAAATTCTCCAGGGAATTCCACCAGAATATTTGTCTGCATTTTCTGTAAGAAAAGACCCCTTGGTTGGGGCACTTGTTGAGGCACCCTTCTATTGACCCATAACTTGACAAAGTGTTAAGTGTAAGTTTGAAAACACTAAATAAAGTAAAAAAAATCTGGAGGACATTTGTAAGAGATATCTTCAGAATTTCCTCAACGGATTTTTCTCCCTGAAATTTCTCAAGTATTTTCTCCTTGGAATTATTTGCAGAGTTCCTCCAGAAGTCTCTTATGATTTTTTATGAGGCTCTGTTTTTTTCGCGTATTCTCCTAGATATTACCCTAGGCGTCCATCCAGCAATTGCTCCTGAGATAGCTTTAGAAATTGCTTCAGCATGTTTTGTCCAATTTCCCTCTAGGAAATTTCCAAAAATTTCCTCTAAGAGATTCCAACGGTATCTCCAGAAGTTTTTCTAATTGATTTCTCGAAACAATTCTCACTCCTGGAATTTCCTAAATAATTCTTCAGTAATGCTTGTGAAATTTCTGAAAGAAATTCCGAAAAATCCCTGGAGAAATATTTGAATGAAAATCTGCTAGGATCTCGGAAGATATCCCAGGGGATATTTACGATAAAACCACAGGGCCAGTTTTTTCAAAGAAAAAATGCTTGAAAGAATTTCTGCAGGAATCATTGAAGAAATTTCTCAAAGAGTTCTTGCAGAAAACTTGGGAAGAATTTTTGAAAAAAATCTTATAGAATTTGTAAATGAATTTTAGATGAATTTCTGAAAACTCCATTGAGGAACTTTAGAAGAAATCCCTTGCTGAAATTCCCCAAGAAATCTTTAAAATTCTGTAGAAATCTCTGGAAATAAAAATCAGGAAATTTTAGGAAGCACTTTGAATGAATCTCTGGAGGAACACCGGAAGTTATCCCAGGAAAATTCCTCAAGGAATCTCAGAAGGAATTTCCTAAGAACTTCCTGGCGGAATTTCTTGAAAAAACGGGGGAATTCCCAGAAAAAAATATTGACGAATATATAGGAACATTCTGGGGGAAATCATTGAATAAAAATCTTGGTATTCCTGAAGAAATCTGTTTACAATTGTTTTAATCCTTTTTAATACCTGAAGAAGCGTCTGAAAATGTCCCAAGAAAATAATCTTAAGGTATTTCTACTGAAATTTTCGTAGGAATTCCTAGAAAAAATCCAAATTTCACTAAGAAGCTATTTTCTTACATGTAAGGCAGCACAACAAATAAAAGATTGGTTTTCTTATATTATATTATATTATATATTAGCGAGTGTGCTCCTACTGAGAATTGAAATTTTGTTTATGTTTTTTTTGTCTCAGTGAGTAATTTGGAGTAACCTCGATGACACCACTGCACTGTCTAGGACTATACCTCTAGGAATACTTTGGAAATTACTTCGCTAAATCTTTCCTACAAGCTACTCAGCGTTGGCAGTGCCCGTGGCGCAAGTGGTCAAATGTTTGCTTCAGCAGATGGTCATGGGTTCGATCCCATCCCCGGCACTTTCGTTAATGGTTTTTCCCCATCAGAGCAACTGCCACTGACCCTCTTCTGAGACCATGGCTCAAATGGACCCAGATACTTGTACATCGGCGAACGTTAACTCATAATGGATCCCCAATCGGACTGGAAAAAGGAACAACCAACCCGAGCAGAGGAAAATATCAAAATAATAACAACGGAATCACAAAACCTGTTTTTATATCTCGGTTTGTTATTATTAACTTATTAAGTCATCACCGTTCCATAACATGTTCTGTTGGGCAATCTTATTTTGTTATGATCGTGCTGTTGGTATATTTTCTTTAAATTACATTTCAATAACATGTTTTGTTGTAGCACAAGTTCAGGTATTATTGTGTCATTGAGACTGTACAAACATTTGATCATTAATATTACAACATAACTAGCTTTGCAATCAAAACTACACCATTCGCGATTTTCGTTGTTCAGATCAGTCCGAGAGGAACTGTAAGAGAATAGTTATTTATGTAACGAGTGGCAAAAAGTTGATTTTTTCAGCACGAGTCGTACATTTATCCGACGAGGCTTGCCGAGTTGGATAAATACGAAGAGTGCTGAAAAAATCGAGTTTTGCAACGAGTTCCATACAAAATTTTATGCAATGATTTTTTTATTATAAAACTCATTTGAGTTGCATAATGTTCATAATGCAACTCAAATGAGTTGCATTATGAACATTATACAACTATTTTTTATTATGCAACTCATTTCAGTTGCATAATGAACCAGTTCGGAAAAATTGGTTATTATGATACCAAAATGAGTTGTATAAAATATAAATTATGTTACTGAATTGCATAAAATATTATTATGTCATCAGTTCCTCTTCTTTCTGACATTACGTTTTAACTGTGACAAAGCTAACTTATCTCCCTTTTGATTTATAAGCACTTTGAAAAGTATCCCATGTAGGGGCATCTGGGGTAATACGCACTGTCGAGGCAAAACGCACCCCCTTTGTTTTTCAGGGATTATCGGTTTTAGAGCTTTGAAACCTTATCAGTCTAATAGAACGTCTTAATAAATGAGCATCTGGAAAATTTTACATATCTGCGTTACGTAATTAGTGAGAAAAATGAATACAATTGAAAGGCACGATTCTGATGTAATTTTCCCGATCGTTTGTCGAATGATTTGATGGCGAAAATCGACCAAACATGTAATGCTGTTGAGTTTATTCAGTTCATTGAGGGCAATGCTAAGCATAGGAAAAATAACTTAAACAGTAATCTACGTAAATTATATGTTTTAAACTATTTTATTTTTTGCTATTGATTGGGGCAATATGCACTCCATTGGTTGGGGCAAAACGCACCTATAGCAAACAAGCTGTAATCATATCTATGAGTGCTCTGTAAGTAATCGCAAACAAAATTGAGCTATTGTTTGTCTTAAAACCTTATAAAACATGCATTTTGTCTAAGAAGTAAAAAGATTTCTAAACTCGACGGTGCATCTTGCCTCAATGTTGTGGTGCGTCTTGCCCCTTTGTTTGAGTGCATCCTGCCCCATTGTTGTAGTGCATTTTACCCCGAGCAAGGGTGCATACTGCCCCGCATAAACATACGAAGCCGTAATGTTAGTCTTTACAAAAAACGTTATTTTCAAGAGCTGAACTGTATTAAGGCTGAAATTTTATTTGGTTTCTCTTAGAATGAAAGTACCTATATGCAATAAATGCATGCATTAAACCAATAAATTATTGCCTTTTTATATGCATTTGGACGCATCTTCCTTAAGTGGTGCATATTACCCCAGAATCCCCTACCTCGGATTCGCCCACCTGTTTCTCCCGCTTGGAGCACACCCTATTTACGAAAGTTGAAGCGCGCGCGCAATGCGTGTCAAAGAAAGCTACGTCGCCAACGAACGCCTATCAATAAACGCAACTTCCATCGTGCCAGCAATGCATACCGTTTCAATAACGCCTCCCTATACAAATCGTACGTTTTGCGTGTCCAAATGGGTCTAAGAAGAAATCCTCGTGGTTTTTGGCGCTTCGTTAATTCCAAAAAGAAAAATAATGCTATCCCAACAAAAGTACATTTGAACGATGCATGTGCGATGTCTGCACAAGGATCAAGTCATTTATTTGCTAAACACTTCGAATCTGTATTTTCCCTGAACGCCGCTTCTGAACGGGAGATTGCAGACGCTGTCCGTGATGTTCCCGTCGACATCGTTGATCTGGGAATGTTCACTATAAACCCGGACATGGTCTCACTGGTGGCTAAAAAACTAAAACGATCATATGTTCCCGGTCCCGATGGATTACCTGCAGTTATCATCTGCCGTTGTATTTCTGCATTGGCACAACCTTTGTGCGATATTTTCAATCGCTCACTCCAGCAGGCCAAATTCCCACGCATATGGAAACAATCGTATATGACACCTGTTTTTAAACGTGGTGATCGCCATAATGTCGCGAACTATCGGGGAATCACTAGCTTGTCAGCTGTCTCCAAACTGTTTGAGATAATAGTATGTGGAATCATCTTCGATGCCACAAAAAGCTATATCTCCACTGAACAACATGGGTTCATGCCAAATCGATCGGTCACTACCAACTTGCTGACTTTCACATCAAAGTGTTTGAGGGGAATGGAAGCAAATGCCCAGGTGGACGCTATTTACACCGACTTGAAGGCAGCGTTTGATAAAATTGACCACGGAATACTTCTACGAAAGTTATCTCGCCTCGGTGTCGCTTCGCATTTGGTGTCTTGGTTGGAGTCATACCTTACAGGACGAGAGCTTCGAGTGAAGATCGACGGCTGTGTATCATCATCATTTTCCAACAAGTCCGGAGTTCCGCAAGGAAGCAATCTTGGACCGTTGCTTTTCATTATTTTCTTCAATGATGCTGCTTTGGTTTTGGACGAAGGATTGAAGGTGATCTATGCGGATGACCTGAAGCTGTATACTGTGGTGCGTTGTATAAATGATTGCAGACATCTTCAGAACTCGCTGACACTTTTCGCAGATTGGTGCCATAGAAATAAGCTGACTATAAGCGTGGAAAAATGTCAGGTGATTACTTTCCACCGCACACTACATCCGATTGATTTTCGTTATCATATTGAAGGAGACCCCCTGAACAGAGTGACTAGTGTGACGGACCTAGGTGTTCGTTTGGATACTAAAATGACATTCGATCTTCATCGCTCTGAAATAGTATCGAAGGCATCGCGTCTGTTAGGCTTCATTTCCAAAATAGCCAAGGATTTTTCTGACCCGCATTGTTGGAAATCTCTTTACTGTGCACTAGTACGCCCAATTTTGGAAAATGCCTCCGTCGTATGACATCCGTACCAAGTCACGTGGAGCCTAAGAAATGAACGAATTCAGAGACGGTTCATCCGCTTAGCCTTGAGAAGTTTGCCTTGGAGAGATCCTGATAACTTGCCACCCTATCCAGACAGATGCCGGCTACTAGGGTTGGAGACTTTGGAGCGACGACGAAAAGTACAGCAGTCGCTACTTGTAGCTAAATTACTTAATAGTGAAATCGATGCTCCAGCGTTGCTTTCTTCATTAAACTTCCGTGTTCCGACCATACATCTTCGAAATTCGACGTTACTGCAACCAACTTTCCACCGGACCGTGTATGGCTACAACGAGCCCTTCTCAGCGTGCATTCGTGCTTTTACAGATGTGGAGGAATTCTTCGTTTTTAATGAGCCGACAAGAAATTTCGCTAATCGTATAAAATCTGTGTTAAATGTCGTTCAAATGTATGTATGTAATATTAATTAATTTTATTCATTAAGACTAACATGTCAGATGAATTATTTAAAATACAAATACAAATACAAATACAAATTCATATGGAACTTTGGAGGAGTTCCTATCCGCAACAGAAAAAAAGCAAATATTGTTTTCAGATTGTTATCAATAACTTATTCATATCAAAATTTGTTATTGAAATATTTAAAAAAAATCGCTGTTATTAAGTTGTTATTAAAACTAACAAAACATGTTGTTAAACAGGTCTTCTAGGAACATTTTTTTGTTATAATTTTTGTTATTTTGCTGCTTATGACAGACAAGTTTAGAACAGGATATGTTATGTAAATAACATGAAAACAACTCTTTCCGTTACTCAGTTATTTTTCCAAAATAACACATTATATTATGCTGTTGCTATTCCCTTCTGCTCGGGAACGGCCACACATCAATATCCTCGTGCTCATCATTCTACCAAGTGCCAATTGGAGTCGCTCCGCTTTCCGTTCCGTGGGTTAGTTTTTAAGGATTCCTTCGGGATTTACTCTAAGATCTGTGGAGCGGACCTGGTCGGATGGTTAGAACACGTGACTATCACGCCGAGGACCTGGGATCGAATCCCACTCCCGACAAACTCACAAAACAAAATGTGAGTTCTTCCTTCGGAAGGGAAGTAAATCGTGGGTCCGGAGATGAACTAGCCCAGGGCTAAAAATCTCGTTAATACAAATAAAAAAAAACTCCAAGATCTTCTCCGATATGTGAAGGAATATGGAAAAATTCGTGGAGGAATTCTTGGAAGAATTTTTTTGAGGGAATTCCCGGACCGCACAATTCTCAGAAAAATAAATAAAAACTACTTCGAAGATTTATTTTGGAAATCTTCCGGAAAATTCTTCCAAAAACTCTTCCATTTTTTTTCCATTTCTGAGAGAATTCCTCCCTGTCCGCAATTGGGTTCTTTAGGGGTATCCGGATTATTTCATAATCGGATTCACCGCCCAACAATTAGTCGAAATCCAAAATTTCATAATTTTCGGAGTTCGGGAACTATTTTTAAAATGCATTTAAAGTTTGTATGGGGAAATTTTTTTGTTCGGGTTGAACTGTCACTTTAGCGATTGAACTGTCATTCTATCCACAAAAATGAAAATTGTTTTGTTAATTTAACCATCAAAACAAAGGTATTGGAAACCAATAAAATCACGTTAAACTTAGAAAAATGAGCTCTTTTGATTAGGCTATAGAAAAGAGCAATATTTTATTCACTAAACAACCCAATTGAATGGTTGACATATGCGCCTGTTTGTATAATGGAATCGCAAGTTATAGTTTCGATGCTTTCTTTTTCTAGTAGGGTGTCATTCCGACTGGATGGCTCAATGCGGTGATTAGTCTTGCTCAATCATGATCCGTATTTATCACCTTCAATGACCAGTCAGCAAAGATCCTACACAAAAGAAAAAAACCTTCAAAAGATAAAAGCGATAAGAAGATTGGCATGTTCTCACTGGACCTAATCTAATAAAATAATAGAATGTTTGATGTATCAATAAAAGCAGCAATCTTCTCCTCAGTAGAGGATTCCCCATCCGCATTCGTGTATCTAACCTACCGGGGTCAAAGTCGAAACAGCAACCTGTAACCTCTCGCCCAGTAAAGCAAAGTTTTTATCTCATTTACTTCGAAAGTCTTTCGCTATTTAGCACCCTCTCCCCGGAGTCCGACGGCGCAAGCGAATATATTGATTTGGCAAGTCGGAAAGTGTCTGAAACATCGACGTCCAGATGAAAGGGAGACTCGTTCGGCACTTTGGGGGAAGAAAGATAAGCTCCTACATACTACAAAAGAACTTCTTCAGAAACGGGGGGAAACAAACGAATCCGACTAGTTCACTTTCGGTAAGTGTGTTACACCAACTTAGCGCTATAAATAAGGGCTAATCAGATCAGGATCGGAATGCTTCTTTCACGATTGCTCTCGGGCCAGTCAGCGAACCGATTGTGTTCCGACAAGAAGCTCTCTCATGCCCAACAGTGTACAAGACTATAACAATGTAATCGGTTAAATTCATTACAATTATTTCGATCACAGATTGCGGCCGTGCCAAAATAGAACTCCACCACGCGCTGAGAGTTATTGGTCGAGGAATTTTGCCTATCCTACACGCACATGACAGCTCGGGAACGAAATATCATTTCACCACAACCACGGCGATGTTGGAATCAGATTTTTTTTCTGTTGAACAAGTAGAACACGCGACCATCACCACTGGACCATGAAATATTGAGCCCGTCAACAGATTTTTTATCCCTCCACAGACTGACATTTTTTTACGGCCTTTCGTACGACGCAGGCAGGAGTGGGTATATGGAGCAATCTACGGAGAGCAAAAAATGGAAAACATTTGCGGGAAATTTCCTGTTTCCATGTTGTGCTTTTTTTCTGGCGTGCGATTATAGAAATTCCCGAGCCGAAACAAAATCTGCAATGGACATATGTCGCGAACAACAGTTTTAAATGAGATTTTTTTATGTCTATTTTACAGATATGTGATATGTTTAATTTTTGATGGCAGATTGGCTAGCTTAATTTTAATTTAGTAATAAATGTTAGTTGGTGGTTTTGGAATATGTACTACGGAAGCTTCTATGTAATCACTTGAGAAGCTTGAAAGGCACAATCCTATTTATTTTATTATTCTAATATCTTTATGAGGAAAAAAATAGGGCATCAAGTACATTGAGATTGTCCGCTGTGCTCCAAAGTTCACAGATTTTCTGTTGGGGTTTCTTTGGATTTTTTCTAAGTCTTTCTTCCAAGCTTTCACCCGCGGTTTCCTTCAGAGGGGTTGTCCATAAACCACGTGGTCATGAGGGGGGGCGGGGGGGGGGGGGGGGGGGGTTCGGCCAATGACCGTTTTGTATGGACGAATAAAAAAATTTGTATGGACTAATGACCACGCGGGGGGGGGGGGGGTTGAGAAGTCCCAAAAAAATGACCACGTGGTTTATGGACAGCCCCAGAATGTCTGTAGCAGTTCCTGCAGAAATGTTTCATAAAATGGTGCCAAAGAAACGATTGGTTTTACGATGAGTAAAGAGAAATTGTGGAAGAGTAGAACGCAGCAAGGGCGGTAATGCTGCAGCACGGGACCCTACAGAACATATAGCGATATATCTGCAAATCACAAAGAGCAAGAGGCTACGCAATGAGAAATAAAAAGAACGTAGTGAGCAAACTGACACGCAGAGAGCAGTTTGCCTTTGCACACTGCATCATTTGTTCTGCTCACTGTGTAGGCAAATGCACAATGGATGAGGCGAAACGAAGTGAACACAAGTCCGACGCCTTTTTTTGGAATTTCAGATGGCGGCCATACAACTATGATTTGACGCCTAAAACAATGCCGTGTGTATTGGTATTTCCGGCATGGGGAAAAATGTGGACTCTCCAAGTAGTTGGAGTCTTAGGATATAGTCATAGAAGTTACGTTAGTTTAACGTCTGTTTGTCTAGGATTTCTATGATATCAGAGACAAACAGGCGTAACATTCACTGTCGAAATTTGCATCCATAGATGCATGCAAATAATTGATTTTTTTTCCTAAAGTAATCAACAAGCTGTAGTTTTGTCTTTCAAAGATCTATGTATTAGTGAGGTATGTGCAAAATTTCATTTTATTCGGTTCACTTAATCCAAAGATATAGCAATTCAACGAAAAACACTCAAATATGAGTTATTTTTACTAGAGTTGCTCTAACTTCATGTAAAGTTATCCAAATTTGTACCGTTTATAGTTAACTAGTTGTGCAACTGGGAGGATAAATTTGAGAATATTTGGTGCACTTTATAAAAAGTTACAGCTTGCTGAATATATTCGAAATAATTAATAAAACTTGCATGCTACAACAAAATTCTAGTTCCAATTTGCCACCTGCTGGCAGAACCTTGAACCAATTAGTTAATTAGCTGAGATGCCTTAACCAACCTAACAACATTGCCGCAGAGATATATGGAATAATTTGTTTTGCTCACTAGTGCCGCCTAGTGGTGGACTTTTGAATCAAATCGCCCATCATTTGCAAGTTCTTGACCAGTTAAAGAATATTGCCAAAGACATCAACTCTCTAAGTAATCAGAATCATGAGATATTTGGTATGAACATTTCATCAGTGTTATGTCTGTTTGTCTCTGGCATGAAGGATATCACATACAAGACGTAGAATTTGCGAAATTTTCATACCGTATCTTAGCACCATGATAGCTTAGATAGTTGTTTTTTTTCGGCAAAGTTGTTAGGCTAGCCAAGGTCTTACTGGTGATGGGCCATTTGGTTCAAAATTCCACCACTAGTTGGCGCTGACGATAAAACATATTTTATATTACATGTATCTCAGGGCTCTGATCACTTAGAAAGTTGGTTTCTTCGACACCCGAACAGGAGAAAATAGCTGAAGAATACCAAACTCAGGTATGGAAAACCGAATACCTACAACCTGAATGAGGTATTAGGAATCCCTGCATAAGAGGTAAAATACCAAAAATAAAAATTGGTGTAGGGCATGTGTGCCATCAGTAATCTCACGCTCCCATATTCATCCTATTCGAAAACAAGCGATTACGGCACCGATTGATTCCGTTCTTTTCGTTTTCATGGGTGCTCACTTCTAACAAAAAATACAAAAATAAGAAACACAACAAACAGCGCTTCAATCCTTTGTTTTTCGTAGGATGAAAATGGGAGCCACATGCTTAATAAGGGAATCAGTACCCTATATTCTGTGCATAACACATGAATAATAAGATCAGGTATGGCAATACCTAACAAATAGTCGGCGATACAAAAAGCGAGTTTTCCATAATTGAATTATACATACCTCATGCAGTTCTCAACACCAAACCAATAACTCGTTGAGGTATTTTATCAATACCTACAAAATACCAAAATAAGTTATTTTCAATAACTGGGTAATCAACCAATACCTCGTCTTGGTATGATACCTAACTTTGGTATGCTGTAGTTATGTTCTAGTTATTTGCTTCTGCTCGGGCAATGTTGTTGTTTATTAGGCCCTTTCAGTTGATTAGTCGATTGTTTCGAAATTTTGCCAGTAGACGGCGCTAGTTGCAAATTAGAAGAAGCATGTAACTTTACTTTTACTTATTATCTCGAAAATATTCACCGAGCTTTAACTTTTTAAAAAGTGTAGGGAAAATCCTCAAATTTCAATTGCTAGTTGTACAGCTAGTTAGTTTTTTTGTCTCCCCTTTTGGGAAAATTTAAGCCACTGCGTCCGATAAACTGAACTTTTGTGGCACAACTAGTTAGCTATAAATGGTATAAATTTGAGCTCGATTGGATAACTTCCATTGAAGTTAGATTCATCAGGAGCCTGAGATAAATAGGAAGACAATTTAATAATGTAGTGTGAATAAGTCACACTAGAATGGCCGTACCGTAAACCAGGGTCAAATTGATCATTCGGGTATTACATTGTAATTCAATACTAGGAACTCTTAAGCGTCGTAATGATCCTAAACTTTTAACGTCATCTGGTTCGTAGATGTCTAGAGATAAGCATAGACTTTTATTTTTTTAGAAAAAAGTTAGTTTTGCCTTATTTTTTAAGGAATTTGGAATGTATTTCTCATTAAGCTGAAATCATTGCTACCAAACAATCGATTGCTAATAGGACTTCCCGTAAATTCTCTGTTTACTGTTTTTGTAAATGTAAAAACAATAAAAATAGTTCATACTATTGCATCAAAATGTGTTTTATAGTCATTTTTTGTCAATATAATCTAGTTTATATGCAATAATTCGAAAACAGTAGGCCGTGGAATTTCGACGTCTAAGAAAGAATTGTTTATTTAGTCAAAATGAACAACTTTTTTGAAGACATAAACTCTCTAAAGTGTAACAGTAAAAAGTTACATGCTGACACTACTTATATTTATACTGTTACTGAAAAGCTATTATCTCAAAAACACCAAAAAATACCTCTCCAAATTTTTGGCAGTATGTTCACCTACTATTGCTTCGTATTTGCTGAAAATTTTAAGTTGCGATTTTTTGCGCTTTGTGAGATATTAAGGCATGAAATTCACACTATTTTTTCGAATTTGTATTTTTATTTTTAATTTTTAATGATAATATTCGACATATTCCCGTACAATGTGTTTGGTTTGACACATATGCATTAGGAAAAAAAATTAAACTCACATGGTTTCTGGTAAAAAGGTCAAAATTAGCTTAAAAACTGTTTTTCAATGATTGGTTTTTATTTTTTAAATAACTCGAAAACAGTAGGCTGTGTGAATTCTGACGTCTGAGAAAGAGTTGTTTATTTTGTCAAAATAAACAACTTTGTCGAAGACGTCAAGTCTCTAGGACGTAAAACAAAGAAGTTAGATGGTGGCGCCACCTATGCGGACGAGTTGCGAACTACTACGTTCTTAGCAATAGATGCCTCTGCTGATGTCAAACAACTTTGTCGAAGACACCATGTGTCGGAAATGCTTCGTTTAGGAGTAATTAATTTAGTTCCGCTAGATTGCGATTCTGGCCCTTAGTGCAATGCTTATTTGTATACTGATCAATTTCGCCCCAAAGTGGCATTTCCATTTTTTTTTTTGATTTTTTGAGTTATTTAACTTAAAGTTTGAATTTGTTGAACAAAGTTCTGTCACATGGTTCCATGGAGATCCACTGGGTACTGGTTTTAGAGAAATTCTTTTGGCAATATTTGAATTGCACTGATGTTATCCGCAAAAGTTTTTGACCCCGGTTTACGGTACTCATTTCACAATAATGACAAAAAAATATGACAGAACATGGCAGATACATATTTGTCTTCGTAAATACGTTCTAGACACGCGCTGAAAAGCCCGCATCCGGCAGTGTGCTGTTTGCAAGTGGAAAATTCCTAGCAGACAATAGAACGTGTAGCTCAGCAGCGAAGCGAAAGTTATTTTTAAACACAACCCGGTTCATTTCTGTGTAGCGATATGGAACCTTTGGAACCGTGTAGCGCTTCTTAATACTACGAATGGGTTTTGATTTATCACATTTTCTGTATTGTTTTAACACAGAAACTAGAAGGAAAGGCATATCTCAATTTTTGGTAACTTTTCTTCCGGATAACTACCGGAGGGGTGGAAGGAAGGGGTTATTTGCCACATCTACAAGTAAGGTGACAAGTTGGAGTGCAAGAAATTCCGAACAATCACAATTCTGAATGCCGCCTACAAAATAATATCCCAGATCATCTTCTGAGTTTTTGGGAAGTAAACAAGCCGGCTTCGTTGACGGCCGGTCGATAACGGACCATATATTCACCATGCGACAAATCCTCCAAAAATGTCGCGAACACCAGGCACCCACGCACCATCTGTTCATCGACTTCGAAGCCGGCTTACGGCAGTATCGACCTCAAAGAGCTATGGATAATCATGAACTAGAACGCCTTCTCCGGGAAGCTCATTAGATTGATCAAAAGTTTCATATTCATAGTTCGTTCAAATCTCACCGGGAGCTGCAACAAGGTGATGGACTCTCATCGCTCTGGAAGGTGTTATGTGACGAGCAGGGGCACGATTTTCAAATTTGTCTTTTTGTGGATGGTATACTGCTAGAACATTTAGAACGATAGCAGAACAGTACACTCGCCTGAAACGTATAGCAGAAAAAGTCGAACTAACGGTGAACGCGTCGAAAACGAAGTACAGGCTGGCAGGAGGAACCACGAACGACAGGGCAAGCTTAGGCAGCAGAGTTACGATAGACGGGGACACTTTCGAAGCGGGGGTAGATTTCGTCTGCCTCGGGTCCTTATTAACGGCAGACAACAACGAAAGACGCGAATACGAATGCGCATCATCAGTGGACGTCGTCGGGTCTACTATGGGCTCCACAAGAATCCGCGGTCGAAAAAGATTCACCCCCGCATCAAATGTACCATGTACAAAACGCTGATAAGACCGGTGGTTCTCTACGGGCACGAGACCTGGACTATGTTCGAAGAGGGCATGCAAGCCCTCGAAATGTTCGAGCGGCGGGTGCTTGGGACCATCTTTGGCGGTGTGTAGCGGCGATGAATGCTGCACGAGCTTACTGCACTCTACGGTGAACCTAGCATCCGGAAGGTGGCAAAAGCTGGAAGAATAATCGCGGCATGTTGTGAGAATGTCGGAAACAACTTTGCAAAGCTGGTGTTCGCAAGATATCCTGATGGCACAAGATGATCTGAAGGGCAGCGTGCAAGTTGGGCAGACCAGGTGCCGAATAAGCTGGCAAATGTGGGACTCGGCCGAGGATGGAGAACTGAAAGCTAGAACCGAGTGTTGTGGCGAAGAATTTTTGATTCAGTTTCATTGTGATTGCAATGTTATGCTAAATAAATAAATTCAAACATGCTCTTGTCTTCGGGTTCGGGAGGATACATAGCACAGAATGAAACAATTAAGTTTTGAATTCATTCAGGTAAAAGTTCTAATTGATCACTCATGACCCATTACTTCATTGGAGGTTTTGATTTGGAATTGAATAGAAATGCAGTTGATGGGGCCCATATAGCCGAGGCGGTAAACGCACGGGTATTCAGCATGACCATGCTGAGGGTGACGGGTTCGATTCCCGGTCGGTCCAGGATCTTTTCGTAAAGGAAATTTCCTTGACTTCCTTGGGCATAGAGTATCTTCGTGCCTGCCACACGATATACGCATGCAAAATGGTCATTGGCAGAGGAAGCTCTCAGTCAATAACTGTGGAAGTGCTCATAGAACACTAAGCTGAGAAGCAGGCTTTGTCCCAATGAGGACGTTACGCCAAGAAGAGAGAGAGAGAGCAGTTGATGAATTAAAAATCATGTTATTGAAAGACGCGTGTTTCTTTAGAAGCTAATGCATTAAGAGGCGCTTTTAGTTTATATGGCTTCAATCATCATGAAAATCACACAGACTGAGTACAACAAGCTTTAGAGTGAAATGATCTGCATCATAAACAAATATGACTCCATTGACTGACGGTGTTAGTGTATCAACCTCAATGGTTTACTTTTTTCTAAGTTCTATAACTTTTCGGTCGACGAGTCTCTGTTTACCTAGCAAAAATCTTACAGATCATCGAACGCTGCAACCGCTGGAATAAATCCAGCTAAATCTGCTTTACGTTGCCCTCTTAGCGTCCATTTGCGTTGTCCTAGCCATTTTCCTAGTACAGCATTTTTGCATAAATATTCAAAATCGACTAGAGAAACATCGGCGTTCGCAAATCCACTCATGGTGCCATTTCTGCCGGTGCTTCCGTTGTGCTTTCGCAGAAAAGTGGGTATACCTAGGTATACGCCACGCCGGAATCCGAGTGGAAGGCATAAGACATATTCGAAAGGGATTTGCTTCCTTAAGGTTATTGTTGGGGCCAAGATTTTCTTGTGGCCAACAGCATCCGACGGACGTTTTCTTTGCTCACCGATTCGGTTGCCCTCCTGCCCGCTCGATCTCCGAAGGGGCTTTGAGGATTCTGTGAATATTGAAAAGGATTTCGCGCGTGCCTTTTCTCTACGGGTGGTTTAAATTATTGATGTTCCGCGTAGTGACGACAACCTATAGACGGTGACACTTTTTCCTTCTTTACAGTGTTTGGCGTGATGGAAGCAGCAATTCCCCGTGCGCTGAGTTTCTCGTAGTTCTTAAGAATTTTTATATGCAAATCGCTTGGCGCTTGTGTGTGCTTCCAACAGGTGTTGATTTTTCTTGGATTGAAGGGAAAGTCACCCTTTCAAGAGTGACTAGATGGACTTTATCTTTGTTGGCATCTCAGTTTAACAGAGATGTTTCAGTCTATTTAAATTCTATAGGAACCTTTTTTTACCTTAAGTAAATAAATCAAGAAACTCTGGTAACACTCACTGTGGAGTCTTAAATTACATAAAATCGAACACCATAAATTGACAACGCCGTGATCGAACGCAGCATATTCTGCAAGAAACTCTCAACTTCCCACATCTCAGAAAGTCCACAAAATTCCATCCCCAAAGCATTAGCACAAAAGAAAATACCAAAAAAAGGAACACATATCACTTAAGATGAATGAACACCCTTCGTTTAATAACGTCCATATTATTAAATTCCGGTAGCCGTCTGCCGTTTTGTGTACACTGTCTCATTTTCATACCTTGATTAAAAATGCAGTGCTAAAGAGACGAGTCAGTGCATTTCTCGTTTGGCGGCAACCGCAACATCAACAGCGATGACGCACACGCTGCACGTTAGTTCGGCGACGGCCTTTCTTACGGGCCTAGTGTATATGTAGTCTTCTTTTCGGTTAGACTCAATCGGACGCCAGTCAGCCGTGCACTGTACAGTGTCTGGCCGAATGCGTTGTTTAAGTAGCAGAGGTGCTTTGCTTATCGCATCCAGACTGTGCGATGTGCTGACTGCTGCAAGATGAGCACCATTAACATTTTTCGGCACCAATTTTGCCTACTGGATGAGGGTTGCAGAAAAAAAAAATCGCCGCACTTTGAGTAACTGGATTGAAGCCCACATTGCCCTCGAAGATGTCCTCATTTAGAACTTATCGATGAGCAATCTTGGCTACCAGAAGAATTAAGATACACAGCGTAGGGTAATGTGGGGTGCAAAATAACGCAACGTTTAAGATTTGCCAGTTTTTGCTATAGCAGTTAAGTTAAACATACCAGTAGTGCACTTCTTCGTCATTGTAGCTAATGTAAAGATTCTAAGATTCTGTCTAAGATAATTGGGTGCTCATATTGCAACAAACAATCCTGATCATTCCACGTAATGATGATGGTGTCTTTCTTGTTCCTTTTATATATCATTTCAGCAAAACTCAAGTAGAACGACGGGCGGAAGATAAGATTTTTTTTCAATTTCATCAATTGGTACAGTAAAACATTAAGTTAATGCTGCTGCTGTAAATTTGTATGATCCAATTTGATCAAATTGATAATTGGCACGAAGCTGGAACATCTCATACTGAATAGGGGGATTAGGGGCATAATGGACACCCTAAGCAAATGAGTATGTTAGGCCTGTATAACGAACAAAAACTTAACATATTATCAGTTGGCTTACAACTTTAACTTGTTTCCTACGTATTTCAATCATTTTCAGCAGGTAGAATGTCATGATTGTGAAGAAATAATGAATTGTAAACCGTGTGTTTTTTGGGGCTGGCAGGGAAGGTACGGGGCGAAATGGACACCCATCGGGGCATAATGGACACCCCTGCATATTTTATGCTGTATCTTTGATAACATCGACCAGTTAAGTAATTTGCCTGCGGAGATCAATACCACAGATATAATACTCCATCTTAGACGAGTTCACATAACATCAAAGTTAATTAAATAAATTTCAGGCTAAAATAATCGAATTGATTTTTTCCAAACTCTCTAAAACGCCTAACAGTATGCAACTCGCGTACATCCATTCATAATTGCCAGTGTTCATTTCGCCCCGAATCGACTACAACATTGAAATTGCTATTTTGGGTAAGTTCTGATCAAAAATATAATACTTAATCCATTGCTAAATCTGTGTATACATGTAGATAAGCTAACAATTCAATTGTTTTTATGGTGGACACACTCAAACACTCGTAATACCTTATTTGCTGCTGCTTCGAAATTATAAGAAATCCACCATATGAAAAACATATTTCAATTTCAATGATATTTTGATTATTTTGAGGGAATATAAATGGTACTCTTGAAAAATAGAACAATGACTTGTTCCTTTACACTTATGCAATCAAAGTTTTGCATAAAAGTCAACGGTTTCGGCAAAAACAGGGGTGTCCATTTCGCCCCGGGTGTCCATTATGCCCTTAATACCCCTACGTCTCGAGCGTCTGTCCACCAAGGAGGTGCGACTGAAACAGCGTCTGTACTGGCATCCCGCGGCTGAGTATGAAATGCACCTCCACCGGAAGCTATACTTAAGGTGGCAGCCCCACCACGGTGGATAGGGGACCTGAGGCCACCAACCTATTGTCTTCGAAAACCAAAAAAACCTTATTGCAACCGAAAATGAAAGATTACGAACTGATTCTGATTCTGGATATTTCACTCACACTTCCCGACCTAACAAGATTATAACAAAACTATCACAACGATTGCTAGAAACCACAGAACTTGGTAGAACTCTGTTGTAAGGATCCTCCGAGTAGTCTGAATTGAAAACAGCTATGCAATCTATATTATTTTTCTAAAATATTCCGTAAGTTACAAGTGCTACTTGGCTGACTGTAAAGTTTAGAGTTGCAAGCCCCTTGAAGAATTCAGAAAATTCGGATGTCGATGAAGATACGTTTTTCATACAATACAATAATAGCATTTGCAGCATGTCGGCTAAATAACCATCGAAAATCATAGATCTGCCTCAGCCCATAGTGTCCGACCAGTCTTGTCATCAGTCTTTAGTTGGTCATTCCAAAATAAGTTTGTCAAAGAGTCATGACTGGCAATCAATAATTTCTTGTATCTCAATCCCACAAAGTATATCAGTATTTTCCGGTATGGCGGTTGACCTGACCGATTTATTTACATAACATATTGACAGAACATTAGCGCATAACATTTCAGAATCCAATAAGGACCTGAAGGGGCGTCTTTGGGTAGCAAAAATCTTTGACACATAAGTTCAATGTTTACTGCAAACTTTCATCAAAGATTACTATTTTTCAGTAATTTCTCAAGAGATTCTTGCTGGACATTCTTCTGAGTTTTCTCTGAATATTCATCCCAATATTTCTCCTGCTATTACTTCAGAAATTCAGATTATTTTGCAGGAATTCTTTCTGGCTTTTTTAGCTCCTCAAGAGGTTTTTCTCCGGAATTCCTCCGGAGATTCTCTCAGACATTACTTCAGAAATTCCTCTAAAACGCTCTTTTAAAAGTTCTTCTAGAAGTTCTTTTAGGAGGTTTCTTAGAAGTTCCTCAAACATTCCTCTAGGGATTGCATCAAAAAGTTCTCTTTGGATTCAATGAGACCTGTCTTAGATTTTTTTTCTGGGAACCCTTTAGGAAGCCCTTTCGAGATTGTTTCACAAATCACTTCCGAAACGATTTCTTGACGTTTCTCCTGGAATATCTCTAAACATTCTTCATGGAATTACTGCAGAGTATTCTTCAGATTCCCAGGCATTCCTTGAAAGATACTTTCAAAAATTCCAATTTCTTCAGATCATCCATCAAGAACCTCTTCAGATTTTTTTGGATTTATTCAAGAACTCCTCCAATACTTTTGCCTGCAGTTTCTGCTTGAATTTCTGCAGCAATTCCATAATTATTTTTCAGGTTTCTTCAAAAACTACTCAAGACTCCTCGGGGATTTTTTTTCTGAAACTCCTACAGGGTTTTTTCCTTGTATTTCCCCAAAAGTATAAAAGCATAAAATTCATCTAAGAATTCCTACAGTGATATCTCAAGGTGTTCCTCTTGGTTCCCCCCTTGGGAAACTCTAAACCAAAGATTACATCAGATTCATACTATATTCTTCTAGAAATTTCTCCAGAGCCATCTCAAGTAGTTCCTCCAGGTATTTCCTAGAGATTCTGGGAGAAACTCTACTAAAGATTGCGTAACAAAATGCTTCAAAGAATTTTGTTAAGGAATCTCTTCAGGAAGCTTAAAAAATCTTGAAATTTCCAAAAGTATCTCCAGGAATAGCTATAGAAATACCTTCATAAAGTCCTTGATTTTTTTTTCCAGTTTCTTTGTAATTTCATGAAGTACTTCTGTAAAATTCTGTAGGCATTTGACATAGTCTTGGACATTGTGTACTTTGTCTTCGACGCATTAATGACTTAATCCGATTCGCCTCGCTTCATTCTTTGGTCGGATGTACGTTTCCGCCATCGCCTCAAATTTGCGAGCTATAATATCAATATCATCAGCGAAACCAAGCAGCTGAAGGGCTTCGTGAAAATCGTTCTAAAGGTGTTTATCCCCGCTCTCATTTAAGGACAAACGTCTTGAAATCCCGCTTCGACAGCGCATCAGAACTTCAGACGCACAAATGTCAAGAAGCAAGCTTGAAACAACAATTTATTTTATTATTCTGTTCTTGCTCACTTGTAATAAGCTTAAAATAAAAAGGTCAGGTGCGCTGGTTTTGTTTAAGAAGAGAATTGTGCTTTTGAAATCGTGAGTAAGTGCCAAAGTCGGCCATTGGTGCGGCCATTTTGGAATTCTAACAAGTCTGTCCTTAAGCAATGTTAAACAGCACGCACGAAAGACCATCACCTTGCCGTAACCCTCTGCGAGATTCGAAGACACTCGAGAGTGTCCCTGATACTCGAACTACGCACATCACCCGATCCATCGTCGCCTCGATCAATCGTATCAGTTTATCCGGGAATCTGTATTCAAGCACAATCTGCCATAGCTGGTCTCGATCGATTGTATCATACGCCGATTTAAAATCGATGAATAAGTGATGTGTGGGCACGTTTGTATTCGCGGCATTTCTGCAACACCTGACGGATGGCGAATATCTGGTCCGTTTTAGCCCGTTAGTATGTGCCGCAAACGCATGAATCACGAATTGTACCAAAGTTGTACACTTGATAACGACAGACTTCAGTGCAATTCAGTAGGCTTATTACATTGTTTGAATATCTAAAAAAAATGCATGAACAATATTCAGCAGAGAAACATATGAAAGTCGACGCGACTTCGTAGATGGCCACGAATGCGTATGTTTCAGAAGTGGCCGTGCGATCTGCGATGTCAGTCATTTAAACGTTTCATAAGCCTCAAGGTGTGGGTTCGATTCCCGCTCTAGAGGAAAATTATTCGTCAAATGGAAGATTCTTCTTTGGACTACTGGGTGTTATGTGTGTTGTCCGTTGCCTAATGTTAGTGCCTGTTTAGTCTGTACAACCTCTGCTCCGGTGGAAGACGGTATAGGAACTTTTTTGTTATATGCTCAGCTTAAACGTCAGAAATTCTTATGAGGAATTTTTATAAAAAAAAATCTCATGGTTTCAAAGACCTTATAAAGACCTCGATCTGTCAATGAGAAACTAATTGTCCAAGTTCAAAAGAATATTTTGAAACAAAAATCCAATGCTCCCCGTTCTACTTTATACATTTTCCACCGCGCAGCAGTATTTGCTTAATTTGCACTTGCCGTCTCAAAGATGTTCCAAAAATGAATTCAAAATGCACTTAATCAACCGTGTCCCACCGGAACCGGCTTAAGCGGTTTTAGTTAAAAACCTAACCACGACCCATTTGACCAATGGCTTCAATTAAGCGATGATCCCTGCATCGCGCGTCGTACGTCTTCAGCTTCGCGGGGCATCGTGTTCCCTAAAATTTATTTCGATCTCATTCCGCTGTCATTCAGGAATTATCACACCCACCTTTGTCACGGTTGCCGGTTCTCACTTCATCATCGTTACCTACTCCGTTTTCCCCTTCTTGGCTTACTTGAGCCAACAGCGGATTCCCTCCAGAACGGCAGCATCCACACGCGGCCCGCTAAAGATGATGACGAATTAGTATTTTCAGCATAACAAGAGTTTGATTAATGGTGGTCTAGAGGGTGTAGTTAACTTTAACGTTTTTATTGTCTGCAAGTAAATATCGCTTCCCGTGAGCTGTGCGTCCCTCGCGTGTTTGTTCTAATCGCCCGAGGGAACCCCTGCTCTGCTGTGCATCCCGCATCTTGGCTACTGGAGGTTCCAATCCAATAGCGAAAGGGGTTAAGCCCTTCATCATCTGGCCAAATTGTATCGCCCGATGAAATATGACTTTCCCGGCCCGATGAGCTTGTTCACGCTTCGACTGTTGGGAATCTTTATTTCAGTTCATTTGCTTCTACCACCACGATCGTCCATGAAGGATAGTTATGGTCAAGTTATGGTTCATTCGTTCGAGGGTATGGAAAACAAATACAAATGATTCTTCGAAGAGATTAAATAGTAGTAAAATGTAAGTTACATTTAGATTTAAATGGCATGGATTGAATATTAACTGCAAATTTCCAGAACTGAAAATGTTTCAATCACCTGACTCATCCCAATAACTTCCTTGGGCATCGTTACGAAATATGATCCAAAACTAATGCGTTGAATCAACTTTCCAAATGTTCAAAAAAAAACACAACTTTGGTTAAAAGGAACGTTCAACACGATTTCCACCGCCATTGAAGAAGCTTCAAAAGCGTCCCGTCCTTGGTTCTGGATGCTTATTATTTCACACTTGTGTCGTTTTGCCCATAAATGTGAATTTATACGCAGATGACACGCAACGAGCAAGCCTTCGGGCGAAATTGCCACTTCAAGATCGAACGGTAATCGTTTCTGCCATTCCGCGTCGCGTCGGGAACTTTATTTGTAGCAATCAGCGTTTCTGCTACCGTGCCTCTCGTCACCACCACTGACTGCCACCAGTCGCTCTGAAAATGGCATAACATGAATTAATTTTCTTTCACTCGGGCAATTATTTAACAAATCGTAAATCATATCACATATAAACTTGCCCCTGCTCTGACTGACTAAACTTGGAATGTGGCGCCCCCTGATTTACATCCGCGTGAAGGATGCGCTTCCTACCTTCCTGCCCCCAGCTGGCTGTCACTGTCGAACGAGTATCTCTTCCTCTATTGGGATGATGGAAGTGCATCTTGGCGCGTCTTCGCGTCGCTAATAAAGTGCGATGCGTTTGCTTTACTGGTTCGCTCGACACAGTGATGAGGTGCCCCTTCAGTTTCACCTAGATTTGAGACGGCGGGGAACAAATGATCGTATAAACAGTGTTATCAATATGAAGCATTATAAAGAATTGTAGACAAGAATGATTTTCCACGTTATCTGGCAACACTTCCATAGTCGGCTCACCTTCGCAGCAAGAATATGAAGAAAATCACTACAACTCCGTCTGGCTTTTCTCGATTGATAACTAATTCATTGCTGTTTTGTACCCTCGTCCCTTCCCTCGTTACCCGATCGACGCACCCTGATGCATCATCGCAACCAGACAAAACCAATGAGCGACGCGTTGTGCGTTGGTTGTGGGTCTCCACCGTTGCATCTCCATTGGATTCAAAATCGGGGTCGTTCAAATATCACGAAAGAGAGGATGAAGATGCACATCAAACAATTGAAAATGATTAAACTTATATTATGTTTTGCTTATCATTCACTAGTTCATATTCAGCTCCTTGTGTAAAAAAATAACACCGCTAGCCATGATGGTCTCCAATAGCGGAAGGTCCGAAAGAACTTGAAACTATTGAGAAATCATCATGTCTACACTGCCGTTCTACGCCCGATTGTCCCATGTTATATGGGAATCCCATATAACATGGGACAGTTATGCGTATAACGGCAGTACAGGTCGTAAGCCCTGATAAAGTGTGGAACGTTTTGATGGCTGTGATCCCTGACCATCATGTCAAAACCCAGGGATACCCAAGCAGGCTTCCCAAAAGTACCGCATCATGATAGCATTTTGATGGCTGTCGCACTCTTATTCCCATGACAGCCTTGTGAATGCATGGTACATGACAGCCCACAGAATAAAACTCATGCGACGTACAACATCACTGTCGGGAACTGCTCACATCGTCTGCTTTCGCTGTGCGTTCGTTCGCCGATGACAACCTCGGCTCTCACCAGTGAAGAGAATTGTCAGACAAAAGAGGCACAAAACAAGCAACAAAGAAGGCGCGGCGATTACTCTTTATCCCAACTGGTTACAGATAATGACATGATCCCGAAAATTTTTGTTGCAGAAAACGGAAGCTGAATTTGTTGCGTACTTTTCAACTCGTGAAAAATCAATTATTCTGGTTCCCTACTGGTTCAATTACTGGTTCCCTTATTAAGCATGTGGCTCCCATTTTCATCCTACGAAAAACAAAGGATTGAAGCGTTGTTTGTTTGATTTCTTATTTTTGTATTTTTTGTTAGGAGTGAGCACGCATGAAAACAAAAAGAACGGAATCAATCGGTGTCGTAATCGCTTGTTTTCGATTAGGATGAATATGGGAGCATGAGACTACTTATGGAACACATACCCTACATCTTCAGCAGCGTAGCAGTGTTTACCGACTCGAAGTTACCGCTCGAAAATCACAATGTAAGGCTTTAAAATCTCTAAACTCGTGCTGCATGATCTTTATCCCATTCTTTTCAAGTTGGGACAAACCTATGTCGCATTGGGTAGAATGTCGCAACAAATTCAGGTTGCGACATTGTCATTATTGTTGCACGATGATTGAATTTTGATTCACTGGCTCTCACCCAAACCGTCTCTCGTTGGCTGTACACGAAGTGAAGAAAATCGCTGCGCTCGGCCCGAGCATTTTACTTCTGTTGAACGTGTCGAGTATCGTGGTATATCCCACGCTCAAAATTTTCGACGCATTTAATGTATTATGTAATTTTTCAAATAGAGAATATGTACTTGTAAGTCTTGTTCTAGTACACTCAAATTAATTTACTGATAGAATCTAAGTGCAGAAAGCACATATATCACGAACGAGAGAGAAAAAAATCATTTTATGTGCAACAAATGAAAATTAAAAGTTACACAATTATATTTCATTCATCCTGTAATATATGTGAAGTGTAGCAACATAAAAAGCAACCGTTTCAACATAAAAACCAAGCACAAGCATAACAAACATGAAACGAACATGGCGCGTGCAGAAGGCATACATTTTGTCGTAGAAAATTTATTTTTCCGGTGCTCCGTGGATCGATTCGCTGCTGCTTTCGAAGGTAAGTCAACTTATTATTCAGACTTTACAAAATTTCTCAAACTTCATGCATCCCTTTTGTATTTTTTATAGAATCGCATTTTATCGACCACTTCTCCACCGTCACCAAGGACGAGGATGTTTTAGGAGCTGCCGGATGCAGCTGCGACGGGAAGCTTTCAGAGCCCAGTGACGACGTGCTATATGGACAGCTAAAGTTATCTAAAGTCAAGTGTTAAAATCGAGATTAAGATCAATAAAATCTGCTTGATCGCGTAGACTATGCGAAACTTGGATTTATTTACATTTTGAAGCTAATTCCACGTGTAAATCGTGTTATTATTCGTCATAATAAAAACTATGCACTGAACGATTGAAAATCAATAGCGACGCACATAAATTATATCATGATTGAATCGACAAAGATTTGATAGCGCTGCACTTATTTTCCAAGTGTAAAATCAACTGGTCACAATCTAAGTGCAGAACTTTTAAATTTAATATGTTTTTTCTTCTGAGTGTAGAGTATTTTGCATAGCATTATGTTTTATTGGCATGTGAAATGCACTGCCATGTTTTCAATATAAAAGACAGTTTAATCTCACATCAGTGGTATATTTTAGCCAGATTACAATTTTGAAAAAAAGCTGGCATTCCGCCCCTGAGGCATTTTGTGAAAGGCATATCATGTTTGTAAAAAAATATTTATTGAGCACATATTATCAGAACCGTAGCGTGCGGTTGGCCAGGTTGGCCCCCGCCAAGGGCGCCAGCCTCAGAGGGGCGCCGAAAAGGCCTAAGGCTAGAAGAAAACAGGATGATGCTATTGTTTTCTTAAATGTTATCAAGTTTTCACTATTTTCAGTATTTCAAATTGGTAATATGTTACCTGAGAATTTATCTACCATAAAGTTGATATTGCGAAACAATTTTAGTTTTTTTTTAATGAGCAAAGCTTTCAAAGTTCTGCTGAAAATTCTGGAACATTTTCACTGGGAAATGTCTTGAAATTACTTCCGAGGATTTTCACCGAATTCATTGAAATATTTCTATTATTTCTTTAAACATTCAGGAAGACATCAAGCAATTTATTCAGAGAGGATTCCTCCTGATATTTTTCTACGGATCTAATTACAGCTGTGTTCATAAAAATAGCAGTGAAAGCCGTTTTCCATACAAAATGGTAAATTTTGGCATGCTGTAACTTTGTTCTCCTATGAGCGATTGAACTGAAAATTTGACAGTGAACTACAAATATGGCGAACATTGTAAAAGTAAAAACTGAGAATTTTCAAAGCACGTGGAAAAAAGTTAAACACTATGTGAAATCGTTCAAAATAATAGCAGTGTAAATAAATTGAAATGTAGCTTTAGGGAACGTCCATAAATTACGTCACGCTTTTAGGGGGGAGGGGGGTTCAGAAAAGTGTGACGACCCTTACACAAATTTTAGAGGTCTCATACAAAAAGTGTGACATAGGGGGGAGGGGGGGTTGAAAATGGGCAATTTTTGCGTGACGTAATTTATGGACGTTCCCTTACCTTGAAGAAGCAAGGAATATGTTCGTACACTTTTCAAACAGTTTCCGCCTGGGTTACAAGATAATGTTTAAATTAAAAAAAAATAAAAATGTTTGCTGGGTAAAATATATCAAAACAAACACTGCTATTATTTTGATCAATTTCACATAGTGTTTAACTTTTTTTAACGTGCTTTGAAAATTCTCAGATTTTGCTATTACAATATTCACCATATTTGTAGTTCGCTGTCAAATTTTCAGTTCAATCGCTCATAAGGGGCTGTCCATAAACCACGTGGTCATTTTTTTGGGACTTTTCAACCCCCCCCCCCCCCCTCGTGGTCATTTGTCCATACAAAAATTTTTATTTGTCCATACAAAATGGTCATTGGCCGACCCCCCCCCCCTCATGACCACGTGGTTTATGGACAGCCCCTAAGAGAACAAAGTTACAGCATGCCAAAGTTTATCATTTTGTATGGAAAACGGCTTTCACTGCTTTTTTATGAACACAGCTGTAGATAATCATCAAGGAACATCGGCAGATTTTCTTTCAAATAAAGCTTTCAGTGATAAATTTGTTAATTTTCTACAACGATATACCTTCCTAAAATCTTCCACAGATTCCTTCAAAAATTCTTTAATCTTCTATTTCTTAAAATCTCTTTTTTGCTGCGTTTCTTCTTGAAAAATTTTAATGAATCTTTTTTAAAAATTTTCAAGAGTTTCCTTTAGAAATTCTTATAGAGATTCCTGAAAAAATATCTTTAAACATTATTTTGAAACTCTTCAATTGACTTCCCCAGTAATTCCTTCATGGATTCCTACAGAAAATCCTGCAAAGATTCCTTTAGAAATTCCTCTAGGGATTCCTTCAGAAATTCTTCCAGATATTGTTATAGAAAACCATCTATAAATTTCTTTAAATTTAGTAATTTGAACAAAGTTCTTCAGAAAGTCTTCTATAGATTTCTTAAGAAATAAGAAAGCTCTAATATTGCTTAGAAAACCTTCCATTGATTCCTTCCAAAATTGTTCCATGATCAGTAGAGATTGCTCCATAAATTACTGCTAGAAGTCTCCTAGAAAACCTTTCATGAATTTCCTCATAAATTCCTCCAGTGAATCATACAATTGGAATTCCTTCAGACATTTCTCTAGATAATCCGTTCGAAAATCTGTCATTGATTTTAAACAAAATTTCTCCAAATGATTCTTTTGAAAGCCAGGAATTTCTTCATAAACTTTCTAGATATTTTTTTAGAGAAGAGATTCGTTGAGAAACTTCCTTCAAAAGTTCTTTCCAGTGTTCTTTCAGAAATTAATGCAGTGGTTCTCCATGAATTCTTACAGGTATTCCTTCAGTCATCTCTTCACGAACTACATCAGGAATTCCAGCAAAAATTACTACATGAATTCCATCAGACATTCCTGCATCATTTCATTCAGTAGTATCATCATGAAGAATGGTAAAATAGACCGTTTGAAGTTTCCTAAAATATTTTCTAAAACAAAATTCAGTCGAATGAAGAATCCTGAAAATTAAAAATAAATAATAAAATACTTTAAGATGCCTTGAAGAAATTTATGCATCATTTATGTAAGGATGTGTCATGTCTTATTATTGTGCTGGTCTGATTCTTGAAATACAAATGATCAGATTCTTGAATTGCAAAATGTATTCGTATACTCGTATAAGAGAAAAAAATTTTTGGGCGACTTCCATAGAAACTCCTAAAGAAAAACACGCATCAAAAATACTATAAGAAAATAGAAAAAAAAAATCAGGGGGAATTTGTTGTTTTAAACACCATAATCCAACTTTTAAAATGCTTTGCAAAAAAATAATAAATTCATTTTTTTTAAATTAACAATGTGGGGCGCCAATCTGGATGCTTGCCAAGGGCGCCATGGGACCACGCTACGGCTCTGCATATTATATGTATAACTTTTAGCGTTAAGCCGTGTGCTCCCGTGACAGCCTATGACAGCCTTTATGCGACAACCGGCTGGGTTAGCCGAAGATTGTCATCGCCATGCGGCTAACAATACTCGCGACGCTTCCCACTCGGCTCGATACGACTCGAGTATGCAACTGTCAGACAAGCAGCCGAAGCAGCGGCTGTTTCAATACATCTTTCTCTCATGCGTGTGCGTGCTGTTGGCGATACATTTCTCACTGATGGTGTTGCACACGGTAACGAGAGATGGTCTGCACACATAAGAGAGTGTCGATTCAGCCTTGCGCGGGCTGTTGCGAGAAGGCTGTACATTTGGAAAGCCTGTACCCAAGTGACCATACTGTTAGGGTGTAGGGGTTGCATGTGTGAGGCGCATATATTGACAGGCATTGCTATGGACCGTTAGGGCTGAGTAGGGTCGAGGAATGGATCTACGATTGCTGAATTATACTGAAAAAGTCGTGATTCAGCAGTGGTGGCACCGCTTTCCGCTTTTGTTCGGCCTTGGTGGTTTGTGTGGGGTGGTGCGTGTCGGTGTGTGTGTGCTTTGTGCGTGCGGTGCTTACGGCTTCAGCAGGGTGGTTACTTGGGTAGTGTGGGATAATTGGGTTTGGGACTGAGGGGGTCGTCGTTGATAAGGCCGACATCATTGAGTGCTCAGTGTTGGCGGTTGTATTGGTGACGATTTCTTCAGCCTTAAGATCTCATTTACTTGGGAAGTATTACTTACTCATACTTACTCATACTTGGGAAGTATTGTGCTCTGTAATCTAGATTTTGGTTTTAAGGTGAAGCTAAGGCTGGGCTGTGCCTCGGATTTGTTGGGCGCAGGTCGGGAGAGCTGGTGGCAGTTTGTGCTGGGGGGTTAACTCGATTGTTTATTCACTGATGGTGGCCAGTCGATCGACTTATCGGCGCTGCCTGTCATTTGGTTCTTGGGGTTTGTGCTCTCGAGGTTCGGGGCGTTGCTTCGTTTTATCTTCGCTTTAATACTAATACTCCTTGTTTGATTTAACTGACTGATTTTTACAGGCGTTTAACTCATTCTATTTCATAGATTGCCAAATTTAAGGGTAATGGTTCAATAGGGTGTTAGCTATCAGAGTGGATTAGAACGAGTTGGCGCCTACAATACACCAACACTGACACACACACTCCAATACTTACACGCACACATGCACCTACAACTAGCTGTAAAAGACCAGTGGGCGGGACAATGGTGCCTACCCAACAGTTGTAGGTGGGGTGTTTGGCTTAGCTACATGACTTGGTCCGGCAAGCCCATAAACATCAATTGGTAGACGTATTGCCTAGTGAAAAGACAACGCAGATGGGCGAAAGCCAGGGGATGCGTTGATAATAGCAGAATAGCAGAATAGCATATTCAGCTCCTTGTGTAAAAAATGTAGAATAATATGCAAAAAAAGTTCTTTTCTTCAAAACTATGAGAAGATAATGTGCTTAACACAGTGCTTCCCAAACTGTGCGCCGCGGCGCCTTGGTGCGCCGCGAACCTTTCCCAGGTGCGCCGCCGGCTTTTGAGTTTTAACGAAACAAAAAAAACAATCTCTTTATTTGTATTGCGGAACACCTTTAATTGTGTTTTGTTTAGTAAAACTAGTGTCGCTGCATTTTTTTTTTGAATCTTTCCCTGAGTCTTCATTTGTTTCACAGGATTTCTGGTATCCTTTTTTAACATATCAATTGACATCAAATTTTAAAATGTTTAAATTTTAAGTTATTAAAATTGTTTTTGGATTTTATGAGCTTCAGCTTAGCTTTTGGTTTAAGTATAACTTGTCCATAGTTTTTATTTCAAGACCTTATTTGCGTTCTTTTCAGAATAATTACAAGGTCTTCGGGACAGCTAGCAGCATGCAAGTTTGCCGCTGTGACATTGTGAGCTTTAACCTTTTTGAACCAGACTATTTCATCAGTACTGCCGCAATCTCACTGAACTTTGAATAAGTTTACCATGCTCGGTTTCATCACTGGGGTTATATATGGCCACTCCAGCCTCAAACGGTTAAGTCGAAATTTATGAAAATAAAAAGTTCAATCAAAGTCCATCTGACAGGTTTTTACAATCTCTTCATGTGCCTAAATTTTCCAAAATAAATAAAAGTGTTTGAAAGTGTTGCTTTGCAATTTCCCTAATAAATTGAAACTTTTAGTCAAGTTCTGTGAAGTCAATTTATTTCAATTGAAATTCTTTAATTATTGCAAACGCTTCAGGACTTTTGGCTGAACTATTGAAAAGCAACAGTTTGTTCTACCTGTACATCTGAATTTTTTTACTGTTTTATAAAGCTTCTATGATGAAATCAACATGATTTTTGAAATCTTACAAACATATTAAAATGATCTTTGAGAAATTTATTAAAACAAAATTCCAAATTTTCTCTGAATTCTTAGAAAACATGAGATATAAGAAGTGTTCCACGATTTTGTCTTTGACATTTTAAAGTGAAAGCTGTTTATAATTTAAAAAAAACCTTTTTGAAATCTTTGGTGCGCCGCGACATTTTTGGAAATTTCAAAGGGCGCCACGATAGCAAAAAGTTTGGGAACCTCTGGCTTAACAGATACCTGAACAGGGAGGTCCATTTAGTGTGTGAATAAGGACCGTCTTCTTCAACAAAAGTAGATGCCAGGACTTCATATCTCCGGAGCTACCGAAAAGGCAAATATTCAGAGAAGGGCTAGTGCACATCGCACCCTCAAGGTTAGCTGCGCAGCCTGTAGCAACGAACATCGACGAGGGACTGTTCATAAACCATGTAGACCAAAATTTGGCTATCTTAGAACCTCCCCTCCCCCCTGGTAGACTTTTACAAATTTTGAAATTTGTATGGAGCATAGTCTTTGCCTAGACCCCCCTCTCCCCAAAAAAACTACGTGGTCTATGAACGACCCCTGACTCGTTTTGTGGGGTCCACCAAAGTAGCATGCTAGCGCTTAGCTAGTTTCCCGAGTGGTCCTTACCACTCCCTTTGTCATGGTAGACAGGGTCGACACCACGCCTCTTCCAATTGCACAGCAAGTATCAAGAACTGATACCGCGTGCACAGCGATTTGACCTTCCCGCAAGTAAGACACTATCCGCCAACACACAGAAGAACGTGCCGACATGGAGCCCTCACCTGCCTCGACTTTGCCGAGGACCCCTTTCCAACCGTGGGCTCGGATCTTATCCCGTAGACCGAAGCCACAACAGCAACGCTAACAGGATGTTCTCTCCGCAATAGCTGTGGAGGCTCTTTCACAGGCATAATTGACGTGGCTACCGAAGTTAAGCTTATCGTCGATCATCACGCCCAAGTGTTTGACGGAGCGCTTTGAAAGGATAGTGCACTCTCCTACACTGATCTCCGTCTGCTGCTCCGACTTCCGGTTGTTAACAACCGTCACCTCTGTCTTGTGGTGAGCCAGCTCCAGTTTCCTGGATCGCATCCACGCCTCCACAACCTTGATCGAGTGGTCGGTAGTCAACTTCACCTCCTCGATCGTTTCACCGTAGACTTCGAGCGTAATGTCGTCGGCAAATCCAACAATCACCACTCCCACTGGGTACTCTAACCTCAACACCTCGTCGTACATAACATTCCATAACACCGGACCCAGGATGGAACCTTGCGGGACTCCTGAGGTTATGTTAAAGCACTTCCGACCCACCTCCGTGTCGTAGACTAGTACACGATTCTGAAAGTAACTTCCGAGAATCTTGTACAGGTACTCCGGTATCCCCAGACGCAAGAGCGCATCGGCAATAGCAGACCAGCTGGCGCTTTTAAATGCATTCCTTACATCCAGAGTCACTACCGCGCAAAAGCGAATTCCCCTCTTAGGTTCGAGTGCTTTCTCGGCGGTTTTTGTAACCGACAAGATAGCGTCTGCGGTGGACCTCCTCTTCCGGAAGCCGTACTGGTTGCTCGAAAGACCATTTTCACCCTCGGTGAACCTCAACATTCTATTGAGGATGATCTTTTCGAGCACCTTCCCCGCCGTGTCAATCAAGCATATTGGTCTATATGCCGCCGGGTCTCCGGGTGGTTTCCCCGCCTTTGGCAATAGTACCAGGCTCTGCCTCTTCCAAGCTTCTGGAAAAACTCCCTCGTCCAGGCATTTCTGCATAGCAGACCTGAACATCTCGGGAGCCTCTGCAATAGCTTTAAAAGTAGAAAAGTAGAACTCCGTCCGGACCTGGGGCCTTACCTACGCTAAGGGACTAAGCTATCCACGCAAGTTCCACATCGGTGACCCTCTCTTCATCGCCAGCCCCAGTCCCCGGCTGTCCTACGAAAGGAGGCCAAGGACTAGGACCAATACGCGGAAAAAGTCCTCCAATGATCCCCTCCAACATCTCTGGACACTCTGACAGAGACCCTCAAAGCAGGCCTTTTTGCTTGCTCTTATCTCGGTCTTAAGCGCGGCTTTTGCAGCGGCGAACACCACCCGCTGTTCGTTTCGTTCTTCCTCTGATCGTGCTCGCTGCATCCGCCGCCTAGCCCGTAGTTAGACGCGGCGCAGGTCCGCAATCGCGTCGGTCCACCAGTAAGCCGGTGGCCTCCCATTTCTAGGGTGGACTCACCTAGGAATGGTCGCATCACACGCACGTGAGTGCACCGCTACCAGCTCGTCGCCGTCTAAACCGATTAAGTTTCGCTCACGGCGGAGCGCCTCCCTAAATACCCCTTCGTCGAAGTATGATGTCTTCCACTTGCGAGGGCTTGGCCTTGGCCTAGCCGCCTCTTCTTCTATCCGCTGTCTGCTGTTGTTTTAGTCGATACTGTAGCGAACCGCCATCATCTTCTCTCCAGTTCAAACTACTTGTGAGGCCAGGACTACAAAAGGTCACGTCAATAATTGACACCGCTCCGTTTCGACTAAAGGTACTCTTGTAACCGACATTAGCCAAGTCGACATCTAAGATGGCCAGTGTTTCTAGCAGGATCTAACCCCGCTGGTTCGTGAAACGGCTTCCCCATTCCACGGCCCAGTCATTAAAGTCACCCGCTATTACCACCGGCCTTCGCCCTGTTAGCACGGTCGTTAAACGGTCCAGCATTTGCGTGAACTGCTCGATCGGCTACCGCGGAGGCGCATAACAGCTACAGAAGAAGACCCCATTTACTTTGGCGACCACGAAGCCCTCATAGGTAGTATTTACCCGTCGTCCATATCGCCTCCATTTTTTCCGGACCAATCCGCGATTCAATTTCCGTTGCCGGCGGGTACTCGGTATGGGTCCGCATGATGACGATATCCGTCCCCCACTCAGAAGCTGCCTTTCTTCTGAAAGCCGGGCACCTTGGACCTCCCGTTCGGTGCTTGAAGATCATGGATTTCCCGGAACAAATCATACACGCGGATGGTCTCGTACAGTCTTGTTATGTCATTGTCAAACCCCTGGACTACCCTGGAGTTGCGTGTCTTTGTTTAAATAGTTTTAACAAACATCTCATTAAATATCCCGATAGTGCTCTATATAAGATAAATATAATAGAAACTTGTTTGGAAAAAATACGTTCTAGCTATACATATTTTTTTAAGATCAATTATTATTGTAAATCAATTGTAGGGCTAAGCGAGCTTCAAAAATCTTTTCAGTCTTACAATGAAGGCGGTTAGAGAAACCTTAAGAGAAAAACAACGTGCGTACGTAATCATTGCACGGTCCCACCAACAACGCGGAGACCGTAATCGCACCATGATTGCAATGTCTTTTCGAGCCCAGCTCAGACGCTGTTTATGACCGCAGACATCAAAACACGTTCAGGTACACAGACACTTTTTCTCGACTGGTGCAGCGACAGTCAGCGAGACAGACGATCCTCCTTCCAAGATGTAGGTATGTACGTGCAGCCAGTAGGTAGGTAGGTACGGTGGTAACATCGGATCGGCCAGCATCGTCGTCATCATCAGCATCATCATCGTTGTCTTCGTCATGATTTTTGCATCGTTCATGTTATGTCGTTTCATCTGGAGCTCGCTCATGTTCCACGCGGATTGCCAGCCGCAGTGAAAAGTAAAAGCCTTTCGTGAGCTCTCCTTTCGTCTGGGGTTCGCTCGCTCGCCTACAGAATCTACGCGGGGAACACGCATTTCGATGGGGATGGTGGAAGCGAGACGAGGTAAATTGATTCTTTAGCTGTGGCGAACAAGTGAGTAATAATGTAAAACGTCGCGTTATAAATTATCTGAAATACAGAAGCTATTTCCAATTATTATTATAAATTTATTTATATTTTATTTCGTGCCGTGCTTTGATTGAAGCCATGATTCAAACCAGCCGAGCACGGAGATCATCAGGGGCTTTGGCCAACACGCGGTTGATGATAGGGAGATGCATATACTGCTGAGCCATTTCAGCATCATACAATGATGCCTGCCGAGGTGCCTACTGCTTTGCTGATGCTGAGGTATCAACGTGATTGGACTGAATGAACTGCATGAATGGCCTCAATGGTCGCACAGGGCTCTTGTGGTCGTTGTTGTATATTAATCGGTACATGGCTCCTGGTGTTACTCATTGCCCAGCTTGGATCCACGGCTGTTCTTCGTTGGAAGGTTACGGTGGAACTTAATTATGTACTGCCGTTGATCGATTGCGCTAGGTAGGTGCATGCTTCAATTTTTAATGGAAATACAAAAAATCTCAATAACTTAAAGAGAGCACGTACTGGAGCATCTAAAGAGCATGTGTCTGAAATGGACATGCAAACACATCAGAGAGCTCTGCAAAACATTTGTTTAAATTTATAAAAAGTATTCTACCTTTAAAATTTTGAGTTTTAAAGTTGCTGTATATGAATTTGAGACAGTGCAAGGTGCGTGGATTCTTCGTAACAAAATTTTCACATCGTTGTACCTGCTCCACGTTTTATATACATGCCAAATGGTCGCTTGATGAGAACGGTAAACCTCGGGAAATAACTGTGGAAATGTTAGTATAACATCATTCTGAGAATCAGGCTTTGTCCCACTGGGGACGTTACGCCAACAAGAAGAAGAAGAAGAAGAAAGTGTGTAAGTATTTTTGTAATTTTTAAAGTGGGCTGGCCACCTGGCGATCCGATACAGACCTATCTGCTTTTTGGATACCGCCGGGAAACTATTGGAACGGATCCTTATGTCGCGGCTGATGGTCTATACCGAGAAACCCGTTGACTCTGGCCTCTCAAATAACCAGTTTGGCTTCCGGAAGGGCTGATGGACGGTGGACGTTATTAGGGCTGTAACTTAAACTGCCGAGATAGCGTTCCAAAAGAAACGAACAGCAATCCGCTATTGCACGTTCGTCATGGTGGTCGTAAAAATGAGCCACCATCGAGTGCGCCATACACTGCCTAGGAGTCCCGGTTAGCTTATGCCGGATACTAGGGAGCTACTTCCAGAATATGGTGCTAATCTATGACACCGAGGAAGGCGAGTGTTCCTAATTTTCCTTTTACTTTATTCTTTATTTCTTTATCTACCCATCTGGGCGAAAATAACGCAAAACACAAGCAAATGAACTCAATGTACAAAAAGGGTGTTCATTGAGTGCTCGGAGGCTTGTTATTTCTTGAGTTAAGGCTTTGAGACTCTTACCCGGCAAGCTCTGGATTGTATATGAAGCCTCCGGTCAGTCAATGTAGCATATAACGATTCATGACACAAAATACATATATTCTAACACAGTGGTACTCACAGTTTCTAGCTCCTACCTATAAAATCGGTTCTTCTTATGTTCTAATTCTTCTCTTCGTTGCGGGGCCCCGATTAGATGATTTCCATGGTGTTCGATAGCGCAGATTCCGATCGCGCCGTATTCGATAGCACGGTGTGCTTTTGCTCATGCAGCTCAGCTCATGTTCGATTGCACTATTTCGTGCACATGCCTACCACCACTTCCGCCTATAATTTACATCGCCGACACTCGCTCCTCGATCGATGGTGCAGCTTCCACCTCTTCTTCCCTGATCGTGCTTTCCTGGCAGTGTCGGATATGAAACCGGCCACGGTCTTCTGGATATTGAATCGCCGTGTCCCTCGACCACCGTCTCAATGGCCTAGTCTCTCCACTGGTCACTTTGTCTCACGAGTCGGTGTCGAACGCGTATGTTCGCTGTAGAACCTCAATCCACCCAGCTTCTCACTTTCGAAAGACGTTCACAGTACAACCGGTACGAGACTACACTTTAAGACAGCCTTCTGTTTAGAAGGCTTTCTATCTCTCCGCTTATCTTCAATCCGAATGCTCAATTAGAGCGATGATCACACTATGATGTCGTGGCGCAACACTCGAGGGCTTTTATTGCTGGCCGAAGAGGTTATGTCGCGTGTAGACGTTCTACGTACCTTGGAATTGAAGTGGGCTTTTGATGCCGTGTAGATTTTCCCAAACTAGGAGGTACCTGCACGAGCGGTGACTCGCTGTTCACACCTAACTAGCTGACGACTCCACCAATTCGTAGCATGGTTATCTGACGATATCCTCCTGTGAACGATGACTTGCTACGTTCATTTACGGACAGCGGTGGGTTCTGCAGCAGTGTTACCGTTGCAGGGCAAACCTTCGGGATCGGGATACGCTCTGATGATGACCGTGTGGATTCTTTTCTGGCGGAAGTGTCTGACGTCTAGCCGTGGATGCAAGCGGTTGACAGTTTTCTGGCGGTTGTCATGCTTCGTGCATGTTGTGCGATATGATCAATGGGGATGTTCATTTCATTTGTGAATTCATTTTTCGTCGAATTCGTTTTCATATTTGGTTAATTCAATTCACAGCGTAACACGAGATGAGCTACAACATCAGAGGGGTCCCTCAGAGCTCCATGCTGGGCCTGGTACTATGGAACGCGGTGTATGATGGCGAAATTACACACTCAGATTCCATTTCGTTGTTCGGTATTTTTTTTTTTGCTGGAAAAATTCGGTAGTGCGAAAAAACTACCGTTTTTCGGTAATTATGAGACATTTTACAAATGTTCGGTAATATTATTACCGAATAGTTTGTAATTCGATGCTTTGACAGCATAGTTTTTCAACAATTGTACAGTATCTTCAGTGAAATCGAACAATTACCGTATACTGTAAGAGATAGTACCTACTGAAAAGCTGGTAAAATACAGCGCACTTTACCGAAGTTCCGTGAAGCTGCCAGCAACATTTGCGAAGTGTCAAACTGCTGAAAGTTAAAATTTTCATTTCGGTTTATGTAATTCAAAAGTAGTGTTATAAACCTCTGACCCTAAACTTCTTTTCAAGTGCAATTTGTGACCTATTATGCGGAGCCCTGTATTACAGACATTTGGTAAGTATTAATTCATGTATTTACACTGACTTCCTCCAATCAAACAATAAATATTCCGTTCCAGCTCTTCGAGATATTGACGTGGTGAACCGGGGACTTGCTTCACGTTCATGCTACAACTCAATACCTGGACGGAATTAGGAGGAGTGACGGAATTTGTTCATAAAGGCATCGATATGTTTCGAAAAAGTTGGTGAATAAAAGCATTTTAACTCTCTAGGCTACATCTTTTATTTTTACAAGTACCGAAAAACTGTAAAATATGCAAATGAAAACATTGAATCACCGAAATCCTACGGTAATTCAAAAACGCACATTTCCGGATAAATTCGGTAATTTTTGACAGCATTCGAAAATTCTCTTTTACCGGATGTTCGATACTTCTTTCGATTACCGAACGGACTACCGAACGTTCAGCTGTTGAGAATTCGGTAAAAAATTACCGAATACTGCAAAAAAAATCTAAGTGTGTAGGCTCAAACTTCCACCGGACATATGTAAGGCTGGCCAGCTTTGCTGATGATATACAGGGGGTGGCCAAAATGTTTGGGATAGGCAACTTTTTTTCTCCCACAAAAAATTCAACATGCTATAACTTTTCGTAGAGTGCATCAAAAAATCTCAAATTTTGACTGTTTATCAACCTGTTATATGTGCATCACTGGTACAAAATTGGGCTCGATTGATTAATATTTCGCAAAGTTATAACCGTTCGGGTGAAACACTATTTTTTAGACAACTCATTTTTGAGCTGTCATATCTCGGAAACCAGTGAACCGAATTGAATGAATTTTTTAACGTTTATGAACAATATATTGATACTTAATACAACGTTATAAAATGTAATATTTTCTCACGACGAATTAAGTTATACCGGGTTGAAATTTTTACCCATATAGAGGAAAATAAGTCAAATTTACAATACCATACAAAAATTGCTAAATGTGTTCTTTCTTCAATCTAGATAGGCTCTAATATATCTGATTAGAGATAACTTGAGAACAGAAGTGGAAAATCTTTGGACATCAACACTAAAATTTATTGACATTGACGTAAAAAAATTACCTTTTTTCGAGAAAAATCCAAAAAGTGTCAATCCATGATAACTTTTTTCAACGTTCAAAAACTATCTATGTTTTAATAGTTTGTGAAGCATCTGTATATTGTTAGTGTACGTTCAAAATTTTATTCAATTCGGTTCACTGGTTTCCGAGATATGACAGCTCAAAAATGAGTTGTCTAAAAAATAGTGTTTCACCCGAACGGTTATAACTTTGCGAAATATTAATCAATCGAGCCCAATTTTGTACCAGTGATGCACATATAACAGGTTGATAAACAGTCAAAATTTGAGATTTTTTGATGCACTCTACGAAAAGTTATATGTAGCATGTTGAATTTTTTTGTGAGAGAAAAAAAGTTGCCTATCCCAAACATTTTGGCCATCCCCTGTATATTAGAAGTGGAACTGACAGCAACAAACGCATTTGGCATAGTGGAGGACTGGATGAGGTCGAGACAGTTGGTACTCGTGAACCTCAAAATGGAGTTGGTGATGGTAAATAACCGCAAGTCTCAACAACAGGCAGTGGTTACCACAGGCGGGTGCACGATCAACTCTAAACGCTCACTGAAGACATTGGGGTCATTATCGACGATAAGCTGAAGCTCGGAAGCCACGTAGAATATGCCTGCAAAAGGGCAAGCATGATGGTAATGGCATTGTCAAAGATAATATCAAAGAGCTCGGCAATAGTCTCGAGTAAGCGTAAGCTGCTCGGGACAGTAACTGTCTCCAAACCACGGTTTGGCGCCGCTACATGGTCGAATGCGCTAGTGGTCGATCGAAACGCGAAGTGACTTGAGAGTACCCACAGAATGATGTACCTTAGGAAGGTCAGCGCATACCGTACGGTCTCAAAGGGCGCGGTATGCGTGCGAGCGGGCATGATGCCCATAGCACTAGTGGTGGCAGAGGACAAAGAGTGCTTCGAGCGACGCGGTATAAGAGACACGAGACAGATCACCAGAACATATCTATGTTGAAATGGCAGCGGGAATGGGATTCCTCCAGCAAAAGTAGATAGACACACAGGCTCATACCGAGCGTGTCTACATAAATGGTCGAGCAGGCCCCATGGCGAGGTGAACTTTCAGTTGACTCAATTTCTGTCAGGCCACGGGTGCTTTACGTGGTATCTGCACAGATTCGGACACGCTGCGTCCCCGCATGTCCACAATGCGCAGACTGCGACGAGACCGCGGAGCATGTGCCCTTTGAGCCCACGCTTCGTGGAGCAAAGGTCGAGTATGCAGGAGATATTCGGTAGAGATATCACACCTGACAACATTGTTGATATGTTGTGTACCGGGGCGCACAAGTGAGATTCCGTTACATCCACTGTATCCGAATCGTACTTGAACTACAGAAAAAATGGCGGGCCAACCAATAGCAAGTTGTGTTCGCCCCCCTCCCCATGGAGCTTAAGTCCAACGGGTAGTCTAAAGTACTAGCCAGGACCCAAGCTTCCAGGGGATCGAGATAAGACAACTTAAGGCATTAGCTGATGGAACGCTAACTAATAGAGAGTACTCATGTGCGCCCCCCCTTCTTCTCGAAGCTATCATTAACGGGCATACCATGAAGGTAAGGTGAAGAGAGACTGAGTTTTAAATAGGTCCTGAGTTTTAAGTGAAACCTGCATAACCCGAAGAACCACCTCTTGGGGCAGATTTTCTCATTCTATAAAAATAAAAACTAAAAGTAAGTAAAAAGAAAATCGTGTTTAGTATACTGTATACTGTTCCTTTGAATTTCACTAAGAATTTACATCCTTTGACAGATACGTATTTCGACCTCAACTGTAAGGTCGTCTTCAGTGTCTTGTACTTGACTCGACTTGACTGTACAAGACACTGAAGACGACCTTACAGTTGAGGTCAAAATACGTATCTGTCAAAGGATGCAAATTCTTAGTGAAATTCAAAGGAACAGTAGTTAACACGATTTTCTTCTTACTTACAGATATTCCCCTAACAAGCCCAGGTGAATCATCATCAAAAAAATAGTGTATTGGTTTACTGAAATTAGAACAGACGAATAGTTTCTTAAGAGGATTCACGTGGCTTGATTTATAATTAACACGTGAAACTACTTACTTTTTCCTTATGCTTACGTATCATTTCTTCGAATAACCTTCTGCGCATGGCACTTTTCATTCAATACTAATCATACATTTTATCACTCACTATATAATGCATCGCATGCTAATTGTTTATCGTCGTAAAACCACATTACACCGAGCTGTGTGATAAAATGTGCTGGTGATTTCAATTTCTCCGTTGCATACTTCTCTACAATCGTACCAAAATTGGTGGTTCGCCATTTGTGAGCAGGACCCAACAAAAGACAGTGCAAGATCTGCGAAACCTAATTATATGGTCGCTCCCGCTCTGTATTAATGTTATTAAAGTATTAAAAGCATTACAGGTAATTTGTTATGATTTCGTTGCGAGTTTTTATTTTGTTTAGGCTCTTAAACGCCGCCTTTATTGACAATTATTGTTATATATCGATGAGATCTGGAGTCCGTCATAGCTTTATATGGGCAATTTTAACGCACTACTGTCTGGCGTTGCGTTGCCGGCTGCTACTGACGCTGATATCTGGACAAGATGGAGGGCACAGGACTTGATACGGACCAAAGCAGGGACATGGACCCGGCGACTGAACTGACTCTGGATACGGCGGAAAATGATGGAGAGACGGCGAAGAGTTTATTAAAATTGATTATAATGTTCGATAGACATGGTTGACTGTGAGCGTCAAGAGCCTCTCGCAGGAGACCGAGGATGAAACGGGTCTCAAAGGAAGCGCGCTACTTTGTACACAACATTGGAGTGCCTCGGGCAGTACCGGATTCTGACCGGGCTGGGGAATGGGATTGACATTTTATAATGTGTTTGTGGCGTAATTTGATAAATTGCTGCGATCGCGTTCGTCGGTGGAATATATCATTTGGGAGCGTTGTGGTAGCAACATCGATGCTTAAATCAGCTGTAACCAGACGATAAATAAATCCTTCTGAGCACCATCGGGGATGTCGAGCGGAAATCAGCCACCGGTTCCCTCATACCAGAAAACTGAGTCCCCTGATAGTAAATATTCAGTTCTCAGCCAATTCATATTTTGATTATTCGCTAATTACGCCTTACAGATAAGCACAATCAATTGTCTCAAGCATCTTCAACAGACTCGTGCAAAATTGTAAGGTGGATGTGACGATTCGAAAATAAAACAAATGAAAACGACAAATCAGAGTAGGTATACCTAAACGCAGACCCCACTGCAACAGCTGAACCCGTTCTACTCAAAACACACCTTCTGAGAGCGCAAATTCTTTGCATCGCCCACCCCGTGCCGAGCTCGAAGCAGAGCTGCAAAATAATAAAATTATATTGTTAATTTTATTACAAACTTGAATATGATTTCCGAGAGCACTCACGTGTGTTTTACTGTGTGGCCAGGCAACCCGGAGGCCGGCAACAAGCGCGCTAGAGGCGCAGCAGACACCAACGGACGATGACGACGACGACGGAGGCTGAGCTGACTTGTGCAATGCGCCTTCAACAGTTTTATTCAGGCTTTCAGGTGGGTGGGCGCGCGCACACTTCTCATTCTCATGTTGTTCATTTTTACCTGGAGTATAATTTTGTATCGCCACCGCCCATTGGCGTAACTAGAGGGGGGGCCAGGGGGACCAGGCCCCCCCAGAATCCGCCAGGCCCCCCCCAGAAATTTGTCATGACTTTATATATGGAAATTAGAAAAAATCTGAAAACCACTGTCGTGGTGACAAACATAGATCTATATTCTCAATTTAGTTGAAAATCGGAGTTTTCGACTAGCGAAGATGGATTTTTCTCCAAATCACGCACGGATTTGGAGAAAAATCCAACTTCACTAGTCGAAAATTCCGGGTTTCAACTGCACGTACAGTAATAAAAATTTATTTGGCATAATATGTGTTTAAATTGACAGTTATTGGACACAATTCTCAACTTGTCACTCTTTACAAGATCATTGTCCAAAATGGTCTATGTAATTAGTTAGTTTTGTTTGGAAATATTATATAATCAGAATTATATAAAAAGCAATACTTTGTACATCTTCTTTTTTAAATCGCTGAGAAATTAAATTTAAATGATAATTTCCAGGAATTCCTGGATGGGTATCTTTAAGAATCTTTGAATTTTCTAGCAGCCATATTTTGCAGTAATAAGTATGGTTAAGTGCTTCTTTTTGGAAATCAAGTATCATGTGGGAAAAAACTCTGGTTGAATTTGCAATGGAATTCCAGCAAAAGTTTGTGAATTCCTAGTGAGAATAGATGTACGTAGCTGAAGCGTAAACGCGAGTGTATCCATTAAAACCATGCTGGAGGTGATTTCTAGTCGGTTACTATTAATTTCTTTTATTTCGTGGGCCAGGGGTATTTTTGCGTCTATCAAATAACGCACAAATTCAAATGGTTATTGAGGAAGTTTTAATATATTTAAAAGCTGGTCTGACGGTGGAAGCATATTTGTCCCATGTGCATTTTTGGCAATATTGAGATTTTGCAGCTTATGAACATGATTCATAGTGTACTATCATACAGGGAAATAAAAAGAGTTAGTTTGTTCTGAAAATTGTCGAAAAAATGCAACGACGTTTTGTCACATTCTAAAAAGTGGACGCAAAAGCGTCACGTTTCATTGCAAATCCTATGGAACAATAAAATCGCTCTAAAACAAAAAATAGTGCTCAAATTCAAAATTGGTCAATGTTATAACACGATTCAGCACTTATGCTTCATAGTTGAGGCATTTTACTTTTTTGAACTTTGAACGCGATTTTCTCGATTGTCTGTTTTTGCACATGGGACAATTATGCGTCCACCGGCAGTGGTGCTGCAAGATGTAATCGTAAGTTTGAAGGTATTCATGATTGGACTTGTAAAAGACTTGGTATTCATGAGACAATTGTGAAAGAATTCATGGATGACTTCTTGGAGAATTTCTTGGCTTCTATGTCCCTCTAAAATTATCTAAAAGAATTTCAATACAAATCGCTGGAGGAATTCCTCTAGAAATCCTTCAAATTATTCCAAAAATCTACAAGTAATCCTAAAAAAACCCTGGGGTGAATCCCTGAAAAACATTATGCACGGAATACTGTATTTTTGCCTTTCTCGTACACTAAGTGTACTGGAAAGGCTATATGTTCACTCCAAAAACGACTTTTTGATAGAAGGCTCGGAGAGTCAAGTCACATATACCAATCAACTCAGCTCGACGAATTGAGGTGATGTCTGTGTGTGTGTATGTGTGTGTGTGTGTATGTGTGTGTGTGTGTATGTGTGTGTGTGTGTGTATGTGTGTGTACAAATAAACTCACATCATTTTTTGGCAGTAAACCTCAACCGATTTTAATGACCGACGGTTCATTCGACGCGGAATCTGGTCCCATTGTTTCCTATTGAAAATGGTTCGGATCGGTCCAGCCGTTCCGGAGTTATGGCCATTTACGTGTTCCGGACCAGTACCCTTGGAAGGGGCCATACATAAAAATGTAACAAACACATACATGCGACACATCAAACTGCGGCATTTTGGATAACCTGATGAACAGTTAGCAAGAAAACAGTCTCAGACCATATCTGAACCGGTGGTGTTCCGGAACCGGTTCCGGGAGTCCCGCCGGAAGTGGCCAAATATAAAAGTGAACCAAATCCATGCATGTGACACATCAAATTACGGCATTTTGGATAACCTGATGAACAATCAGCAAGAAAATAGTTTCAGACCATATCTGAACCGGTAGTGTTCCGGAACCGGTTCCGGGAGCCCCGCCGGAAGTGGCCAAATATAAAAGTGAACCAAATCCATGCATGCGACACATCAAATTGCGGCATTTTGGATAACCTGATGAACAGTCAGCAAGAAAACAGTCTCAGACCATATCTGAACCGGTAGTGTTCCGGAACCGGTTTCGGGAGTCCCGCCGGAAATGGCCAAATATAAAAGTGAACCAAATCCATGTATGCGATACATCAAATTGCGGCATTTTGGATAACCTGATGAACAGTCAGCAAGAACACAGTCTCAGACCATATACCGGTAGTCTTCCTGTACTGGTTCCGGATGTCCCGCTGGAAGTGGTCATATATAAAAGTGATCCAAACCCATGCATGCGGCACATCAAACTACGGCATTTTCGATAACCTGATGAGCAGTTAGCAAGAAAACAGTCTCAGACCTTATATGAACCGGTAGTGTTTCAGAACCGGTTCCGTGTGTTCCGCCGGAAGTGACCGTATATAAAAGTTTCGTTGGTGTGTTCGACTGTTTTACGAAACTGTTTCGTGGTGGCTTGTCAGTCTTGACAAAAATAAAATAGTGTTTTATTTTTGTCAAGACTGACAAGCCACCACGAAATAGTATATAAAAGTTGACGAAACTCTTGCATGCGGCAAATCAAATCACGGCTTTTTCGACAACTTGATGACCGATTATTGAGGAAGTAGGCTAAAACCACATTATGGACTGTCAGTAGTGCCGAAACTAGTTCCCTCCGAAAGCGGATAAATATTCAATTGAACCAAAGTTATGGCTTTTTTGATAACCTAATAAACTTTAGCAAGCAAATACGCTCAGACTATTTAAGAGACTATCGGTAGTGTTTCACAACCGGTTCCGGGCCGGAAGTGACACCAAACCCATGCATGCGATACCTCAAATCACGGCTTTTTAGGTAACATGATGAACAGTTGCAAGATAAATAGACGCAAGCTTTATCAGTGTGTTACGGAACTGATTATGGGTGTCCCGCCAGAAATGATCAAATGTAAAAGAGAACCAATACATGCGACATATCGATGACTTATTCAGTAACAAGATAAACGGTTAACCAACAAATAATCTCTGACCATATTTGGGAGAACCGGTAGTGTTCCAGAACTGGTGACAAGACGAGTAACGCGTCGGAAGTGGTAAAATATAGAAAGAAACTAAACCATAGCGGCGTTTTTGATAATCTGATGAACGATCAACAAGAAAATAGTCTCAGGCCACAGTAGTTCGGAATCGGTTGCGGGTGTGATTTGATAGAAGTGAACCAAAACCATGCATGCGATACATAAAATCGCGGCATTTTCAAAAATTTGTCAAACGGTTAGCAAGAAAATAGCCTCAAATCACATCAATTTCCGGCTTTTCAGGTCACGTGATGAAAAGTTGACAAAAACATAGTCTAAGACCATATTTGAGACAACCGGAATCAGTTCCAGATGTCCCGCCGGAAGTAGTCAAACGTAAAATTTAACCAAACCCATGCAAGCTGCACATCAAATAGCGGAATTATAAAGGTTAACAAAATAAATGTCAAAGCGATAAATCAAATTGTGGCTTTTTTGATAGCATGTAAACGTTGGGTAAGATTATAAATGAAGAAATGATCAAAGTCTTCATATATGCGAGAGAACAAAATCGTTCTCGAGAGAACGAATCGAAACGAAACCAAAGCGATCTCTTCAAATCACACCATTTCAGATTCCTGCGGTGTAAATGTATAGTAGGATGGATCAACGTTTTATATAAAATATAATTTAATCGCATCAACCTTATACAGTTTTTCAATCTCCAATCTCCTTATGCATCAAAAATTACTGCTCACAATTTGGGTGCGGCTGGTTGAGCCCTCACTCTTCTCATTGCGATTGAAATTTGAATGGATTAGATTTTCTGCATTTTTCTCGTAGGAAGGTCAAATTTTACATGAATCGTGTTACCAGTGATAATAAAATATAGCCTAAAGTGTGCTGAAATAAACATTGGCGAAGATCACAAAGTGATCTGTGATTGTGAATAACGTTAACCTTCTTCAAGCATTAGCTGACGCTCACCCCGCTGCCGTAGTGGATGGAATGGGGTCACAATGACCCCAATACACGACTAGGGTTAAGGTGGTCAAGCAGTCAACTGAGAGGTCTGATATTTTTCAGCTCTGTTTTGCTGTTGAACATAACACAGGAATATGTATCATCAATAAGTTTCGAAAATCGACGATGGCTTTCTTAAAATTGTTGGTTTTCTATATGAAGTGTTTTTATGATTCAGGAACATTTTGTCTAATGTCGACGAAAAGTTCATGAGTACATATTCGACGAGAAAGGCACTATCACCACTAGGTGGATTAATCTGGGTTTTTTAACTAACCGCTGAATAAATTTAAAAGAAAATCCCGAGAGAAATTTCGGAAGAAATCATTACAACCCGCATCAGAAATCCCTGTTGAAATTACAAGAAAATGTTTTAGATGAATCCTTGGAGGAATTTTTGGATGCATTCCTGGAGGAATCCTTAGAGGAAATCCTCAAGAAATCTTCTGGAAAAATTCCATGCGGAGTCTCTGGAAAAGTTCCTGGACTAATGCCTGGAGCATTAGAGGATTTTTTTTATTAACGTAAAAATGGGTATGAAGTTTCTGAAGGTTAATGAAATTAGGTAGGGATCATACACTGAAAGGCGGCTTGCAGTAATGACAAGCATAAAAATGTTTTTAAATTTACCATGGCAAAACATGATCATCGACCCACCAACGCTTCTTGTGTGCGTTTTGTTTCTTCTCACATCAACTGGCCGAGTGGTAGCGTGCGAGCCTGATGATGTCAAGGTTCTTGGTTCGAATCCGGTTGCCAACAGAAACTTTTTTTATTTGAAAATCGAGTCCATGGTAAAATTGAAAACATAATTCTGTTGAATTGAAACGAAACTCAGTCTGCACAAATTAAGTGGCGTTGTGTATTTAAATTGACCCTCAGAATAGTTATTTTCACCGCAAGCTGCCGTTCAGTGTATATATTTGAAAAACTAAATTGAAAAAAATCAGGGTCGCCTAATTTTCTGGAAAACTCCAGTGAAAATCAAACATTTTCCACAGACACCACCTACTTTGAAAAATCATAGAACGAAGCATCATGCACATTTTTTTGTGAAATCATAAGCAAATTTTCTCAGTAATTCCAAGATGGATTTCTGAAGGAAACCCTAGAAAATTTTTTAGACAAATTCCTGGCGGATTCCCTGGAAAAGTTAATGGATTGATTGATTGATTGATTTGTCTTTTTTAAAGAAACTTTCAGCCCTTGGCTCCAAAGTTAATGGATAAATTTCTGAAGGAGGCATCCCTGGAGAAGTAATGCCTGGAGCATTAGAGAAATTCCTGATGAAATTCCAAGATAAATTTCTAGAAGAATTCCCAGAGGAATTTCTGGAGGAATTCCAGGAGGAATTCTTGGAGGAATCTCACGGAAGAATCCTTAGAGGAATCCCTGCAGAAATTTCTGGTATATTCTTGGAGGAATTCCTGGTGGAATTTCTAGAAGAACCCGTGAAATAACTCCTGGACGGATTTCTAGAGGAATCCCTGGAGTTGAAATGCATGGATTAATTCCTAGAGGAAACCTGAAAGAATTTCCGAAGGAATCGCTGGGAAAAATTCCTATAGAATTTTCTGAAGAATCTCCTGAAAGAATATCGGAAGCAATCTCTAAAGGATTTCCTGCAGAAATTCCTGGAGGAATGCTGTAGGAATTTCCGAAGAAATTCCTGGAGGGATTCCTGGATCAATTTTTGAAGAAATTCCTGTAGGAATTTCTGAAGAAATACCTATGGTAAATCTTGGTGGAATTTCTTGAGGAGCCCCTGGAGACACTGCGGTAGTAATTTCTGAGGAATTCCCAGAGGAATTCCTGAAGGAATAGAGAAATTTCTGAATATATTCATAGAGAAATTCCTAAAGAAATTCCTAGAGGAAGCAATTTCTGGAGAAACCTCAGGAGGAATGCCTGGAAAGTTCAGGACAAATTCCTGCAGGAAGTTCTAGATAAATTCCTTGCGGAATCCCAGGAAGAACTCCTGGATTAATCTGTAAGGGAATTTTTGTGGAAATTCCTTGGAACTATCCCTGGAAGAATTCTTGAATGAATTCCTGGAGGAATCTCGAGAGAAATTCTGGAAGCAGTTAATGGAGGAATTTCTGAAGAAATTCCAAAAGAAACTTCTGAAGAAATTCCAAGAGAAATTTCTGAAGAAACTCCAAGAGAAATTTCTGAAGAAAATCCAAGAGAATTTTCTAGAGGAATGCCCAGAGGAATTTTTGGAGGAATTCCAGGAGGAGTTCCTGAAGGAATTGCGGTAGTAATTTCTGAAGGAATTCCTATGGGAGTTCCTGGATCAATTCCTGGAGGACTTTCTGAAAGGATTCTTGGGGTAATACTTAAGTAACCTCTTGAGGAATTCCTGGAAACATTCTTAGAGGAATTTCTAGAGAATTACTTGGAAGAATCCCTGGGGAAATTCTTGCAAAAAAACCTGGAGGAATCCCTGAAACAATTTCTGGGAGAACCTCAGGAGGAATTCCTGGACAAATATCTATAGGAAAACTTGGGGAAAATCCGTGGAACTATTCATGAAAGAACAGCAGGAGGAATCCCTAAATGAATATCTTGAGAATCCCTGAATGAATTCCTGGAAGAATCTAAAGAGGATTTCTGGAAGGAATCCATGGAGAAATTTCTGAATGAATTCCTGGAGAAATTTATAGAGGAATTCAGAAAGGAATTTCTGGTGGAGTTCCAGGAGGATTTTCTGGAGGAATTACTGCAGGAATCATCGGTGGAATTCCTGGAGGGATTCATGAAATAAATCCTGAAGGAATGTGCAGAGGAAACCCTAGAGAAGAAATTCCTGGAAGAATTTTCGGAGGAATTCATGGAAGAATTCCTGGATCCAAACTTGAATAAATTCCTAGAGTAATTCCTGAGGAAATACCTGGGGTAATACCTGGAGAAATTCTTGGTAGAACTCTTGCAGCAGTCTCTGGAGAAATGCCTGAATGAAATCCTAGAGGCATGCCAGGAGGAATACCTGGAATAATTCTTGAAAAAAATCCGGGTGGAATTTTCGAAGGAGTTCCTGGAGGAATCTCAAGATTCATTCCTGATGAAATACAAAGTTCGATTTCTGAGGGAATTCCAGGAGGATTTTCTGAAGAATTCTCAGGGGAAATACTGAAGAAACCGCTGAAATTCCTGAGGAAATCCTGAAATCCTGGATTAATTCCTGCGGGAGTTTGTCACCTCCCGTAAAGAAGGCCGCATGAGATGGGGACAAAACAGGTTAAAGAGGGACTGGAGGTACTGATCCCTACACCCAAGTACCTGTACCAGCCTAAATATTGGTTCGAATACAGTGGAACCATTCACGAAGTATGAATCGGGTCATCCATAACAAATGAAAAGCATATATTTCACATGCAAATAAAGGTGTATTTAGTACTTACTCTATGATGCTGCTTAATCTATGGGTTGTACTTAGGTTAATCTGTGTGGTCGTCAGTGTGTAACCCCAGTGTATCCCTCGGCGACTGCTGGAGAACGAAGCTGCGCGGACAAACATGCTTGTCAGCACCATGCTGACTACTCCATCGCTGCCTTGCTGTCTCGCCATCGCACCAGGCAGGGTTCACACTGCCGTAGGAATTTAGGCAATCATAGAAAGGCCTAGTATGACAAAAGAATAGCGAGGACCACTTAGCGAATGCCAGAAATATCACTTTCGAACTTGCTTTGAAATTCACTCTTACCGATCTCAAATTCACACTACACCCTACTCCATCGTTACTACTTCCACCAGAGCTGGGAATACGTAGCCGTTAACCATGCTTGCGGCTGTTTAATTAAAAAATGATGGATTAGGCTAATTCCCAATGATTTGGCTAGTCTGGTTACCTAGGCCTGGAGCACAAAAAAAATAAATTTTCTCTAGCACAGAATACACCACTTTATCGCACAAACTTTACCGCACAAACTTTACCGCACAAACTTTACCGCACAAAATATGACTCAATGGTAAATTTTCGGTCAGGCTATATAGCTTACGTCGACACTGCCTGCTTTACGATTAACCGAATACTGCTGATGGATATCGGATTGCGCATACATCTAGTGTGCAGGTAGTGTTTCATGGCAATTGCTCTTGCTTATCATCGGCGGGTGGCGATAAGAGCAGATAAGGAATGAGATGGGAGAGTGAGACCTGGATGCTGCTGGTAGAGTGATTATCGATAGGGTTCCTGCTATCGGATTATGGCAAACAGTTTGAAACAAGAACCACACAGGCAAGGAAGGTTCTAAAATGGGAGATCGGCCTGCAGTGAAGGTGCTCAATATGTTGTTGGAGACGAGATGATAAAGTCGACTCTAGATGATTTGTGTTTTGTTGTTGTGTTGTACGTGTAGTGTATTTCACATGGTAAGAGTATTTATATAATATATGCCTCCATTCTATACAGCGACACTGTAGAGCAAATTAAATGCCCCCGCGAGACTGTTGGTTATGAGTGGGTTACAAGTTTCTGAAGGAATCCCAATAAGAGTTCTTCTAGAAATGTTTAAAATAATCTCGGAATTCGTTTTTGTAAGAATAACAGAAGAAATTTCCGGTGAATCCCTGGAGGAGCTCTTGAAGTAATTTCTGAAAAAAACCCGATGAGTAATCCCGGAAACAAGCCCCATTAGGAACTCTTTATGGAATCTCAGGAGAGCTTTCTTAGCGAATACCTGGAAGAATTTTTGTAGGAATATTCCTGGATAAAAAAAATGAAGAAATCAATGTCTGCAGTAATTGTTGAAGGAATACTAGGATCCCTTGTGGAGCGGACATGGTGGGATGATTAGAACACTTGACTATCACGCCGAGGACCTGGGATCGAATCCCACTCCCGACATACTCGCAAAATGTGAGTTCTTCCTTCGGAAGGGAAGTAAAGCGTGGATCCCGAGATGAACTAGCCTAGGGCTAAAAATCTCGTTAATACAGATAAAAAAAACTGGGATCCCTAAAGGTTTTTTGTACAAATTTTTCAAGCAATTCTTGGAGTGTTTTTTAAAAATCTCTAAGTAAAGTTTTCTAAAAGAATTTCTGGAATACATTCCTGCAGAAATACTTCGAATCATTCCAGATATAATTATTGTAGCAATCTCTAGTGGAATTTTGGAAAGCATATATGGAGATATCCCTGTAGAAATCTCTGAATACCTGCAGAAATACCTTAAAGGATCTCTGGAGAAATTCCGGAAGGAAACTTCGAAAAAAGCACTGGAACAATTACTGGAGGAACCTCTAAAAATATCCCAGGACAAATCCCCGAAAAAAAATTTCTAGTGGAATCCCTAGATGAATTCTTGATTGAATTTCTGGAAGAAGCCAAGATGGATCAACTGAATTAAGCTATGGAAAAAATCTTGGAGGAATTCTTCGTACTCATATAGTTTACAAAACTATGAACAAATCTGAAACAGTCATTTTGATTACTCAAAACTACAATACTGATTTGCATATTCACATATCGGGCGCCCATCCCGCTTAAAATTCATCTCAGGTCAGGCCCCCCCTGGGCCCCCTCCAGGAAAAAATCCTAGTTACGCCAATGCCACCGCCCCGACGCAACGGACGGGTAAAGGATGTCGGATACCGGACGGGACGGGGCGGGAGAGAATAAACACTCTTTTAAATCAAAATATTGATGATGTTGAAGGTTTTTCAATTGAATACGAGCTCTGATGAACCCACGCAGAGGTAACGCGACGGCCGCGAGATGCACCGCGCAGTTCCAGGCAGAACGACATCAGTGCTCTGATCTGGCTGCGGGCTGGGATGACACGGACAACAATGAAATCAATCATAATATTTGCACCTTTCCGACTTATGAGGCATGCAAAGAGTTTCTGATTGCACCGTTCAACATTAGGTTGCGTTCTATGGTTGAGGTCTTATTCATCTTTGGGAGTATGATTTTTAAGGTATCGTGAAACGACTCCTATTGCCGATGATGTGAAAGTGCGGGCTGAGAGAGTCTTAGTTCGACTGTAAAGTCCAGGACCTTTTCGTAATGAGATCATAGTTCTAAAGAAGTACGAAAATTTATTTAACTAACATACAGTTATTTGGACAACATTTATGATAACACATAACACTGTTCGACAAAATTTTACAAAATTGTGTGTTATGGGATGCTTGGGACCCTACAAGTTGTAACCGTTTGGTTACAAATTGTTGATTTTTGTTTTGTAAAATGTTGTAAGTGTTGGACCCTTCACGTTTCTTGTGTAATAACAGTAGAGTACCACAGTAGTGATAGGGTCCCGTACCGCTGTAATTGTGTTGCTGCTACCAAAAACTTGAGCATGGCTGAACTAATTAATGGACAGAATATGAAGAGAATGACGGAATGTGGGAAATTAGGATTTTAGCGGCCATTGCATAAATTTGGCCTCTTTAAAAAACTCAGGCGTCCGTGTGCTAAAGACGTGTTTTTGTAGTGCAGTGGTTGAATTCGGTTTGAGAACCAAAATCCAAAGGATACCTGTTGTCGACCGAAGGCCTGAGAGCCAACCCCGATAAAATCCGATCCATTGTGGACTACGAAAGACACGGTCACTAAATTGTGTCGGTTCTTAGGAATGCCAATTCAGGGCTGTTACAACAGTCGCGAATTTCGCGGTTTTCGCGGATGTGTCGCGGATTAATGCCGAAAGTCACGAAAATTTTCTCCGTGTATTATACCGCTCCGTGTTTTCTCCGTGTATTATACCGCTCATCATGTCAGCCAAGTTAGCCCAGCGGTTGCCGCTTTTGACAGTTTAATGCGTGCTAGAACTAGGTAATTGGTTTGGCGAAATCTCTTGGATTTTGTTTATATCTGAACATTCACAACAATAAACAAAAGTTCGTCCATTGTAATTACGAAAACACATAATAATTCAGCTTATAAGACCAGAAAAGTATTTGTTTTATAGCAGAATTGGTTTTACTTCCCAAAACGAGTTACCTAGTTCTAGCATTAAGGGGGCGAATTCTACACCGCTTCTTGTGTTGTGCCATCTAAACTCTTCGGTTCGTGGATGTGACGCAGTTTACCGTTCTCTGTAACATTCGTGCCGTGTTTTAAGAAATATATAGAGCTGAAGTTGTTTTTATCTACTGCAAATACATAGTTTTAATCTGTGTTTTAATCGAACGTAATGGGTAAGTAAATTAACCATGAAATCAACATATTCAGTATTGTGCAAACTGAGCGTCATACAGTGGCGTCGAGTAGCCTCACTTTTTACCTTGCCACCGACCATTGATCCTGAAATTTGCAATTGAATTGCAGGGAATTTATCATCAAAATCGAAGTAGAAATTAGTGAAACCGGCTATTATCGTCATTTTCTTATTATTACAAGCACAGGTAGATATGAGGTTAGGGAATCATATATAAGCTGTGTAGATAACCAAACTGATTGAAACAGAAAACCAGGAATCGAAGCAAGAGCGGAGTAATTTCTCAGTATCAACATTGTGCTAAAACTTTCTGCGTAAACAATCCACCATCTCTAATTCGTAATGTTGGAATCGCACTGTGGGTATTCTGTGACTTCCTCTGATATTCATTATCTTCCGTTAATGTTGCATTGGAATTTAATATGCACTGTATTTCGATTAAAAGAATAACGTGGCTCAGTTTTCATAATAACCCAGCTTAATTTGAATTTTAGATTAACTTGAACTAGATTGTTTTGAATTCTAGGAAAAACGCAATTCGATAGCAATCGGCTACTGCAAAAAGATGAGAATGGAACCTTATTTGTCGCGTACATTATTGCGCATTTCCCACCCCACTGGATCCCTTTCGCAGTTAGAATAAGTGCGGGATCATCAATAAAACTGCGATGTCACTTCTAATCATTTTGAGACGCCGAATATGTGCGCAGAATACACCAACACGATTCAATGCGATATTTTCGTTTCCCCGAGATTTTTTATTTCAAGGCTTCTGTAGTGAGAAAGAAATAATGAAGAAATGGTCCGAGTTCGAAAGAGCAATCTTTGTGGTTCTGGTTCTACCGATACCGGTGTGATACCGGTAATGAAATCCACCGGAGTGTTGCTGGAAAAGTAGTTATTATTGGCAGAGGGTTAACAAATTGGTTTGTGGCGCGAGTGGATTTGAAATGCAGAAGTCGATCAAAAGTTGTGCGTCGAATTGCAATTGCGAGTGTGACGTTTTCCGGAATGCGAAACGCGGGCCGAGCGGGCAAGCTAATGACAAAAAAAACTACATATACTAACCATAAAAGTGTACGCTGGTCTGAACTTCCAGGAAGTGGTCCCGATTGTTTGGGTTGTGTGGATAGCCTAGTGATTCGGGGACTGTTTGAAGTTTTCGTCAATTTCGGATGTAGCAAATCAATACATGTGCAGTGCACAGAGTCGGTGGACTACGCTACGCTGGAACTAGGTGAGATCTTTCTGATTACATGCTTTATACCGATATATCGATACATATCAATTGAAAATTCGCTATTTTCAATATCCGTTCATCTATTGGAAGCTGCTTCAGTTCTGGGCTCTTTCTAAGTTGATGATTGGAAATATAAATGCTTGCAAGGACTTGGCCAGGTGTGTGGAGCTGAGTGGGTCTATGCCATTGCAGATAGTAGCGACATCAGCAATGTCAATGGATATATTCAGCTTTGCAACTCCATCCAAGATTTGTGCAAGTATTCATGCTATGCTATGCTATGCTATGCTATGCTAGAATACACCAACACGATTCAATGCGAAATCGCAGTTTTATTCACGATCCCGAACTTATGTTAACTGCGAAAGGGGTCCAGTGTCCCACCCCACTGCGCAATATCTATGACGATAATGTATTAAATGAGGTTTACAGTACACCTCATCTGCAACAGGAAAAAATAAGCTTCGAAAACCGAGGCTTTATTTCCCTGAAGGACCATGCCAAAACAACGCAGCACCGGGAACTTTCGAGGATTATGAGCGATACGAATCAGTTGCGATTAGTCACGTCGGAGCCAACAAAGGTTTTTACCTTGTATTCTTGCTTGAATATGACACCAGTTTTAGTTTACATTTTTTCTTGTTTTAGGTCAGTGTCAACAAGTAGAATGATGCAAGTATTGAAAACGAATTACTTACGAATCATCCGAAAGCATTCGCTTCCAAATACAAAGACCCAGCAAACTTCGCTTCGTCTTCATATCTCAGACTAAGATATCACTGAGAAGGAAGTCTTATGGGTCATTCACAGTGTGCTCAAAAACTCCTCATTTTTGGCTGCCGAGAAGGATTCCAATGCCATCAAAATGATCTCTTCAAACGACCTGAAAAGCTTATCACTATATCGCCAAAAATGACATATATGATCAACGAGGCTATTGGGCCGTATTTCAGAGATTTGTTCCCGAAGGACGTAAGAGGAGAATATTTTTCATTCCTTTTTGATGAAACGGAAGGCAACAACAAACGAAAGGAACTGGAAATCACCATCAAGTATTTCTGATGTTCTTTCATCTGGATTCAATTTCCTGGGAAAAGCAACGGCGGACATCTTATTGGAGAAGATCTGAAGGCACAGTTTCCACTGTTAAAGACCAGGTCCAAGGCGTTAGGATGGAATAAAGCAGCTGAAGAATCTTTGATTCTTATCAAAGAAAAGCTCATCTCGGCGCCCGTTCTGACTTGCCCAGATTTATCGAAGGAATTTACCCTACAGACCTACAGACCGACGCGAGTAACGTTGCGGTGGTGAGTATTTTGACCCAAATTCAGGAGGGCTTTGAGAAAGTCATTGCGTGCCTTTCGCATAAGCTAACTACTCCGCAGCGAAATTACCATGCTTGCGAGAAGGAGGCATTGGCGGTACTCCTGTCCATCGAGGCCTTTCGAGGATACATCGAGAGGTCACACTTCACCGTCATCACGGACTCCTCAGTCCTCAGGCACACATAATGACCACAAAATGGAAAACGGCATCCAGATGTAATCGTTGGTGCTTAGAGCTACAACACTGATATGGCAATACGCCATCACCGGGGAAAGGATAATGTAGTGGCTGATGCGCTATTGTAAGCGTAAACGGTGACACCGACCCTCCCCTGGGGTCACCTGATAAGGCAACTCCACACTCAAACCCTAAGGACGCAGCACTGGCGGCATACGAGAGCTTTCTTGAGAAATTCTCCGAGCTACCGGACGATAACGTGGATTTTCAAATTCGTGAGGGCGTGCTGTATAAGTACGTAGTGAATACTAGCGACGAACGGCTTGATTGGATGATTATCCCCAATCCAACCCAGCGTAAAGATATTATTGAAGTATGCCACGATGGGTCAATGCATCCGGGTGTCGATAGAACCTTAAGCCGTATTCGCCTGCGATACTTTTGGCAAGGATAGTATTGGATGTGCGAGAGTACGCAGGCAAATGCACGACGTGTAAGGAAGCGAAAGTCCCGAACATTATTGCTCTAGCACCTCAGTTAGGTGAGAAACGCGTTACATCACACCCATGGCAGTTCATCGCGCTATATTTTATAGCCCCCTACCGAGAAGTCGTAATCAGAATTAGTATATTTTGTCCATGGTTGACCTCTTTAGCAAGTGGATTATGCTGATTCCTTTCCGTAAAATCGGTAGTAAGAGCCTCTGTAAAGCATTGAGGGACCAGTGGTTCTACCATAATTCAGTGCCTAAAGTGTAAATTACGGACAGAACCGAAGCGTGCGGTTGGCCAGGTTGGCCCCCGCCAAGGGCGCCAGCCTCAGAGGGGCGCCGAAAAGGCCTAAGGCTAGAAGAAAACAGGATGATGCTATTGTTTTCTTAAATGTTATCAAGTTTTCACTATTTTCAGTATTTCAAATTGGTAATATGTTACCTGAGAATTTATCTACCATAAAGTTGATATTGCGAAACAATTTTAGTTTTTTTTTAATGAGCAAAGCTTTCAAAGTTCTGCTGAAAATTCTGGAACATTTTCACTGGGAAATGTCTTGAAATTACTTCCGAGGATTTTCACCGAATTCATTGAAATATTTCTATTATTTCTTTAAACATTCAGGAAGACATCAAGCAATTTATTCAGAGAGGATTCCTCCTGATATTTTTCTACGGATCTAATTACAGCTGTGTTCATAAAAATAGCAGTGAAAGCCGTTTTCCATACAAAATGGTAAATTTTGGCATGCTGTAACTTTGTTCTCCTATGAGCGATTGAACTGAAAATTTGACAGTGAACTACAAATATGGCGAACATTGTAAAAGTAAAAACTGAGAATTTTCAAAGCACGTGGAAAAAAGTTAAACACTATGTGAAATCGTTCAAAATAATAGCAGTGTAAATAAATTGAAATGTAGCTTTAGGGAACGTCCATAAATTACGTCACGCTTTTAGGGGGGAGGGGGGTTCAGAAAAGTGTGACGACCCTTACACAAATTTTAGAGGTCTCATACAAAAAGTGTGACATAGGGGGGAGGGGGGGTTGAAAATGGGCAATTTTTGCGTGACGTAATTTATGGACGTTCCCTTACCTTGAAGAAGCAAGGAATATGTTCGTACACTTTTCAAACAGTTTCCGCCTGGGTTACAAGATAATGTTTAAATTAAAAAAAAATAAAAATGTTTGCTGGGTAAAATATATCAAAACAAACACTGCTATTATTTTGATCAATTTCACATAGTGTTTAACTTTTTTTAACGTGCTTTGAAAATTCTCAGATTTTGCTATTACAATATTCACCATATTTGTAGTTCGCTGTCAAATTTTCAGTTCAATCGCTCATAAGGGGCTGTCCATAAACCACGTGGTCATTTTTTTGGGACTTTTCAACCCCCCCCCCCCCTCGTGGTCATTTGTCCATATAAAAATTTTTATTTGTCCATACAAAATGGTCATTGGCCGACCCCCCCCCCCCTCATGACCACGTGGTTTATGGACAGCCCCTAAGAGAACAAAGTTACAGCATGCCAAAGTTTATCATTTTGTATGGAAAACGGCTTTCACTGCTTTTTTATGAACACAGCTGTAGATAATCATCAAGGAACATCGGCAGATTTTCTTTCAAATAAAGCTTTCAGTGATAAATTTGTTAATTTTCTACAATGATATACCTTCCTAAAATCTTCCACAGATTCCTTCAAAAATTCCTTAATCTTCTATTTCTTAAAATCTCTTTTTTGCTGCGTTTCTTCTTGAAAAATTTTAATGAATCTTTTTTAAAAATTTTCAAGAGTTTCCTTTAGAAATTCTTATAGAGATTCCTGAAAAAATATCTTTAAACATTATTTTGAAACCCTTCAATTGACTTCCCCAGTAATTCCTTCATGGATTCCTACAGAAAATCCTGCAAAGATTCCTTTAGAAATTCCTCTAGGGATTCCTTCAGAAATTCTTCCAGATATTGTTATAGAAAACCATCTATAAATTTCTTTAAATTTAGTAATTTGAACAAAGTTCTTCAGAAAGTCTTCTATAGATTTCTTAAGAAATAAGAAAGCTCTAATATTGCTTAGAAAACCTTCCATTGATTCCTTCCAAAATTGTTCCATGATCAGTAGAGATTGCTCCATAAATTACTGCTAGAAGTCTCCTAGAAAACCTTTCATGAATTTCCTCATAAATTCCTCCAGTGAATCATACAATTGGAATTCCTTCAGACATTTCTCTAGATAATCCGTTCGAAAATCTGTCATTGATTTTAAACAAAATTTCTCCAAATGATTCTTTTGAAAGCCAGGAATTTCTTCATAAACTTTCTAGATATTTTTTTAGAGAAGAGATTCGTTGAGAAACTTCCTTCAAAAGTTCTTTCCAGTGTTCTTTCAGAAATTAATGCAGTGGTTCTCCATGAATTCTTACAGGTATTCCTTCAGTCATCTCTTCACGAACTACATCAGGAATTCCAGCAAAAATTACTACATGAATTCCATCAGACATTCCTGCATCATTTCATTCAGTAGTATCATCAGGAAGAATGGTAAAATAGACCGTTTGAAGTTTCCTAAAATATTTTCTAAAACAAAATTCAGTCGAATGAAGAATCCTGAAAATTAAAAATAAATAATAAAATACTTTAAGATGCCTTGAAGAAATTTATGCATCATTTATGTAAGGATGTGTCATGTCTTATTATTGTGCTGGTCTGATTCTTGAAATACAAATGATCAGATTCTTGAATTGCAAAATGTATTCGTATACTCGTATAAGAGAAAAAAATTTTTGGGCGACTTCCATAGAAACTCCTAAAGAAAAACACGCATCAAAAATACTATAAGAAAATAGAAAAAAAAAATCAGGGGGAATTTGTTGTTTTAAACACCATAATCCAACTTTTAAAATGCTTTGCAAAAAAATAATAAATTCATTTTTTTTAAATTAACAATGTGGGGCGCCAATCTGGATGCTTGCCAAGGGCGCCATGGGACCACGCTACGGCTCTGATTACGGATAATGCTACGTGTTTCAAGACCATGGTGTCGCATGGCGTGTAATCCCCCTTACTACACCTGTAACAAGTTAGGCTTGTCTCGCATCTCCACAAGATTCGTTCTATCTACAAGTTTGTGCTCCGTTCAAAGTTTTGTTAATTAAAAATGAATCAAGTCATTAGGTCCGAAATTTATATGTGTGATTATAATTTCAGTGTAATGTTGTCAACCGTTCAAATTGTCCATGTTCAAACCCACTTGACCTAAAAACAACCTTTAATGTGAGTAATTTTATGTTTTATGTAACAAATGACTTGACTACTCAAACTTTGTATGTAAATTGTAGTTTGCCCTGAAGATGAGTGAATAAACGCTCGAAACGTCGGCTATAATTAAAACCGTTGTTTTATAAGCAACCCGATGACCGAAAACGCGCCTGTAATTGCTAATTACCATCCAACCGGTCGTTATTCCATCAATATCATCAATGGCGTCAACCAACAGCAGTACTACAACTTTCTACAACAGTCTTCCACCATCGCAACGCACACTATTCAAGCAGTATGCACAAACAGTCAAGAAGATGTGCGCCCAAAGATCGAGGAAGGAGTTCCTACGACAATGCCGCCGGCAAGGTGTACGGCCTGCGCACATACAAAACACCTTTCGATGCACTCACCCGTTGCTAGAGGATGCCAGTCCGTATAGAGGCAAGCTGGAGAAAGCTATGGAGCTGTTCACGCGCACGATTCTCAACACCGAGATAAAAGACAGCTTCTACAAAATGCAGCGGCTGGAAAGAGACAAAGCTAGCCTCACTAGCCAAATCACACAGGTGAGCCCACCGCACATCTACAGCACTTTTTTCCAACGCCAAGAATCTTTCTCCAAAAAACAAGATCGCCTTTCAAAGGTTAGAAGAGAGAGAAAGATTCAACGGCTACTTGCCAGAGTTGAAGTTGAAAACACAATCACCTTCACCGAAAACGATTCTTGGATACGGAACACCACTGAAGTGGAAGTTCCCAACCACACAAAAATTCTATTAGGATATGGTCCCAAATTTGCCTTGCCATTTGAGAATAATCAAGAAATTCCATATTTCAAGATTATTGCAGATTTGGAATCAATCCTTAAACTTGAGCCGGACCCAATTCTTCAAGCGGCTAACCGCAACCAGTTCACCAATATCCTACAAAACTACGTGAACAAGAGGAAGAATGGTTGTTTCATCACCACCTCAAACCGAGTCGAGCATTTCATGACTGAAGCGCTCAACACCAGTAAAAGGTTCATCCGTAATCATCCTGACGTATACATCGTACCAGCTGACAAGGGCAACAAAACTGTTATCATGATGAAAAACGATTATGAAGACAAGATGAAGGCACTTGTCAGTGATGCGAATACATACGAGAGGATCGATACGGATTGGACTAACAAAATACAAACACAAAACAACAAGCTGGTGAATAAGCTCTTCGATCAGAAAATGATCGACCAACAAACCAGGGCGAGGTTGGTCTCCTACCACGCGACCTGTCCAAAAATCTATGGGCTCCCGAAAATACACAAACCGGACAACCCCTTGAGACCCATACTATCGTGCATTAATTGCCCGACATATGATCTGTCCAAATATCTTGCAGACATACTACATCGCTCGATCGACCACAACAAATACAATGTGCAAAGTTCGTACGAATTTTGCACATTCATAAACAATATAACCCTGCCTCAAGGCTACGTGTTGGTCTCGTTCGATGTGGTAAGCCTGTTTACGTGTATTCCACGGGACGTTGTGATAGAAGCGGTGCGAAATAATTGGAGTTTGATCGAGAAAAACACAACGATAAAAAATGTAGAAATGTTTATAGAGCTTATAAAGTTCAATCTCTCCTCCAGTTATTTCGTCCACCGTGGCAACTTCTACCGTCAAAAGTCGGGAACGGCAATGGGCAATCCGTTGTCACCGGCTCTTGCGGATTTAGTGATGGAAACATTACTAGATCATGTGCTTGGGGGGATCGACATTCCCATTCCATTTTTAAAGAAGTACGTCGACGATTTGGTCACCGCTCTCCCAATCGACAAGATTGAATATGTGAGAAATGCACTCAACGGGTTCAACTCACATATTCAATTTACGTGTGAGATGGAAAATAATAATCAGCTGCCGTACCTGGACATGTTGCTTATACGCACAGCGCAGCAGAAAATCGCTACCGATTGGTACAAAAAACCTGTGGCATCGGGACGCATTTTAAATTATTTTTCATTTCACCCTCTCACACAGAAACTGAACACGGCCACAGGCTTTATTGGGAGAGTGTTCAAGTTGTCGACGTGCAGATCAGAAAATGAGAAGAAGGAATTGGTTCGGGATTATTTGCTTAACAACAACTATCCAAGTTCATTGATAAATCGGTTGATAAACCGATATATCAACAAGAACACCAACACAGAAGAGAACAACAGCAATACAAATCCCGAACCTAAAGTATATCGGTCTCTCCACCATGTAGAAATGCTCACACCGGCTCTCGCAAAAGTTATAAGCAAAATTTCCCAATGTTCAGTTGGGCTTCAAATGCGTCAAAACCAACAGACTGTTGTTTTCGAAGCTTAAAGATGCAACGCCGCAGCTGGAGAAAAGAAATGTTATTTATCGCATTCCTTGCTCCGACTGCGACTGTGCATACATTGGGCTGACGACGCAGCAGTTGAAAAACCGTCTCTCTGGGCATCGGTCTCTCATGAACCGATACACAGATTTGAAATCTTCCGACCCGAATAGAGCGACGGAGAGGGAGGAAGAATTCAAAAAGACGGCGCTGATGGTCCACGTGATTGAGTGCGAGCACCAATTCGATTTACCTGGAACAAAAATTCTTGACCAGGATAATCGTTTGAACGCACTTCAGATCCTTGAAATGTGTCACATTTTTTGTGACAACAAAACGGTTAACTATAGAACCGACACAAGCAATCTGAGTGTTGTTTACTCGGGTCTTCTGCACTCAATCACGCACGGAGAGAGATAGCAGAACATCGTCAAAGCACGCTGTGATGCTCTGTTTCTGTTAATGTCTTTTCTGTTCCATCGTTTCGTTTTGACGTCTCCACTCACAGACATTTTGATTCAAACCTGTTTAGATGTGCCTTGGTGAAAGCTGTGTAAGTTTGTACTCCGTTCAAAGTTTTGTTAATTAAAAATGAATCAAGTCATTAGGTCCGAAATTTATATGTGTGATTATAATTTCAGTGTAATGTTGTCAACCGTTCAAATTGTCCATGTTCAAACCCACTTGACCTAAAAACAACCTTTAATGTGAGTAATTTTATGTTTTATGTAACAAATGACTTGACTACTCAAACTTTGTATGTAAATTGTAGTTTGCCCTGAAGATGAGTGAATAAACGCTCGAAACGATTCCCTGTTGTGCATTTGGACGAGTCGGACGTGTGCTCCGTATCTCACCACGCGATAGACCTCGTAGAAGTAGAGTTTTTTCCCCCGCAATTGCGGAAGGTTTTTTATATCGTGCGTTCTCCTGCTTGTGCGAAGTGTAGTGTCGCAAGGTGGTATCCAGCGCAACGCGGAAGCGAGGTGCTTGCATCATCGTACATCAAGGTCAACGAATAATCGCATCCAAAAGTCATCATTATCGCCATCATCAGCCCCTCCGTCAACAAAGAGGACGGCGGCGACGGGTGCGAAGGCAGACGCGACGGACAGCTTTACCATCTGCCTGCCTGTGATAAATATCTACCTGCTCCGGTCAGATAAGTATCACTCTTTCGATACACTCTTTTGTCCGCCCAATTTGTTTTGATCGCTTTTGTCTATTGTATCCCCAGTCCACATTCGACCACGTGCTTTTTTTTTGACATCCATAACAGTGGTTCCCAAACTACTGTATACGGGTAAGGGTGTACAAACTGTCAATAACAGAACATTTTTTTTGTTTTTTTTTATTAGCTATTTTTTTCTTTTTTTTTTTTCAATACCGTTTTTTTTGCATCCTACAGGGTGCGCTAAAATAAACATAAGAATTGAATTCGTATATTATTAGTACAAGTTTTTTTTTTTTTTTTTTTGCTTTATTTTTTTTCTATATATTATTTGGTTTACAAACCAAACAGTTGTCGTCATAAGGAAGAAAGTGCACTGTAAATACTTTAAGGTTTTTCTCTTCCTCTTTTGCACTTTTGAGTTATTTTCCATAAATTTGTTTCCACATGGACGATTCGATTGGAGGCGAAACGCCTCCCAATGATATCATTGCTCGTACGCGGTTTTATCAGCCATCTTCGCCTGGACCTTGGGTTGTCTATTTCCGGCGCAAATGCAAACCATTGAATATGCTTTCGATTTCTCGAGAGCTGACGCGTAAGTATCCTGGGACCGTTATTCACCAAGTGAAAGCATCCAAGCTGCGTGTTACCGCACCTAGCTACAAAGCAGCAAATGAAATTGCTCAACACGAAGCGTTTACTGTTGAATACGCGGTCTATGTGCCAGCACGAGAAGTGGAGGTGGAGGGGAAGATCCTCGACGAAATGCTGACATGTGAGGACATCAAGACCGGCTTTGGTCGATTCAAAAATAGGTCAATTCCTGATGTTGCTATCCTAGACTGTAAACGCTTATCTAAGGTTTCCATGGAAGGAAATAAAAAGGTGTACTCGCCTTCAGCGTTTTTTCGAGTGACTTTTCCAGGTTCCGTCCTCCCGGAATTTGTGGTTTTTACCCAGTGCATCTTTTTAGGCCGAAGGTTTTTAATTGTACCAAATGCAAGCAGTTTGGTCACAGTGATAGCTTTTGCGACAACAAGCCCCGTTGTGGCAAATGCAACCAAGCTCACTTGGAGGACTCTTGCACACAGGAAGCGGAAAAATGTAGCTACTGTGGCGGAGATCCACACGACTTGCAAGTTTGCCCGGCTTACAAAAGACGCATTCGAAATGAGAGTCGCTCTATCATAAAGCGCTCCAAACAGACATATGCGGAGATGGTGAAATCTTTTAAAACACCAGATTCCGTGTCTGAATCAGCTGTCCCAGTTGAAAATCCCTATCAGGAGTTGTCTTCCGATGATCAGGACGATGGCGAAACTGATGAGGGTGGATCTCTTTCGGAGGTACACGCACCTGGAAAAAGGAAGTCATCATCTTCCCCGGGATTGCGCCGAAAGGTCTTTTTAAAGTCTTCTCTCAAAAGTTTGCCTAATGATAAAGGAGACGGGGTAAACTTAAAAACTCCGAAGAATCAGGTTCCTCTAGCTTCAGCTCCATGTTGTAGCAAGAACCTGTCACCCCCGTCTCCGCCTGTTAAATACACTTCAAAGAGAAATAATCGACAAGGTAGCAAGAAAAAAGCTACCAAAGTTCCTCGCAGTTCAAGCAAGCCTCCTAAACCCAAGCGAGGACTGTTTACTTTTAGGGTTCTTGTGGATCGCTTATATAATGCCCTCAGCCTTCCAGAAACATTAAGAGGCATTATTGATATGTTTATACCTACAGTAGAAGAATATTTTCGGAATCTGACACAATCATGGCCCCTCCTTGCTGCGATCATATCTTTCGATGGATAATTCATCAAATGAGGTACAAGATATGATCACTGTGCTACAGTGGAACTGTCATAGTCTAAAACCTAAATTAGACCTGTTTAAGTTTTTGATTCACAACTCTGATTGTGATATTTTTGCCCTTTGTGAAACATGGCTTTCTTCTGAAGATGACCTCAACTTCCACGATTTTAACATTATACGCCAGGATAGAGATGACCATTATGGGGGAGTTCTTTTGGGGATCAAAAAGACTTACTCATTTTATAGAATTCCAATCGCGACTCATCCTGGCGTAGAAATCGTCGCTTGCCAAATAAACGTAAAGGGTAAAGAACTTTGCGTAGCTTCCGTTTACATTCCTCCAAGAATCTCAATTAACCGCCGTCATCTTTGGAATGCGGTTTCTGCACTATCACATCCAGTTTTAATTCTGGGTGATATGAACGCGCATGGTACAGGGTGGGGCGAACCATATGACGATAATAGAGCGGTTATTTTCTATGATTTGTGCGACGATTTCAATTTGAACATTTTAAATACAGGTGAAGTGACACGTATTGCATCTGACGGCAAAGAAAGTCGTCTCGACCTATCACTGGGGTCAAGCTCACTATCATTCGATTGCTTGTGGAAGGTAATCGAGGATCCTCATGGTAGTGATCACTTACCCATTATAACCACCATAAAGCATAATAGTGAAAGGTCAGACCATCCAATTCAGGTTCCTTTTGACCTCACAAGGAACATCGATTGGCAAAAGTATGCAGAAGCGGTATCTTTTGGCATCGAATCATTCAATCCCCTCCCACCTTTGGATGAGTATCGATTCCTGTCTGAACTGATATATAAGAGTGCATTAGAATCACAAAAACGACGTGTTCCAAGTGCAACCTTCAAAAGAAGACCAGCCACACTAGGTTGGGATGATGATTGCACCCAGTTGTATCTTAAAAAATCTGATGCTTTCAAAACTTTTCGTAGGCACGGTACCTCAGATCTTTATCAAGAGTACGCAAAGCTCGAAAGACAGCTGAGAAACCTGCTGAAAGCGAAGAAGCGTAGTTATTGGCGACACTTCATTGAGGGTCTCTCAAGAGAAACTTCAATGACAACGCTTTGGAGAGTGGCTCGCAACATGCGAAACCGCTCTTCTTCTAATGAGAGTGACGAATACTCCAACCGTTGGATATTCAGCTTTGCGAAAAAGGTCTGCCCAGACTCAGTCCCAGCACAACCGATTTCTTGGGAAACATCCCCAAGAGACGGTTCTCTGGACAGACCCTTCACTATGCTGGAACTTTCTATGGCTCTTCTTTCATCAAACAATTCCGCTCCGGGACGCGATATGATCAAGTTCAATCTTCTAAAGAATCTCCCAGATATCGCGAAAAGACGATTACTGGACCTGTTCAACTCATTCATGGAGAACAACATCGTTCCGCATGAATGGAGACAGGTCAAAGTAATAGCTATTCAAAAGCCTGGTAAACCAGCGTCTGATCATAATTCATACCGCCCAATTGCTATGTTATCATGTTTAAGGAAATTGTTGGAAAAAATGATCCTATCACGACTCGATCATTGGGTCGAATCGAATAACTTGCTTTCAAATACACAGTTCGGGTTTCGCAAGGGCAAAGGAACAAACGATTGTCTAGCGTTGCTTTCAACAGATATTCAACTGGCCTTTGCGGAAAAGGAGCAACTGGCTTCAGTTTTCTTGGATATTAAGGGCGCCTTTGATTCAGTTTCCATAGGAATATTGTCAGAAAAACTGCACAATAGTGGACTTCCAGGAATTTTAAATAATTTCTTGTATAATTTGTTGTCAGAAAAACATATGAGCTTCAATCTCGGACAACTGACATCTTCCAGAATAAGTTACATGGGCCTACCCCAAGGCTCATGTTTAAGTCCCTTGCTTTATAATTTTTACGTGAAAGACATTGATAGTTGCTTGGAAGGACAATGCACGCTAAGACAACTTGCAGATGATGCTGTGGTTTCTCTAAAAGGCCCACATGCAGAAATGTTGCAAAGACCATTGCAAAATTCTCTAAATAATCTGTCAATCTGGGCAAGAGATTTAGGGATCGAGTTTGCTCCGCAAAAAACTCAATTGGTTGTGTTTTCTAGAAAGCGGAACCCAGCCCAACTGAAACTCAATCTTTTGGGAATAGAAATCGACCAGTCTTTGACTTCGAAATACCTTGGGGTCTGGTTTGATTCAAAGGCACTTGGGGTACCCAAATCAAGTATTTGGTGCAAAAATGTCAACAAAGGATCAATTTTCTACGCACAATTACCGGAACATGGTGGGGTGCCACCCGGAAGACCTCATAAAACTTTACAAAACGACTATTCTCTCTGTTATTGAGTAGGCTCTTTCTGCTTCCACTCAGCAGCAAACTGTCACCTAAATTAAGTTGGAACGAATTCAATACCGTTGTTTGCGTATTGCTCTCGGCTGTATGCACTCAACGCATAATGCGAGCCTTGAGGTCCTGGCAGGGGTGAAACCTCTCCAGAACCGATTCTGGGAGCTCTCGCTAAGGTTACTTATCAAGTGTGGAGTGAGCAACACACTTGTCATTGAAAATTTCGAAGAAATGCTCAGTCTGAACACTCAATCAAAATCATGAGAATCTATCTTGTTCTACATGTCATCTGATATAAGCCTACCAAGTTATAATCCTCCCCGTGTACACTTCACTAATGACAGTTCCTCTGTTAAATACGATCTGTCCATGAAACAAGCTATTCATGGAATACCAGATCAACTTCGATGTATATCTATTCCTCGCATTTTTAACGAAAGTACCAAAATGTCAATTCCTGTAAGAGATTCTTCACTGATGGGTCTCGCATAAATGGATCCACTGGTTTCGGTGTCTTCAATGAAAATTTCACCGCCTTCCGCAAACTTCAGGAACCTTGTTCGGTTTATGTTGCTGAGCTGGCAGCAATCAACTTCGCTTTGGGGATGATTTCCAACATGCCCGTAGACCATTTCTTCATCTTCTCGGATAGCCTTAGTTCGATTGAGGCACTCCGGTCGATGAAACCTGTAAAACATTCATCTTACTTTCTTACAAAAATAAGGGAGGCAGATGGGTGCACTGGTCGAAAGATCATACAAGATTCCTTTGTATGGGTCCCCTCACATTGCTCAATTTATGGCAATGAGAAGGCGGACTCTCTCGCAAAGGTGGGCGCACAGGAAGGTGAGATCTATGATAGAAGAATTTCACATGATGAATTTTTCCATTTTGTTCGCCAGAGTTCTCTTCAAAGTTGGCAAAATGATTGGCGAGATGGCCAGCTGGGACGGTGGTTACATTCCATTATTCCCTAATGTTTCTTTGCGAGTGTGGTGGTATGGTCTGGATGTAAGTCGCAATTTCATTCGCGTGATGTCAAGACTTATGTCCAACCATTACTCGCTAGACGCGCATTTACACAGGATTAACCTCGCGTTGAGCAATGTTTGTACTAAGTGCGGTTCCGGTTATGATGACATCGACCACGTAGTTTGGCAATGCCCGGATAATGACGCCTCCAGAGCGCTACTTTTGGATACCCTTGAGGCCCGAGGTAGACAACCCTTTGTTCTTGTGAGAGATGTGTTGGGGACCCGCGATGTCATAAAAGTAAAAATGGTATAAAAGTTTAATTTGCTTGTGTTTTCTTCTCAGTTTTTTTTTCTCTGTTTGTCCTCTTTGTGTTACCAAGCTGCTCCTGGCCATCCGGAAAACCAAGTCCCACAACAAGTTGGTACCAACACCACAGGCACCGAATACGCTAGCAAGATGCGATTCACCCCCGGAATGAGCAGCAGTGAAACCTTTGGCCCAATCCTTACCCTGTCCATCCCTCAAAATGTGACCTTCTAACCTCGAGCTGCCACGAGTACCCTGGCTTCCACCCATTACTAACAGATACCATTAAAAGTTATTACTCTGTATAATGTATACTATTAAGTACAAAGAAAGATCCTCGGCTCCGTAAAGCGTTATACGCGATTGAGCCCCAAATAAACGAACTAGATAAAAAAAAAAAAAAACGCTCGAAACGTCGACTATAATTAAAACCGTTGTTTTATAAGCA